>NC_056741.1:1395265412-1395572912 GCF_019279795.1 Protopterus annectens | reverse complement strand
CATATACCTCAGCACCATAACTCTCAACCTCTTAGTGCAAGGGAACATAATGTATGTATTGCAGTTATAAATGTAGAATGTTGCTACAGTGACAGGGGTTCTGTCAACATACATGCTGTGAAAGAAGGCTCTTCTGAAACTGACATGTGCACCATCAGTTACTGACAGACATCATAAAATCATCATAGTGAAGTACTACGCAAATCACAGTAATGATTCTGTGGAATACAGAAGAAATATGAGCAATAAACATGGACAGTCTGAAATACTCTGGTCAGTCAGGAGGTATACACAGAACTCCTTAGTGCAAGAAATGGGGAACAAGCCTGACAAAGGGGATGTTTAAAGCCATGAAAATGGGGATATATTACACATACTGGACTAGATACGCTCACACAGTTGATGCAGTCACACCCTCCTGTCTGTCCTAACACGTATTAACTGGAGGAGCAGAGGTCCCAAGCCTCATACTTCCCACTAGTTAGTGACATCTTCACAGCAGCCCACTGCTTTGTCAGGAATACACAACACGCATGGTGGCCAGGCAACAGTACATCTGACAAATATCTGGACATAACATCACACTAGGGTAAATACACTGAGCTGCTATGCATGCCACCAAGCACTGCCTACACTACAGGCAGACTGCAACAACACTAATCCAATTTACCTATGGGGGAACACATGGAATTGCAAATATAGCAGGCACTACAGGTGTGTAACAGCACAGAGTGACAGACACCAGTGTGAAAGTGCATACCCACAACCAATCTCAACACAGTCATAGTCACATAACGGTAAGCCTAAGTAATAGTACAGTATATGGACTGTGTGAACAACAGTCATCATCATGTTTGCCACTCACACACTAACCCTACATAAACTGGCCCAATTCACAGTGTAGTCTGATGCCTGACTGCGGTATGGGACATGTCTCAGTTTGGCCCTGCAAACATATAGGCTGACAGGGTATCAGAAGCTGGAGCAGCATGAAACATCAGATAGAACAGGACCAAGAACACTGACATCTACCCCAGTCTGTACACAGACCAAATAATATAATCACAATACATGACTACATAATACAGACACTCTGTCAACAACACCGTAAGTACACAGACCTCACTGCTGTACAGACTATAACAGAATGTCCAAGTTTTGTCCTCAAATATTAGGCCTCCTGTACATTACATGTCTGGCAGTCCAATATATCACTGGCTTGGTATCAGGAATTTTGTCAGTAAATAATGGTACACTGTACATATCCACCACTTACTGCATGACATATGAACAAAGGGTGACAGAGGCAGAAACATAGGGCCAATATTGACATAGTGCAGTTATAAACTGAGAACATTGCTGGTGCAACAGGTTTTGTTGTGACATATCTCTTCTGAGGGATATGAAGTCTGTAACACTCATGGATGTTACCATTTACTGACTACAATCATCAGAGTATGCTACTGCATTTATAAAGACAGAAAATGTGTGAGTGACACACCAAATCTAAGACTCCAAACTCTGGCCAGTCTGCACATAGTCCTACAGGTGAGAGTTTTCTCAACCACAGAACACTGGCATGCCAGACTTTAAATCACGCAGAACAGTCATACCCACACAAACCCTGTTAAAACAACATTACTTCAAATGTAGAACAACAATATTTACATTCTGTCTTCATGTCTGGAACATCCCCCTCCAGTTTGTTGGCCTGTCTCCACAGTGTTTGTTGTAAGAGGTATTTCCAACTAGCCTCTGTGATGCTGTTTGTCACACACCCACATGAAGCCCTGCTCACAGTGAAAGAGAAGGGCCAACACCCACTTGCAGTGCTTACTTATAGGACTGTGTTTCCATGCAAATGGCTATAGGAATGATACCACAGCAGTTCCACATGCAATTAGCAGGTGGAGGACTCCAATTCATGCACAGGCCATCAGCTGATCATGAGCATTACCTACCAATATCAAGGTCCTGCCTATGCAAAACAGATGGATTTTTCCACATCTACCAGAGAGGGGGAGAGAGAGAGACAGAGGGAAAGAAAGAAAGGATGAGAGAAAGAGCCAAGTGTGTTTTTGTATGATCTGTGGGTGGAGCGAGATCTCTGGGTATTATAAAGGTTGCCTATATATACTTTTATGGCTGTGGATTGTCTACAATAACCTCTATGATGTTTGACAACTGTTGGCCTTGTAATGTGACATTGGGATATATAGGTCCTCAATATGTAAATGTAGCAAAACCCACCCTACAATGGATCCTGTTATTAAACAATCACACCAACACTAACACCCACACAGGATACTGCTGACACACACACACTCACTTGCCAGTACTGTGTTTCAAATGCCTACCTAGCTACGTATTGGCACTATAGTGTTATACAGTTATTGCAGGTGCCACAGAGCTTATATGTTGGAGAGCTCTCCAAAGGTATCTTTGAAGGTGAGTGACATCAGCTGCAGTGCTAAAGGAGGGGAGAGGGAAGTGTAGGAAGTGTGAATGACTACAAAAGCAGGTGTCAATAAAGACACACACACATTATCACAGCTGCCAGGACCAGGATTAGAATGTCTACCTAACTAGTTTGCTATACTATAGTATTACATGGTTATTGCGAGTGCCACGGAGCTTAGAGGGCTGAAATTTGGGCAAAGGGTTATTTCAAGGTGACTGACATCAGCAGGCGTGCTAAAGTAGGCCAATGGTAGGTGTAGTTGTGTAAATGGCCTCAAAATCAATCATCTCCACACACACTATCACAGTTGCCAAGACCAGGATTAGAACTCCTACCTAACTCATTTAGCTACACTATAGTATTATGAAGTTATCACAAGCACCACAGAGCTTATAGGGCTGAGACTTGGCCAAAGGGTTATTTCAAGGTGACTGACATCAGTTGGCATGCTAAAGTAGGCCAATGGCAGGTGTAGTTGTGTGAATGGCCTCAAAATCATTCATCTTTGCACACACACATTACCACAATTTCCAGAACCAGGATTAGAACTCCTACCTAACAAGTTTGTTACACTACAATTTTATGCAGTTATCACAGGCACCACAGAGCTTATAGGCCCGAGACTTGGCCGTTGGTTTATTTCAAGGTAACTGACATCAGCAGGCATGCTAACATGGTTAATGGGAAATGCAGTGTGTGAATGGGCCATAAATCATTCCTCTGGAAACGCACACACACTCAGTCACACACAACTTCACATTTGACAGGACTGAGTACACAAATGCTACATGAATACTGATTTTTATTATCATGTTACACAGTTATCAGAAGTATCACAGACACTATAGGGCTGAGGGCTACCAAAAGGAATGTGTACAGTGATTGACATCAGCACACCATGTGATATCAGCCAATTGGATATGTAGTGGGTGGGACAGGTGTCATAATGGAATTCACTCTGTCACTGTCTGTCTCTCTCTTCCCCACATCTATGTGTGTGTATGTTTGACATAATATAGTGTGTTGACCTTGGATGTGTGTGAGTATTCCTATCCAATGTGTGTGTGTAAAGCATGAATGGTGTACATTTTGGTGTGTGTGCACAGACATCTGCAAATGACAGATATGTATAGTCCACTGTGTTTTCAGACATGGCTTCATTTCTCTAAGTGAAGGAGCATGCCTGGTATGAACTTCTGTTTTGAGTGTGTGAATCCATTCCAGGTAGGGTTGTATTCCAGTCCAGGGTTTGGTGTTCTACACATACAGCTAGCAACCTGTTTCTGAAGGATGTCTGTAGAGAGGTTGACAATATGGAGTCACAATGGGTGACAGATAGGGGGATACTGTAACTATTGCTGTCTGTGCTGCTTGTGTTACATGGTTGATGTTAGCAGAGATATTGTAACTATTGCTGTCTGTGCTGCTTGTGTTACATGGTTGATGTTAGCAGAGATATTCAGACATATGTACTGTTTTACACTGTGATGTATTATGTCATCATCTACTGACAGATATAATTATTTGCTCATAGTTATTTACTGGAAAATACAAGATGAATGAAGCTGAGTCCAGCATTGTGGTCCACAGCCTACACATTCTTGCACACTCCTATCATTCTGCAGGGATAGCTACAGACACTTGCTGATGGGTGTGTGCAAAAGGTCCAGCACCTTGGTACTATGGTGGCTGAGGAATCCCTTCTTGTACATATACTGACTTAACAGAATGGCCATATTCTGCTGTGGCCATAACTCTCAGCTGTAAAGATTCACCCAGGTTACCCAGAGGCAGGGCTCATATTTCTGGTCAGTTCCCCTTCACATTGTGGCTTACAAGCAGGTTTATAGCCACCCATTACTGGGTTTGCACCCCCCACTCTTTTATTCTGTCTTCTTCCTAACATTATGCGAGTGATATCTGAGACTTATCCCTATAGCCGGCCCTTCATCCCAGCTGTATTTATGGATTGGTCCACAATTCATTTAGTGGGACATGGGGGGCATGCTACTGGGATTTGTCAACATGGCCTTGCATTTGTGTTCTGTTGACTGTGTTAGGTTGCTAGTTGTGATCTCATGAGATACCATACATTGGCACTATGAGTGAGGCACAAGCCTTTGACAGAGGATGTAGGCCATTTGGTAGTGATGCAGGCCATCTGTAGCAGGCCATTGCATTTTGTCACCCCTACATTCCCAGGCTGCGAGCCAGTGGATTCCCCTGGGGTGACAGGGTAAGTGTGCAAGGTGTTAATGGCAATAGTTCCTGTCCATATTGATCCACTGGTCTGGATACAGGCAGGGTGCCACTTACAGCTAAGGAACACCTGCATAGGACAGCTCTTCAGCATGCTGCATTCTGTGGATATTCCTGTACAGAAGTGGGGTCATACTGTACTCATTCCCAACAGCAAGGATATGACCTGTGATAAACCTGTGGCTGATGTTAGGGTGAGCTGAGAGCATGTGTGATATGGAAGCTACTTGTAGCTGACTCACAGATATACATGGGACATTCCTCTTATGCTGTCTTGTGCAGGGATATAGCCAGTCTCTCATTACTTCATAATTGTGCCTTTTGTGGTCTGCCAGTGATTGGTCAGACTACATAAGTATTCCATACTACATGAACAACTAAAGTGCTGCTAACATGTCTGTACAATTCCAATGTTGTGTGCAGCTGACAGTTAAATTTTATGCACTCTGTCTAGGGTACTTCCACCTGTGTACTGTGTGTATGTATGGGCCCACATTCATGACATGTCCATTTTTCAGACAGTGACAGATATTGATATCTGTACAGTGAGTATGGATGACTGCTGACATGGGTATTGCTGAGAAGCATCGTGTTTGACACTGCAGTTGTCAGAACATTACCCTGTCAACCATAGTACTGCCCATAGGCCACCAAGACACAACCCTCCATGCCTACATGCTGACCACTTCCAGACAATATTGAACACTCAAAAACCTAACACACAGATCCCTGCATATTGTACACAAGCAACAATCTATCCTGTAGATTGGGCCAGCTCAGGTTATCTGTGCTCCACTGATACTGCTCCTCACACTTACATGTTACTGCATTTCTGCAAAGGATTGTGTGTGTGTCTGGGGGGCACATCTGGCAACTTTAAATTGTGCTATGACTGTACTGGTATGTCAGGTACTCTGTTGGCTTCCACATCATTTTGTATTCTGACCTATCATGCAGACTGAAGGCATATCAGTGGAGTACAGATCTTAAGTTTTATTTACCTACATTTCAGTTTCAGACTTCTTACACTTCAGAACTAACATACAACTGCCAGACTTGTTGCAGTCTGTCTGTGTAGGTCTGGAGGGGGGCTGTTCACCATTGCCATCAACTGGAGGCCTTAGCCCAGCCTTTCTTTATGGTCATCTACACCTGTCCTGCTGGCTGAGGCTGGTGGTGGGTATGTGAGCCTTACTGACATGCATGTGTGTGTCCTATGGACACACAATTGGGCCACCACATGTACTGCAGTGGGATTTGTCACCTTGTCTAGTACTGCCTAGTGTGTTGACACCAGTATTTGTCATGGATTTCATGCTGGCCATGTAGGTGTCCAGTATCTGCTGCCATCCCATTCAGCCACCCAATTCCCTTGCATGCTAGCATCCATACTATAGAAACAACTATCAGAACATACTACTCCATTCAGTAACTGATAGGAAGAGTGACTTACCTTGTGGCTGGGCCAGTATTGAAGATGGTGCTGGAGGGCTGACTATGTCAGATGCACATAGTACACTCCCTTATACATGGTAAAGCACAGGTAGTGTCATGTTTGGCATCCCTTTTACTGTATGTGCGAGTCAGAGACAGGTGTCATTCCTTGGGTCCCTACCATGTCAGTGTATGTGCTATGCATTGCCTCTTTGCCAAGGCCTGGGCGTAATGGGCACACCTCCTTCTGCCTACGTGGGCAGGCTCAGGTGGTTCCTCCGGGTCCCTCTGTGCCTGTGATGACCTTGGCAATGGTGGGGGGGGCTTTGTGGCCCTGCCCCGTGCTGCTTCTGCCGCAGCTGTTTCCGCAGGATCATATTGTGTAGCATGGCACATACTATGAACATTTATGTACATGTAGCTGGAGAGTACTGCAAGGCTCCACAGATATGTCCAGGCAGTGGAACCATGACATGAGCATCCCAAACACACGCTCTATTATGATTCTGGTTTGTGCGTGTGCCTCATTATGGAGTTCTTGTTCAGGTGTGTGTGCATTTCTGAGGGGTGTCATCAGCCACAGCTCCAGTGCGTTGCCAGTATCCCTCACTAGGTGGCCATATGGGATGTCCCCACTGGCAAATGACTGGTACAGCTGTCATATGCCAGATGTGGAAGTCATGATAGCTTCCAGGGCTGCCAGCACACACATTCAAGATAATGCCCTGGGCACCGCACATGACCTGGCAGTTGATGGAGGGGAAGCCTTTGCGGTTTATGTAGACCCTACCTCGCTCACCGGGTGGTGCTTTGATGTGTATGTGCGTGCAGTCTATAGCACCCACTACCTCAGGGTATTCTGCTATTTGGTGAAAGAGACGCATACTGCTGGTCAACGCCTCATGGGTGATGGGGAAATATATGTGCTCACCAACATGTGCTGACATGGCATCCAGGAACTGGTGGAGTACCCTGGATGCTGATGGCTGTGAAATCCCCATGATATCCCCAGTTGCCATTTGGAAGGTACCTGTGGCTAGTATTCTTAAGCCTACACATACCTTGGTATCCAATGGGATGGGTTTGTGTGTGAGGCGGGGCTGGCACAGCTCAACAATTTGCTGTAGAAGGTCCCTGTCTACCCTATAGCGCTCCACTATCTCCAGCTCATGTAGGCCCTGGTAGGTTACCCTGGGTCTGTACACTCTTTTCCTCCTCCTCACCGTGGGATGGTCATCAGCATTCACATCCTCACTACCCTTAGCCTCTTGCACAAATTGATGTATGAGAGCAACAGCAGCCCCTATCATTTTGTTAGTTTTGTCAGGTAAAATTTCCCCGTCTGTGTACACCGGTGGTGTAGAGTTTGTGGGAAAAAACAGAGTGAAAGGGTTTGCATAGTTTATAGTATTGTGCTGGGCTGGGCTGCTGCCTGTGGAATTGGCTGATTCTGATACATTTCACCTGTCAGCTATGCTAGTTCTCCTTGATTGCCTTCCTACTGCTGTTTTCCCTTCCCATTGCCTTCCTGTTTAGGCCCCGAGGCACTCCGCGCATACCCAGTGCTGACATGTGAACTGAACTATTTCCTATTTTTCTTATTTATTTATTTATTTTGTTTAAAACCCAGTGGCACACACACCTGTTTAAGCAGGGAAACAGTGCTCAACAATGTGAGACACACCCCCTTCCTTAGCTCTGCTTAGCTAAGAGCAAACACGGGCCGCAGGGCTCCAATAAGTTTACACCAAACATGGCACACCCCCTACTGAAGTCATCCTCTTGTCCTGCCTACATGGTTCCCTATTCCTGCACCTGCACAATTATGTATAAGCTTCCAGTAGGTAGAAATCTGTGATTCAGTATAGGTCACTTCATTTGCATACCCCATTGTGCAGGCCCATAGTTACAATTCCCAAGCACACCCTTTCCCCTTGGCAACCAGTGCTCCCTTGTCTTGTTTTCATTCTGCCTGCCATTGACTATAATGGCAGAATGGAT
Source organism: Protopterus annectens (assembly GCF_019279795.1). Lineage (NCBI taxonomy): Eukaryota > Metazoa > Chordata > Ceratodontiformes > Protopteridae > Protopterus > Protopterus annectens. The sequence continues at coordinate 1,395,564,757 of NC_056741.1, read as the reverse complement.
ATTTCTGTTAAATGGCAATTTTTCCCTTTTTTTTTTAATTTTTGGCACCCCCGTTCTCGCCGCTGCCCTTAGCTTAAACGTCTGAGATAGGCCTTTTTATATTATTGGGAACAATATAAGCTGATCAGTTCGTGTATGCAGAAATGTCCCTTTGGATCTTTTTCTGTTTCTGCTCAACAATTGTTCTTTCAGAATGGTCTACAGAAACTAGTACGGAGTCATAATCAGCCTTAAAGTCAGAGTACTTCCCAATAAATTCATTCACTTGAATGTCAAGATGTTCCAAATAAACTCTTAATTTTCTCAAATGTCATTGTTGTTTTTATGAGTAGCTTTAAAAAACTTCAAACCAGCATTAAAAAATTATTATTATTATTAAAAAAGTGTACTAATTCTTGGGAAATGGGGCTTTCACCAGTAACCCCATTAGGTACATTTATAATCAACTTAAAAATAGTTTAAATCACCATCATTTATATGTCTACTATACTCTTCTGGAACCCCATCCTTTCATTACTAGTAACTCTTCAATAGTAACTTCATTGTTTAACATCTCACTGTTTTCCTTAAGATTTTTTTTACTTTCCATAATTTATCTTTTTATTATTATTTTGCGTACACAATTTCTCAAAAAATTCTCAGTACTGATATCTTATGTGCTAAAAATCCTTTCTTGCTCCCCCTGCACTTCCATTAACATATTCTAAGAAAATTTAACTTGTTTACTTAAATGATTTATTTCTTCCATTCTTTCTTTATGACAATATTTTTTACGTTTCTCTCACTGTTAGCTTACTATATTTATATATCACTTTTTTCATCAGTACTTTATCATAGCGTTATCACTTACATGCTCTTTCAAATTTTGACCCTACTCATAATTCACTTCTTTCCCATATAAATTACATATTTTCACATTCTAAATATAAAATTTATGCTGGTGTTTATATTATATCTACCAGTCTGTCCATGTTTAGTAGAAGTCCCTCATTTGTTCACACTCTAGAAACATCCTTTGTCTTTGTTTGTGTAATACCTTTAATTTAGCACAAAAGCCTGTTGACCTTTTTACACCTTTGCCCTCTAAGTTTATGTTTTCAGAATGTAGCTCATATTGCTGTATAAATGGAAAGAAAAGTTAACATATCCACTATTCTACTGTGTCTGACAAAACAAATCCATTTATGTTTTAAAGTTCCACTCATATATTTCCATTCCTGCCCTACTTGCAGTCTAAAACTTGTAATATCCTCTACATACCTTTACTTCTGTGCCTATTGGTTTTCTTCTTCTCATATCACAGCTGAAATCACCAATGAGAATATTCATATTTACCTTTGAAAGCATTTTCCATTTTTCAAAAAGCCTAGTCTTCTCTTTTCTAGGTGTATATGATACCCTAATTCTAAAAACTACTTCTTTAATGTTGTAAGCTATTACCATTAATAGAACCAGTTTTAGATTAATTGTTTCATATACTACCTTAACATAAAAAGCCTTATAATACACAACTGCTCTAGAGCATGTATCCCATTCATACCGCCATATTGTTTTCTCTCCCCATACATGCTCGAGGTGCTCCTTTTTAAGTATCCCAAGTACTGCAAACAGGGGTGCATCTACAAGACATATTATGTCATGCCTTAAATTTCTAAGCCATTGTGTAACAGCTATCCTCATTTCCTTATATGTTATACTGTTTACATTTATCCAAATAGAAAAGTTTATCCTTTACCTTTCTTTGTATCAGTTTGTATCAGTTTGTCTCACAAGAATATTTGGTATTTTCTTACCTCTCAATCTACCACCTATAGAAAATGTCTTTATTTTTCCTTGTTTAGTTACAACCCCTTTTCTTTCCAGTGATTTTTTTCTCCTTTACATTTATCTCAATGGTCCATTATTTTCATTATAGATTTAACTACAGAAATAGCCTCCTGCAACCTTTCCTCTTCCTGTTAAATGTCAGCATCAATTTGTAACTTGGATTGTGCCTTATCAGTATAGCCACTACCTCATTTTCCTCTGCTTTCATCCTTTCACATTCAAGCCACCGATGCTAATCAGAATCATAATTTCTGCAGTACTGTTTACAGTTTTTAACCATATACCCTATCTGTCTGCACATTACAGCTTTTTATTACAATTTATAATTAAATAGTATTGGGCGGCCGCAGTGGTGCAGTGGTTAGAATTGCCACCTCACAGCAAGAGGTTCTTCGGTTCGATTCTCAGCTGGGGTGCCTTCTATGTGGAGTCTGCATGTTCTCCCTGTGATTGTGTGGGTTTCCTCCGGGTGCTCCGGTTTCCTCACACATCCCATAGACATGCTGTAGGGGGATTGGGCACTCTAAATTGGCCCTAGGTGTGAGTGCATGTATGTGTGTGCCTTCTGTGGAAGGCTGGGTGCCGGGCTGGCAACTCGACACCGTAAAACTCCACTGCCAAGCATAAGCGGACAGGTGATCCGTTGTAGTGACACCTAACGGAGAAAAGCCGAAAGAAGAAGAAGAAGAAGATGAAGCACAAAAATAACACAGGTTATCCAGAATATCCAACACCTTTAATAAACATCTAAGCACAAATATAGGAGGGCACCAAGGCTCACTCTCAAAGATATAAAACTGATGAATTAAATATTCCTTTCGCACAGCACAGCTGGGTTATCAACGCTGCTGAGTTACCTATGCTCTTCAGCTCAGTATAACTGCAACCCTCATACGCGCTAGTCATTTGTAATAAAAGTTTTATTATTAGGAGCTGTTTGCTGCCTATTCATTTATCCTGTGAATACAAGGCAGATTTTTTGGAAAATACTGTTCATGGACATTGCTTATCGTTTATGAGTGGAAAGGAGTAGGGTTGCAGTTACATCAAGTTACACGGAACTGAAGAGCGTTGGTAACCTAGCTGTGCTGCGTGTGAGGGTTGCAGTTATACTGAGCTGAAGAGCATAGGTAACTCAGCAGTGTTGATAACCCAGCTGTGCTGTGCGAAAGGAATATTTAATTCATCAGTTTTATATCTTTGAGAGTGACTGCCTTGGTGCCCTCCTATATTTGTGCTTAGATATTTCAAAGATTTATTTTTGGAGTGGCACTTGCGGTGTGGTAAAAATATATTTTTTGACTTACCTTTAATAAACAGAACACATGGAAAATGCTTTTATTACATTATTCACTTCTTGCAGACCAACCCACAATTCCCAACCCACAACCCAAAGCTTTCTTTTTATAATAAATTTTATCCAGCATGGATTTCTTTATGTATTCTGGAAAAGTCAAAAATATCTTTCTTATCAGGGTCATCTGACCTAAACTATACAACCAGTCTATTTTTTTTTTCAAAATAAATGTTACAGCCTCAAATACATGCTCCTTTTGCAAATACACAGCTTTCTTTTTGTAAGTTAAGCCCACAAATGTCCCAATATTTCAAAAATTTCAATTGATATTGTAATGGTCTGACTGTGTTCCACTCCAAACAAAGTCCTTGAGACATAAATTATGTTGTGGTAACACAATTTATTCAAAACAGGGTTTAACAGCTTACTTTCACAAAACTGAATATAAAATAACAGACTGCAATGGTTTCCTTACATACATAAACAACGTACAAAGCCAGAAGTTTCTCAGTTGGCATGCTTCTTTCTGGAAAAGTAATTTCAATCACAACTCACACCTTTTAACTGGCAAATATGCAAAATTCCTTTTTTATTAAAATGACAGCACAGACTGTCAGACTCTAGAAGGTTTGTCTCTGACTTTTAATTACCTTTCACATTCCCAAGTTTAGTACATCTTAAAAGTGCTCTATTCCTACATAATTTGCAATAAAAATAAGGTCATAAACACAGCAGAATTCTATGTATTTTTGCAATGTCTCTTACTGTGCTCTAATGTCCAATAATACAGCTTAAGCAAAAAGATATGTGCTCTCTTATCTAGAGCTGTAGTAAACAATTGTAGCATATTGTCTGACACAATACAATACCCACAGAACACAACTACACTCATACCTCTCAACCTGGAAACATCAAAAATCTGGACAAGGCCCATGAAAAATAGGTACAAATCTGTACGCTGATTAACATCAAATTTGCATACATAATTACGTAACCCACCCACTCCAATGGAATTGTGGGATACCTACTTTCAAACGCAAACTGAAGAACAGACAACCAAAATATGGCACTAGGGTCCCCCTGCAGCCATTCCAGGGTCCCATTACCTGTCTATTTCACCTCATTTACCATAAACACTAATGTGTACATACTGCTTTACTTCTACAATGATTATTTGGATTTTATTTTTACATTTTATAGTACAACGCACAAACACTAAGACATCTGCTAAAAAGCTATACTGTCTCACAATGGAAATAGACTTGGCATTAAAACATCTCTGCCATTGAAACTCACATTCATTGAAACAGCATTGAAACCCACACACCACATCCAAAGAAAATGCATCTGACCAGTGGTAGATAAAGATTACTTTTGGGCCGTTTTCAAATCATTGGCCCCTTGCACACAAAACAAGAAACATACATGTAAGTCTGAAATTCAAATGCCTGTCATTATTTAGTGAATTCAATCCTTCAGTGATTTGCCACAATCCTGAAAACCACAGATTTTATGAGGAACAGATCAACAATATGAGGCTTTAATTCAGAAGTGGAGATTAGGGACTTTAGGCTCTTTTTACCCTATACCCAAGGTACAGGGTTTGAGGCTGAGTTCCTCTAGCTTAGATTGGGGGGCATTTTCTCACACACACACACACACACACACACACACACACACACACACACACACACACACACACACACACACACACACACACACACACACTCTCTCTCTCTTCAGCCGAAATAATAAATAGTTTCCTACCTAACCTGACTTCTTCCCGAATGCTGCAGCTAATGAATAAAGAGCCAGAATCCACTCCTTCCAAAGCTGGTGGTGTTTCCTTTCCTACCCGACTTGTTCCTGAATGCTACAGCTATTGAATAAAGAGCCAAAATCCACTCCTTCCAGAGCCAGCAGATAGAGCGAGCTGTTAGCACAACTACTGTTGTTGATGCAGCTGTTGAAGTTGAACTCGTTTGAATAACTAGCATAACTACAGTTGATGCAGCTGTTGAATAACTAACGCTAAAGCGCTCATTTGAATCCCACTCCTTCCAAAGCTGGCAGAGAGAGCGAGCTGTTAGCATAACTACTGTGTTGATATAGCTGTTGAACTCGTTTGAATAACTAGCGCTAAAGCACTCATTTGAATTACCCGCTAACCGCTCGCACTCGCAGATCACAGGGAAAGCCGGAAATGTGCCCTTGGAGCCCTTGAGCTCAATTCCAACAGGCAGATAGCTCTGATGTAGCTGACATCATCATGCACGTGATGACGTCAGCTCAAAATAAAAAAAAACGGAGAGAAAATTAAAAATAAAAAAGCACTAAAGCTGGGAAAAGTCGGAAATGGAGGGGTGCCACTCGAGAATCGTGGCACCCCAGTAGTTGGACCCCAAAACTCGGTAAAAACCGAGTTATTCAGTATGGTTGGGAGGTATGACTATACTTTGTAACCTAGCTTGCTGGAGTGCAATGTAATTCTTCTTGAAGAAATTAATTCTGACAGTTGCACTTTACTATTCCATTATCTTAACAGTTCTCCTTTTAATTATTTTTTTAACTTATGAATTAGCATTTTATTTGCTCAGGAAAAGATATCAAAGATCTAAGTCACAGCCACATCAGGTAACCATCTCATTATCCTCATCCTCAGATTAGCACTGAGTAGTAACTCACAAGTGCATCTACTAGCTTGAATGTTTAAACTCCGTCTATGCATTATATATGTGTGTACATGCACCCATGCATCCATGCACATATACTCTATGATTCTTGTTCTTTTTCTTTCAAGGCTTGCACATAGCAAAATCAGAATTATAAATGCTATAACCAAGTGCATTTCAAAATATTTTCTTCCCCAGCATGAAACTAGATTGATTAGCCATGCCCATGGTGAGCTATAAGATACTTTGGCATGTAAAAAAACACAACTTGCTAAGGTGTACCCAGATAATTTTTTTAATTTCAATTCACTACCTAGAATGATTGTGGAGTATCTGTACCACAAACTTTCTCAATTGTCCCTTTCCTGTGAGAATAAATACATCTCTCATTTACCTCTGTTAACTTTAGAAATAGTGTCTGTTTAACTTTATGTCAAAAAGGTCAGAATTTAAACTCCATGAATTCTGTTGCTTGCAAAAGCCATTTGTATTCACCCTATATATGGTTTTATTTTTTCTACTGCTCTCGCTGCATTTCCACACACCAACTTAGAACTTACATTTTCCTTCAATTGTCATGACTTGCAGGAAAATCACGTCTTCTGAGACTGTTATTTACCCAAACAAATGTTGTAATGCCCTGCATGTGTTTTTCCCCATTCCTTATGGTCACGATCAGTAAATAATCTACACATTTAGAGCCTGATTTATCATATTTTGGATCTCATTAAGCAATCTTCACTATTTGTTTACAAATAGGTTAATAAACATGTCACTTTGCACGTTGATGTCTGAATAGTCTCAGCTGTGATGTAGTACTGCAAGGGCCGGATTAAGGTGGGTGCTATTGATGCTGCAGCATTAGGCCCATTCCTGAAATAGGCCCAGATGAAAACGGACGAGAATTTTCCGGAAGCTGAACAGTTTTCCTTTGCTATATTAACCTCAAAATAATTCTTACAATGAAATTCGGAGTCCGACTTTCGGGCGCTTATACACAGCCTTACTTATTATACAGTTAGTATTATTCTTTGCACTGTAACGTAACTATAATGTTGCTGTGTTTATTGTTAACTGAAGATTTCAAGTTAATGCTATCACTTTTATGTTAAACAGTTTACTTTGTGATATCTTTTGTACTGTTTCACGCATGCTTGGTATGGCGTATCAACTCAGTGGATGGGATAAAGCGAAAAAGAAAAGGAAAGAAGCAGCAGAACAAGAACAGTTTTTGGCGAAAATTCCAAGATTAAGTTCATACTTCAGAGTACGAGCATCTTCGTCTTAATCGTCTGCATCAGGTACGATTGTGAGTTCGAGTGCTCCTGAAGACCAGGCCAAGCAAGATGAACCTGTAGAGGCAAGACAGAATAAAGAGCAGGAAAGTTCAGCGGAGAGAGAAGAGGTGAAAGGAGACGCTATCGCTGAAGCACTAGCACCGACGCTGGAGGCTTTCACCAATGATTTGGGACAGTGGAGTGAAATCGACACTGACACTCGAAAATATTGGGCCAAGAAAGGTCCAAAAGACTGCCAACACACTGAATCGAAGTTTGAAGATAGTGCCAAACGATACCCAGGTGAGCCGTTCCAATGTCGATGCACAAAGACCTTCTTCATGCATACACATCCGTTCAATGGTGAAAAATCCTGTAGACAATGGTTGTGCTACTCGCCTTCGACAGGGAAGGTGTTCTGCTTTGCATGCAAGTTGTTCGGCGGCAGTGCTGCTCAAGCGACCAAGTTCATTTCTGGCGGTTTTGACACCTGGAGTGCAAGCAAATCCAGAATAAAAATGCATGAAAGCAGCGATGGTCATCGCGAGGCTATGTTGTCCTTTGCGAGCTGATAGACAGAGACTGGTCATATTGACTACCTAGCCGCCAAACAGGTCGAGGAAGAGCGGTGTTACTGGCGCCAGATTCTGAAGCAGCTCGTTGAAGTTCTGATATTCCTAGCTGAGTGTGGTCTTGCTATAAGGGGCGTGGATGAGATCATAGGTTCTGCAAATAATGGTAACTACCTTGGCATCATTGAGCTGTTGGCAGAGTATGATACTCTGCTGGCTAGCCATATTAGAAAGTATGCGAACTGCGGGAAAGGTCACGTTCCTATTTGTCATCCACAATTTGCGAGGAATTGGTGAAGCTCATGGAACAAATGGTACAGGACACCATCCTGAAAGAAGCCAAGGAGGCGAAGTATTTCTCTGTCACGATTGACTCAACACTTGACATATCATGTCTCGACCAGCTAATGATTGTTATCCGGTACGTTCTGCCATCGGGCCCAATTGAACGGTTCTTGATATTCATGCCTATGATGATGAGACACATGGCAGAGCAGATGGCTAGCATACTTCTGAACTTTCTGAAGGAAAAAGGCTTGGATATTGCTAACTGCAGAGGTCAGTCGTATGACAATGCGTCAAACATGTCAGGATGGTACAATGGTGTTCAGGCAATTGTGAAGCGAGAATGTAAATATGCTGCTTTTATTCCATGCTGCACCCACAGCCTAAACCTGGTAGGAGATCAGGCTGTTGAAAGCTGCGGTGGCTGTACCAGGTGTTTTGATTTTGTCAATGGACTATATGTATTCCTGTCTGACTCAACATATCGCTGGCAGCGACTAAAGAATTGCTGCACACTGACACTCAAGGGTTTGCCTGGAACCCGATGGGATGAACATGCACATGCTGTCAAAGCGCTGGTAGAAGGGTGGAAGAGCATACAGGAAGTCCTGGATGAGCTTGCGGCAGATAATGAGCAGAAGGCAGATACAAGAAATCAGGCCAAGGGATTTTCGCGCAGGATGGACGAACTTGAGACAGCAGTCATGGCGACTGCCTGGAACGATATCCTTGGCTGTCTCAACAGTATGAGCATTAGCCTCCAAGATCCTACAGTCAGCCTGAATATGGCAACACAGTTCAGTTTGCATGGGACAGATTTGACATGTATGAGCAGATGGCGACCGAAAAGGTTCAACATGGTGAATACAAGGCTGAGCAGCATCAAGGCTGCAAGTGAAAGCAAATGCCTGATGAAGGAGTTGCAAACAAAGCAGATCTCAGCCCAAGGGAAACGTTCAAAACTCAGACGTATCTGGTCATGATCGATAGTCTGTTAGGTGAACTGGAAAAGCGGATGAAGATGTATGACGATATTTGTTAAACACATTGACAAGTCTTATTATTATTCATGCTCAATAAAGGCCGGCTGGTTACATCGCAAGTAATTAAGGCTTCTTGGTCGGTCTGAGTGCACATGTACGGTAAGTGTCGAATGCACATGCACCAATGCAGAGAAAAAATAGGCCCTTTTTGAGCTGCATCATCAGGTCCAATTTGGTCTTAATCCGGCCTTGACTGCAAACATATGTTTAAATATATACACATACCATGCATATTGTGAAAACTATCTGATAATTTAAAAATATCATCCTGAACATTAAAATAACTATTTCTTATTGATAGAATTTTAACAAAATCTTCAACTACTGATACCTTTATCTTCAAGAGAAGAAAGCCATAAAATCTGCTTTAATAAGTGAGTCAGTCCTTAGGTCAACATTGCAACAAAATAAAACTATTACTGCTAAATGTGCCTCATGCCTTTTAAGTAACCATCCCCCTGATGTACAGACATAAAAATATAATTCACACCGCATCTAACCTTGTCTGGTGTATAATATTTCATTTGACAAGTAGTCTTAATACTTTTGTCTTATATATTTTCCATTATTTCCTCTAATTTAATTCTCAATATTCTGTAACTGGATTAACTTTGTTCCCCTTCATCCTTAATCTTCTTTCGACTGCTCCCGTTAGGGGTCGCCACAGCAGATCAACTGTTTCCATTTCTTTCTGTCCTCTGCATCTTGCTCTGTCACACCAACCACCTGCATGTCCTCTCTCACCACATCCATAAACCTTATCTTAGGCCTTTCTCTTTTCATGTTACCTGGCAGCTTCATCCTTAGCATCTTTTTCCCAATATACTCTGCATCCCTCCTCAGCACATGTCCAAACCAATGTAATCTTGCCTCTCTGGCTATGTCTTCATCCCTTCCAACCTGAGCTGACCCTCTAATATACTTATTCCTAATCCTGTCCATCCTCATCACACCCAGTGCAAATCCTAACATCTTCAACTCTGCAACGTCAAGCTCTGACTCCTGCCTTTTTGTCAATGCCACTGTCTCCAACCCATATGACACAGCTGGTCTCACTACCCTCTTGTAGATCTTCCCTTTCACTCTTACTGGTACTGGTCTGTCACAAATCACTCCTGACACTCTTCTCCACCCAGTCCATCCTGCCTGTACTCTCTTCTTCACCTCTCTTCCACACTCACCATTACTCTGAACTGTTGATCCCAAGTATTTAAACTCATCCACCTTCGCCACCTCTACTCCCTGCATCCTCTCCACTCCTCTATCCTCCCTCTCATTCACACACATATATTATATAAAACAAGAAGCTTCCGACTCTCCACGTTAACAAAATCTTACTTTTTATTCATAAAAACAGACAATGTAGCTACAGATATAAGCCATCAGGACAATTTGGTATGAAAATATACAATTTATAAGGAGGCTCAGCCAATAAACTTATTGTCAAGACATTTAAAATATTAACTTATTATTTAATCAAAACTTTTTTAATATTTAGGAAAGAGACTCGAAACTCATTTTTAAAAATATAAAACAAACATGAACAGACATAAATGTTACCTACTTCTAAACACATTCAAATATTACAAAACAACTGATTTATATACAACTGTTTTATAATGTGTTTAGAATAGGTAACATTTGTTCCAATGAAACTTTTGAATTTTGAATGTTTTTGAGGTGCTATGGTTCAGTTGGTTTTAACTTTTATGTCTGTTCATGTTTGTTTTATATTTTTAAAAAAAAGAGTTTTTAAAAAGAGTCTTCCTTTAAATGCCTAAATGCTTAAATGACTTCTTGATTAAATAATAAGTTAATTGTTTAACTTAAGACAATTGCTTATTGGCTGAGCCTCCTTATAAATTTGTAGCTATTTTTCATACCAAATTGTCTGATGAAGCGTGGCATAAAGCGCTTACCGTTTGTCTGTTTTTATGAATAAAAAGTAAGATTTTGTTAACGTGGAGAGTCGGAAGCTTCTTGTTTTATATTTATCTTTGGATTTTAACTACTGACTCCTTGGCAGCTAGAGATCCGTTCCTGTTTTTTATTCACACACATATATTCTGTCTTAGTCCTGCTGACCTTCATTCCTCTTCTCTCTAGAGCATATCTCCACATCTCCAGGGTCTCCTCCACCTGTTTCCTACTCTCACTACAGATCTCAATGTCATCTGCAAAACATCATAGTCCACGGGGACTCCTATCTGATCTCGTCTGTCAACTTGTCCATCACCATTGCAAATAAGATGGTCTTATAATAATAATAATAATGTCTGTACATGATTTCTGTCTCAATGCTGCTATCATCATTAACAGTAACAGACTAAAAACAAACCGGCTATCAGGTGGAGCTGGATCCAAGAACAATGCCACAAACTTGAAGAAAATGCAGAACATTAGCGAAAAAAAACACTTTATTGTCGCTTTCGTCCCAACAGGAACTTCTTCAGAACAATGAATAAGACCCAGTATACATCAATGGACTTGAATACTACAAGCACACACCCTCATTAATTACACAACACACCTAAGATAATTATTAACTTTGTCATAATGTTACCATAAAATCAATACATAAAAACAATACATATAAAATGGTTTACTATCAAATGGTTGAAAGACCAATAGATGCAGTTCACATAGTTGAACATCATAAATGGGAAAATCATTTAGTCGACTGTCATAATCTCCCAGTCAGACTGTCGAATGTACAATGCAATTCAACCAACTGAATTCGATCATTTGATAGTCCTCACCGAAAGCCCAAATCGCCAAAAAATGCAGTACACCACATTACATTTCATCCGAACATAGTAGTGGCAGTGTATATGCCCTTTACCCCACTGTAGTGTGATCCTGCAGTTAGAATATATAGTTAAGGAGGTGTGGGGGGCACAGCCCCCCACCTAGCTTAGACCCATACTGACCATTTTCTGTTAATCAGGTATGCAAGTAGTGTATAATTACACTGGGTTTGGCTTGGTGGAGGTTTGGATTCGAAAACAAAATGTTGAAAATGGTCAAAAATGTTGAAAGATTGTGATTTTCGACCATGTGAATGCTCTACTGTTCTGATCTTCGACAATAACATTCTACATTATGATAGCTTTATGTTCTGACTTTCGACTATTTGAGAGTAAACCATATACAATACTACCTGAACCAATAAATAACTAAATAAGTATATTTAAATATTGTCCCCATTCACCTTAAAACATAATTATACATGTTTGTAAATTTTCAACCTTCTACTTTTATATTGGTAGTATCATTTATACCTGCCTGTTTATCAACCCTCAACCTTATCTGTCAAGCAGTTTCCCTTTGTTCAACTTGATCCTTATAGCAACCACCTCTTAAGTTTTTTGGTAGCTGTTCTAAAATAGAGAATAAAAACTTTTTATAGTCTCTGCAACTAAGTGTATGTCTATATGGTTTCATTTCATAATCTCAAATTACTTGAAAGCTTGAAATTCAGTAACCCGAGACTGTGAAGTCGAACCATTCACAACACTGAGACCACAATCCCGAATCACAAAATCATGAACATACAAACACCATACACCACTTAACATATATACCATTCCACCCCCAGCACACAAACCACACAGCCCTACACTACATATAAGCAGGGGGGCACCCCTCCCTACTTATATATGCCAACTCCGAGGTCGCACATAACATAAAAAAAAAACCTCACACCACGCCATCCTCCACTCACTTGCACACAAATACACATCACACATACACAAACATCAACAAATCCAACACTCACACTTACACCTCCCTACCCTTACTCACACACACACAACGTACAAAAACACACACAAACACTCACTTACCTGCCATTTCAGGCACCATAACACTACATGCAATGTACCGGGAATGCATAAGCACAGATTTGAGATATTCAAATTCGCTCTTATGCACTTTCGGCATTCTGGTTTTCAGCTTCATGGTCTCGGGTTACTGAATTTCAAGCTTTCAGTAATTTGAGATTATGAAGTGAAATCATATATATATATATATATATATATATATATATATATATATATATATATATGTGTGTGTGTATATATATATATATATATATATATGTATTGTTTTTTATGATAACATTATGACAGAGTTAATAATTATGTTAGGTGTGTTGTCTAATTAATGAGGGTATGTGCTTGCAGTACTTAAGTCCATTGATGTATACTGGGTCTTATTCATCTTTCTGAAAAAGTTTCTTTTGGGATGAAAGCAACAATAAAGAGTTTTTTTGCTGTTTGTCATTTTCTTCAAGTTTGTGGCATTGTTCTTGGATCCAGCTCCATCTGATAGTGGGTTTGTTTTTAGTCTGTTGCTATGTGCCTATCCATCCTGTGGGAATCTTTGTTTTTGGTCGGTTTGTTGGTTTCCTGTGATGGCTGCTGAGAGCGAAGATCCTCTTTTGGATGTGACCATTCATCCTATACCTATTTCTAAAGAAAATGATGTATTGGGCATCTTGATCCATTCCATGAATAATATGCAAATACACTGAATGGACCTATAAAAGCTAACCATACTAAAATGAGAGGACATTCCAGGCTCTTATCTTCCTCTGTGAGTTCAGAGCAGGATATGGGGGAAGTAACAGTCATTGACACAAGAGGACTATTGTTGAAAAAGAACCAATGTCTAGCAGCATTTTTAGGGACATTCATGCTGTATTGGACTGTGAACAGGATCCTTTTGTCACTATGGATGATAACTTGAAAACCTGGACTGGCTGGCTAAAAACTTTGGATATAGAAAAAAAAGCCAAGTTTCTGATAACTAATTTGGAAAAATGTTTGAGAAAATAGAGGTCCCTCATGGTTGAGACCAAGTATTTTGAAAGGTGTATATGTTTAAAGGTGGTCCCTAAAGGGCTGCATTTTTTAAGTGGCCTTATGGGGTGCTATCTATAGACTTATTCTTTGAGGAGGTTGTGTTGTGTCTTTTTTTTATCAAGTCTGGATTGGCTTTCCTGGAATTGCTAGTTGGTAGGAACAAAGCCAGAATTACTGAGTTATGGGAGGAAATTCTCAGGTTATAGGATTCCTTGCAAAAACTGTTATCCAGTGTACCAGGTCTGAAAAAAGAGTATTCAGAAATGTTGGCTAACATCGAGGACTTTGAAAAAAGTCTGGTACAAAGGAAGTTCAAGAAATTACAATGGGACTTTGCTGCTTATAGTTCTAATAGTGCTTATTCACATTTTGTGGAAGTGAAAAATAGTCACAGACCCTTTAATTCTTCTAATCGGGGCAATGGTTACTATGGCAATCATTCCACCAATCAGACAGCTTATAGGAGAGGCCGAGTTGATGTAAGAGATGTCCAAATGCTTGTTGGCCTCAACGAAAGTGAAATAAGGCATGGTGGTGACATGGTTTCCTTAGAAGGGATGAAACAAATGTCTGATAAGAGTGCTGTGGATGTGGGGGGGGGTCTAGAAATGTTTCTGGTGGGCTTGTGTCCCCTTTAGAGGGCTGTTTTTTGAGCAAACAGGCCCGGAAGGAAGAAAATGAAGCAGGCTCACAGAAAGGCTTGGTGAGAATGAGGAGGAAGTAAAAAACAATTCCTGTTTGTGTGCTTCATCTGGAATTACTGGTAAAATATTTAATTTGTCCAAATATTGTTTTAATGCCACACAGCTTTTTGTTTTATCTTTGGGTTTAAATTTTATTCTTGTAGATGGATGGACTTGAGCAGGACACTAACAGACTTGAAGCTGCATTGCCGTAAATTAAATCTTGCCTATGCATTTGATGAGGTTTCTATGAAAAAAAGTATTTTCTATAAACCTACTGTTTATAATCCAGCATTGGTTAATAGATTGAGAGTTTTTGAAATTAATTGTGAGGATGATATTAGGAAATTGGCACATGAGAAACTCTATAAAGCATTCTATAATTTAACTTCTAACCACCGTTCTGCCCTTGAAGAGTTAAAACAGCTCACACATTTAAGATTTATGAAAGCAGACAAGGAAGGGGGGCTTGTTATCATGGAGAAGAATTTGTATGTTAAAGCCATTGAAAAAATGTTGGGCAATAAGGATGAATATTCTGTTGTTAATGCTTCTAGGATGTCGGCTTATTATAGAAGCATTTGGGATGAACTGCATGAGTTATTGATGGCGGGTTATATTTCCCTGAATATGTATGAATTTATGAAAGTTGAACACCCTTTATTAGGGGTCCTATTTGGGATCCCTACGATACATAAAGATCCCCTTTCACACCTGTGGTATCTTTACCAAATTGTGTGAGTGAAGGGATTTTGCTGGTTCTTGATTTTTTATTGAATCTCATAGTACAGAAAATGGAATTTTATATCAAGGACTCTTGGACTTTTTTAAATAACCTCAGGGTTTTCAGTTGTGAATATGAATTTGATTGTAAGAGAAATATTATGTTTACAGTTATTTGTTCCCTACTCATCTGTATACCTCATGATGCAGGTATTGAATTAGTCAAGCAATTTTTATGTAATTTTACCTCCTTTTCTGATAGTGATGTGCATGTTTACAATGTACTTTTAGGACTTTTGTTGTTTAATAATTATTTTATGTTTAATAAATTAATTTATAAACAACTGAGGGCAGTGACCATGGGGTCTGTTGTAGCCCCAGCTTATGCAAATTTGGTACTTGAATGGTGGGAGCAGAAAGTATTGAACCCTGCCATGGCTAAATATCACGTTAAATTTGTATTGAAACCTGCCATGGCTTAATATCACGTTAAATTTGTATTGAAACCTGCCATGGCTAAATATCACGTTAAATTTGTATTGAAACCCGCCATGGCTAAATATCACGTTAAATTTGTATTGAAACCTGCCATGGCTAAATATCACTTTAAATTTGTATTGAAACCTGCCATGGCTAAATATCACGTTAAATTTGTATTGAAACCTGCCATGGCTAAATATCACGTTAAATTTGTATTGAAACCTGCCATGGCTAAATATCACGTTAAATTTGTATTAAAACCTGCCATGGATAAATATCACGTTAAATTTGTATTGAAACCTGCCATGGCTAAATATCACGTTAAATTTGTATTGAAACCTGCCATGGCTAAATATCACGTTAAAGTTTATGTTCGGTCTGTAGATGACTTGTTTTTTGTTATGGAAGGGGCACAGAAACAAGCCTATGATTTTATTGACAATTTGAATAAACAGACAGAATTCCTGAATTTTATTATAGGAGATATAGCTCTACAAGTTAATTTCTTAGATATTACAGTTGAGTGGGATATTTGTATTGGTGAATTGAGTAGCAAGATTTTTAGAAAAAGTACATTTGTCAACAGCTACTTACATTATGGAAGTAATCATCCATTGGACATGAAAAATAACATCCCTAAGGGCCAATTGATTCGTGCCTCTAGAATGATATCAGAGGACTCAGAATTTGAAAATGAAGTAAGGTTTATAGTTAGTATATTTATAGAAAAAGGGTATAAAATGGATATGTTACTCAAGCTAGCTGATGAAATTAGAAGTCATACATACCCGGATTTTCCACCTATTTTGAAATTTGGTTTAGTGATAAAAGAACGTGGATGGGGTAGAAGTCTGGAAAGTAGTGTCAATAATGACATTTTTTTGTTGTTTGGATATGTCAGTTGACAGATCTAATAAAATGTTTTTTATTGGGAAAAGCTGAAATATACTTAAAGGTAATTCAGATTTATTTAAGGTCATAGGGGACAAACCAAAGTTAGTCTTCAAAAACACTTTTAATTTAAAAACGTGTCTATACAGAGACAACTTTGAAAATGTTAACTCTAACATCAGCATGAGGCCGAAAGGAACGTATAAATGCATTTTTTTGTGCTGCATGTAGGTTTATTCTTGAAGGCCCTTATATAGAAATATCACATTTAGACAGAACCTTACCTTTTAAGAGGGTTTATAATTGCAAAACACAAGGAATAGTTTATATCGCCATTTGTTCATCTTGTGGGGAATTTTATATAGGAATGTCTACTAAGTGTTTAAATCAAAGAATTAAGGAATATTTGTATGTCATTAGGGTTAAAAATAACAATGTGTTATGTAGACATACACTTAGTTGTAGAGATTATAAAAAGTTTTTATTCTCTATTTTAGAAAAGGTACCAAAAAACTTGAGAAGTGGTTGCTATAAGGATCAAGTTGAACAAAGGGAAACTGCTTGACAGATAAGGTTGGGGGCTGATAAACAGCCAGGTATAAATGATACTACCAATATAAAAGTTGAAGGTTGAACATTTACAAACATGTATAATTATGTTTTAAGGTGAATGGGGACAATATTTAAATATATTTATTTAGTTATTTATTGGTTCAAGTAGTATTTTATATGTATTGTTTTTATATGCTGGTTTTTATGGTAACATTATGACAGAGTTAATAATTATCTTAGGTGTGTTGTCTAATTAATGAGGGTGTGTGCTTGTAGTATTTAAGTCCATTGATGTATACTGGGTCTTATTCATTGTTCTGAAGAAGTTCATGTTGGGAAGAAAGCAACAATAAAGATTTTTTTCACTAATTTACGGCATTTTCTTCAAGTTTGTGGCATTGTTCTTGGATCCAGATCCACCTGATAGTGAGTTTGTTTTTAGTCTGTTGTTGCTGTGCCACTCCATCCTGTGGGAATCTTTGCTTCTGAACAGTAACAGGCTGTTTAAAATAATACTTTCTGAGCACACTTCTGTTACATTTCCTGCAGCTGAAGTCCCCTTCTCATACTCAAAACATTTAGTTTAGTCATTCAGACACTCATCAAATACATAATGCTCCTCTCATGTGTCCCTCCATGGCTCTCTCTCTTTCTGTCTCTCCTGTCACCAACCCTTTGGCCTATTCACAGGAAACAGTAGGAGAAGCTTCCCGGTGTCCTGGCCAAATTTCTAGTAGTTAGTATGATACTACCTCTGGTATCCCCTTAAAGGGGGCTGTTAGCCTGGAACTAACCCAATCAACAAAGCATAATAAATAATATAATTGATAAGCAAAGAAAGGAAGGAGCACAAAACTATGGCTGGCAGGTAAATGTTTACTGAGTAAACATGCAGCAATTCTCTGAATTTTGTTACAAAGGCAGCAGCCTTAGAGGAATGTTGGATGGATGTAAAAAGTTTCAACTCACCTACAGACTGCTTACTGTAACTGTTGTATAAGCAGAGTTGATAAATGTGGGTTCCAGAATGCCAAATACTTTAAGCATAAAAGCAGCATGCCTACAGGAGGCTGGAATTGTGCCATTTGTAGAGGAAGTTACTTATAACCAAGTCCCAGTCCAAGAATGGTGATCTTCTCAAAAATCAGATTTTGTAAATCCTGAGTATTTCTTTCTTCATTAATACATTGAAGTTATTCAGTAAAGGGGTTGCTGCAGTTGCAATAGAGAGCAACAGCTGGTTTAAACTTTATACACTATACAGGTTGGAAGGTGACCTTTGCTACCTGATCAAGTACGGTCTCTTCCTCAAGGTTTTGCTCATTCTCATACAGGCATTATAATATACATTGTGGTTGGAATACCCTATTTTATTCTGTTACTAATGAGGTAGGTACTGAGAATAATATTTAGATGTGCATGGTTCAGTTTTCAACTTGTAATCCACTGAGGGCCATTTCCATGAAGGAAACCAGCCAAAATAGCGTTCAGCCAAAAAATGACGTACCCAAACTCAAATGTTTACATGGAGTTAAAGTTTCCCACAGAAAGTACCGGTACCCCATTTCTACTAAAACTAACTCTGGTCACCATATCTTATGGAAGAGTACAACTGCATTAGATGAAGAAATGCCATTGAGCATTATCCTGGCCAGTTCCCAGAGACAGCACTGTGCTAAGGTGTTCAACTACATATTTAAATGTTTCTGTAAGAGTGCATTAAAAGACAAGGGAGTTGCAAAGGCTAATAATTACATAATCGGAATTAATTTAATCTGTTATATTTTTAATGTACACTACACTCCTGGCAGTTATTCATATATATAATATTATTACTGGCATTTTATCACAGGGGGATAAAACTTTGAACTGCTAATTAGGTTAGCCTACAGTCTTTGGTTTGATTCTCAGTCTGCACTTGCAAATTGTGTGACTGTAATTAATTTTACTTAAAAGGGAATTGCCCATGGGTCATCCCTAAAAAGGGCACTAGTACCTATTGTTGTTACACAGATAAATGATTAACAAAAATGAAGCATAGCACTTCAGTATGTTAATAATACAGACACCAAAATATGTAGCTTATATATATATATATATATATATATATATATATATATATATGTGTGTGTGTGTGTGTGTGTGTGTGTGTGTGTGTGTGTATATGTATATGTATATATATATATATATATATATATATATATATATATATATATATATATATATATATATATATGTGTGTGTGTGTGTGTGTGTATATATATATATATATGTGTATATATATATATATATATATATATATATATGTGTATATATATATATATCTATATATATATCTATATATATAAAACTTTTGATAAAAATTGTAAAATTCCCCAAGCTGTTAACTCACCATATTGAAACATGGTGTCCCAGCCCTTCATGTATCGATCCCAGAACGGAAAGATTCGCCGAGTCCATTTGGGCAAGATTGTTGCAAATACAGAGTTATACAGCATGTAGCCAATGGAATTGATGAAATCTTGTGTCTCTGATGGGATCACCTTTTCCAGACAGCCCATTCGAGTTTCAAATAAAACGCAGCAAATTCCTGATATGAAAATAAACTGAAATTTAGTGACTATGGCAGATAGGTATGATGTACAGATATGGATTTTTGTGAATTGTTACATTTACAACAGAACAGAGAAAGAGATATGTTCCTTACATGTAGCTTGATACTATACTCCTTGTCACTTTTTAAAGGTGTTGGTAGTCATATACAGTACCAAGTGATATCCCCTGCAGATTACTGCTCTATAAACACACCCTTTCATGACCACTTGATTTTTTTCCAATCATGCAAAAATAAACTCTTACTGTGAATACCGTT
Organism: Protopterus annectens; assembly: GCF_019279795.1. NCBI lineage: Eukaryota > Metazoa > Chordata > Ceratodontiformes > Protopteridae > Protopterus > Protopterus annectens. The sequence goes on along the minus strand of NC_056741.1, from coordinate 1,395,544,718 downwards.
CTCCCAAGTAGAGAAGGAAAGATCATGCATGTGAAAAAAAGTACAAGAAGCTCCTTTCCATCTCCTCTGTGGGAACATCTGGAAGAATCATTAGAATGGTATTCAATACGAAACGTGGTTCAAAGCTCATGCAAGGTGTTTTCCTTCTTTCCTTATCTGCAAGTATCCTGTATTCTTACTCTAGCTACCCTGTAACACTAAAAATGCCCATCCACCTGACAATCTATTTCTGGGAACTACACCAGAGAGATTAATTTCAGATGGCACACAGCAGAAGACTGAGCAAAAGATGTGTCAAACTTTTCCTATGATTCACTTCTAGTTACATGCATTCTGTGAATTGTAACTATAAATAGTAATTTCTTTGTTACTGGCTTGTGCATTTGTCAAATGATCACATGAACATGGTCCTTTAGGTTTCTGAAGTTAGCACAAATGGCAATCTGATTATAGAGGGGTCTGAAGATAGAGTGAAAAAAACTTCATTTTATATATAATATATAAATTTACTATGTACGTATGTGTATATATATATATATATATATATATATATATATATATATATATATATATATATATATATATATATATATATATATATCTTTTTCTTTTTTTTTTTTAAAGCTCACTCTGAATATAATGTAATGTCTCTATTGCCCTTACTCCATCAAGATCAAGCCAACTATAATAGTCTCTGTATATAATAGATGTGTAGTGGGGTCTACTTAAATACAAAACTCACCCAAATAACGACAACACACAACTCCTACCTGCACCCTAACCCTAACTCACTTACCTGACCACTTCCTACCTCACCACTGTGCACACTTCGGTCGGTCGCGCGACATTACACCCTTATCGGTCTTTTCCACTGTCGTGTAATCACCCTGTCCCTGTCGGTCATCTGGCGTCGGTCTCGGTGGCGTCGAGAATCGGGGCGTTTAGGTGGGTTCTAGAGGTTGAAACGTGTAGTGCATGGAGTGAGGTGATTACACTTTCATAGTTGTAAAAAGACAAATCAGTTAAGCTCTAGTGTGGCACAAAACCTGACCTTAACAAATACTAAGCCCCCCCCTACTTAAGTTGTTAAGATCAGATTTTGGGCTAGGCAGGAAATCTGCCAGTACTGGCCATTAAATGACAGTGTCAGAATAAAGCATTTGTTTCTGCCTGCTGTCTGTACCAATATTGTGTCCCTGACTTCCTACTATAAATTTAGAAAGTTACTAAAATAATAGGATGTGTGCTCACCAGCATTTCCTAAAGGATACAAATCCTGAAACTTAAATGTATGCCTTTAATTTATTAATGCAATCCTCAGTAATTTGTTCAAAAAACACTGAAATTTATGAGGAACAGACTAAACCTATGACGCAAAAATCTGGACATTCTGCAAAAATCTGTACAGTTGAGAGGCTTTGGAAGGTAAGTCTAAACATAGGGAACTGTGTTTCACTGCCTTTCAGCCAGTGCTCGCTAAGTGCTTTATGACTTTGGAACCCAGTAAAACACTTATCATTTTTACTTCATGTAACTAGTAGTACATGGAGCATAAAAAGCTCCATACACTACAAAGAATTATGATCTTGAGGTGACTTTCTCGGCATCAGTGTCTCAAAAAAACATAAGAAGTCGTTAGAATTGATGACAAGCTCATACCCTCTCTATATATTGCATTTTGTGATTCACTCTGTATATAAGTGTGTCTTCCCCGTGGTGAAACTGAAAAAGATCCAATGAGAAAAGTGCCCTACCCCCATTAGCATTCAAAATAAAATAAACGCATTTGCTTCTCATTGTCATTAAGGGATCAGATATACCCATCATCCTTGTGCATGACTGTTTTTTTTTTTTTAATCACGCACTCTTCTGGACCATAAAGTAGGAGCTGAACTAATTCATGTTTCCAAACATTGTAGAAATAATACTAAAATCCACAAAAAAAATGAACCCAGACAAAAAGAAAAATGGCTAACATGAAAAAAAAAACATAAATAAGCCTTTTCCTATTGGGGGAATACAACCCAGTGACCATTACCTAAGTATTCTAATTCCATGGTTGCACAGCCATGTAGAAAGGGCAAACATGCTGAGTGAATTGAAAAATACTGTAAGCACAGTGTTACAAAAGACAGTGACACACAAGTCATTGAAATATGTAAGTACTTATACCACTAAAGCCTTATAATAAATTAAAGATAGCATGGAGATCTACAGAAGGCTAAACCAACTCCAAATCAAAGTATCTGCACAAACATCCTACACCCAGCTTGCCATTTAGGCCCAACACCCAATTACTTTGTAAAGCCAGTCTGTAGTAACTCACCTACTCTTTACACATCTCTATTTATATCAAAACCTCCATCATGCTGCTAGCTCACAAAGCTATACTATTTGTTATACAGAGCTCAAATCTGTAACCCTAGGAATTTTTTATGTTCTCTGAAAATCTGCAATATACTACAATGTGTAGGTGTATTTCTGTATTTTTATAACTGCAACATCTATTTGCCTGCTGTAATTCAACTGAATTGGCACTAAATGCTATGATAGGAATAATCTCAGTAGAAAAGCATGCTCCTAAGCAGAACATTTACTAGAACTTTTTATGTGGGGGCCGTCGAGGATCCTAAGCGAGTCCTGTGGGGCAAGCTGAGGTGTGTTTGCTTTAAGCCTACCCAAAATTACTGCCCTCTCTCCTGACAGCCTCCTTGGGTCATGCAATAGGCAGTCTGCATAGAAATCTCCTCAAACATTTTTTAACAAAATAAACCTGCATAATAATCAGCATAACACTCATGAAGCATCTGTCTGTCCTGTGGAAGACAAGTGCATTTTCAGTTGTGAACCAACAGGCACACAGTCTTTTAACAGATCAGAACTTATGGTCAAACCACGGTCTTAGTTTTTTGTTGAGACAATGTACAGATACAGTGGGACTAACTGATCTACAGCATTAATGACTGCTTGATTGTAGGTAGAAACTAGTTCTTCTTGATTGTCAGCATTACTACCTATAAGAAAGCAGTCAAGTAGGGAAGCAAGGGCTTCTTCTGTTAAAGTTGTTAAATTCCAATACATGACTAGCAAAGGATCAGAGAACCTACCAGAAGAAAACTTTAAAGTGAAAGTTGGTCATGTTTTGGTCTGACTAAAAGACTGGTTCTACCATAAGATGTCCACAGCCAGATGATATATCATGTTATGTGACTGCTCTTTACTCTAGCCAAAAAGAGGTAACTCCTACGAAAAATCTGACCAATCATAAAAGACCAGAAACTCTTAGAGTCAATGATGTGCTGACATCTGAAATATTGTAATTATTAAAAAAAGCCTATTTTAAAATAAGCCTATCTGGGTGTTCCAACAATGAGGTGATAAAGGAATCTGTGATCTCTTAGAGAATGGTCCTCACATCATTAGGTAGATAGCACATGAAGAAAAAACATTTTCTCTGCCTCAAGGGGATATTCAAATGAGTTTCTACTTCTGCTGGGCATCTTGACCACTTCCAATGTAGCTCTACAAATCAAAGGATCTGCCCATGCACAAAGGGGGCCCAACTACAGACATTTAGAATTACAGGACTATCAGCCAAACTAGCTTAATTTTCAAGGCCATGGAATGTATTATCTCTGACCTTAAACCTTGAAATTAAAAATCATGTACAACTGGACCAATAGCAGTCTGGTTTTGTCAAGGGCAGATCATGTCTACTTAACTTGCTGAAATTCTTTGGGAAGGTTACAGAGGCAGTGGATAGTGGCCACTTAGTCCACACAAAATATCTAGATCTGGCCAAGGCCTTTGACAGTGTCCCCCCATGCTGACATTGTAAGCAAGCTAAAAGAACTGAAGGTAGACCCTTCATGGTAAGATGAACTGCATGTTGGATGATGGACAGAACTCACATAGTTAAGGTGCCAAGTGTCACTTAAGAAAGTAAACAGTGGAGTACCATGAGACTTAGTACCAAGCGCTCTCCTTATATATATAGATATATATATATATATATATATATATATATATATATATATATATATATATATATATATACATATATATATATATATATTTATGAGCTTCATGACACAAACTCTGACATATATAGATAGGTTCATAGATTAGTACTAAGCTAACTGCCCTTGTGAGCCATTTTAAGTCTAGTCAATTATCCATTGTGAGACTCAAACCCTGCACCTTGTGTTTGTAAGGCAAACACTTTAACCATTAGGCCACTCTCCCAACCCATGGCTAAACAAAAACAGCTGATGGCTGCAAACTTGGGTGTCACCATCCATTCTGCCACTGGTACAGAAGCGCTTCAGTAAAAAGTAGTTCTTACAAACCAATGATGAGCTCAAACTAAATGCAAAGACATTGAGAAATACCCTCATTTCCAACATACAGCATGATCAGTGTTACTAATGCATACAACAATATTAACCAGGGATTTTGGCATCTGGATTAATAATGTCATCACCTTTGACAGCTACATTGCAATGGTAGTTAAGAAATCCTTCTTTATCACAACTAGCTTTCAGTGATACGTACCTCATCTAGGTCAAAGGATGTTCCTGCTCCTTATTACTCTGTTCTAATCAAAAAATTGGGTTAATGCCCCTTTTAGCATGTACCCAGCTAGACACATCATGCAGCTATAAAAGACCCAAATATTTACTAAGAAAAATGTTATTAAAGTAAAACCCTTAGCTGCCAAGACAGATCACAAGTCCTTTCCTTACAATCTGTCTCTTTTAGGCTCCTCTTTGGGGATATATGGCTGGCATTCAATGTCATCAACTGCCTCTTCCTAATGGAGCTCTTATAACTTTATAGGACAAATAACTACAGAAACACCTGAAACAAAGATCTGAACTGCTACCACAATATAAATAAATCAAGCTGGAGGGATAGGCTTGCCTAATTTACCTTGAGATTTAGTAAAGATCCAAGTAGTACAACAGAATAATATGGAATCAAAGCATATAACAAGGCATTTTAAGTTTTCATCTTCGTGCATGATTAGTTTGTTTAGGTCACTGATGTATAGGGAGCTTATACCTGTCTGGTTTTGTGTAGCAATTGCCTGTATGTGTGTATTTCTCCGTGTGTGTGTGTGTGTGTGTGTGTGTGTGTGTGTGTGTGTGTGTGTGTGTGTGTGTGTGTGTGTGTGTGTGTGTGTGTGTCTGCCTCTGGGACAGTGTTTGTATGTATGAGTCTGGGTGCATCTCTGTGTGTTCACATGTCTAGATGCATCTCAGTGTGTCTGTGTATCTTTGTATGTATGTGTATACCCCTGTGTGTTTGATTGTGTGCCTGTCTGTCAAGTTGCTTACAGAACTTGTTAACATTCTGTAGGTACTTATCACATGGTCTTATGGACCTGAACATCACTAGGATATCTATATACAGAATGGTGGAAAGGTCTGGCATTTCTTTTGGGACATGTATTAATCTCCATTGCAGACAGACTGCCCATATTTACTGGTTTGAGCATTCTTTACATTAACTATTACATATATTCCTGGCAAATAGTTTTGAAACCACCAAAGAGGGGTCACCACCAAATTTAATGGTCTTTAACTGGTTTAGGAGAGGGATCCCCTCTAAAACCCAAATTCCAAACACCTGACATGCTACAATGCCAAAAACTAATTCCAGACACACACAAAGAAAAAAAATAGACTAAACATGTTTTGAAGCGGCCAGGCATCCCCACCCCCTATTCCCTCATGGGGGTGTCCCCCATCCCCCAGGAGTTTTATATACTAACTCAATGGTTCCAAAAACCTGAAGGGAAGAATCCCCCCCCCCCCAAGAAAGGAATCATTGCCAGTGTACACTTAAAAATTGTACTAACCATGATTTCCTATGGGAAAACAGTGATCAGTGTTCTGATCCTTGGCTTCTTGTGCCTCAGGTACTTCATATTTAAGGAAAGTAACTTGGTGATGTGCAGAGAAGCCTAAGAAGTGTGTTTTTTGTGGAACTGAAGGCCCACTTCAGACCTATGAGCAATGGTCGTGTTATTAGTCTACTGTCCAGTGCATTAATTACTATGTTGGTATAAGCATATAATCACCTGAGAATTTATGCAATGTAATCATTTAGTATTTAATACTAGTCTGAGCAAATTGTTTGACTGCTAAGGTATTACTGAAACTGAGAGGAGACCATAACAATAATAATAATAATAATAATAATAATAATAATAATAATAATAATAATAATGGACTTCCAAGATAGCTGCACACTGAGTAACAGCTTATTTCTAGCTCTTCCAGTGTGCAAACAGAAACTCAGCAGCGAAGGACAGTAGACTTGTGATTATGGGTAGATTTCAGTAACTGGACAGTAAGTGTACTGCCTGGATGCCAAGAATAAAGAAATACAGAAGCCCTGGAAAAAATCAGTTATAAAAAGTGAGGAAGAAACAGTGACTGGGGAGGATTCTGCAACTGTTCAGCAAAAAGGAATGCAACCTTCAGACATGACTTCCAGTAACCTACAGAAAGATACAAGACAGCTGCATACAGACCTGGTTAAAACAAACAAAACACTGATGGTGTATATCAACACAAATAACAAAAGGCTGGAAAAAATGGAAAAAGCTTTACATATATATTCAGATGGGATGATAAAGCTGCAAAACTTAGAGGTCAAAATAAAGAAAAGGCTGGCTGAGTATGAGACTGCTCAGGAAGAGATGTTTCAAAAAATAATAGAATTTGAGGACAGAGCACATAAGGAAAACCTGAGATTTTCAGCTATATCAGATAAGCTGGAAGAAACAGACTGAATTAATTTTATGAAAGCACAAATAAGCAACTGGACTGGTATTCCACAGCAGTTCTTAGTTGAAAGGGTACATCATGTGTGTGCTCCAAATTTGTCTATAAGAAAGCAACCTATACCTTTATCAGTAAAGATGCAATCTTACCAGCACAAAGAGATGATTCTGACAAAATTGTGGCAGAAGGACAAAGTATTAAAAGCGGGAGATAGCAGAGTTTTTGCAGAGAATGATTATTCATTGTACACCAGACAGAAGAGGAGCAAATTTATTCCACTATTTAGGGAATGTTGAGATGCAGGTGTGAGATTCATACTGTCGTACCCAGCTATCTTCAGGGTACTCTTCCCTGAAGGGCCAAAATCATTTTTGATGAAGTAAATGCTTAGGAGGAAATACAAAAGTTTGTCCAACAAAAAGTAAGATATGAAACAAAAGGAGATTCTGCTTCTTGTTTTTCTGGTAATGAAGACCACAGACTGTACCTGTGAAACCTTTTCAAGCTTTTCAATGGAAAATTTTGGAGAGAAGGAAGGGAGCACAAGAGTTGACTAGAAGAATCAAGAGTATGTTGAAAATGAAGCAGAGACATGATTTTGGAGATGAATAGTAATAAAACCAGTAACTCAATATGGGATTGCAATGCAATAATTATATTTGGAAAATATGACAGAACAAGAAAATCTGGAAATATTGGACTTTTTCAGAGTTTGTTGGACTTGTGTGGGACTCTAAAGTATATGCCCTACTTCATGTCATTAATGTACGGAAAAGTGTTTTGGGGGGCAAGCCAAGAGAGGAAGTTAACTGTAAGTAAATATTTTTTTCTTAAATAGTATCAGTTTTGTGGCATGTGGTTTTCTTTACATGCTATAAAGTAAAGTTTTTTTTCAGTTATTTTTAAATTTAATGGGGATTATAAACAGTTGCTTCTGTTCTTTTTTTTTTCTCCCTTCTCTCGCTCTTCTTCTTCAGTTTTAAAAAATGTAGGCATTGCAATGTATAAAAAAGCCTGGATAAAAAGCATGATAAAAGAAAAATGATTGTGCTTTTTCTCATTCTTGCATGGAGAAATGACTGGATTAAAGACCCAAGATTGATTTATTAACAAGTTTTAAGAGAGCGCAAGTAAATGAAAAAGAACATTGAATATTATGAGGCTTTTTTCTAGCAAATATATGTAAGCTCAGTAAAAATTCTGCAGCTGGTCTTCATGAGTATGGCGAAGAACAATTGGCTGGAGGAAAAAAGAGAAATTGGCTAAAAGATAATGTTTTCTGAAAGCATTCCAGGGCTTTGTCAAAGTAGTTAATGTTCTGTGAAAATATTCAGGGGTTTTCCCAGCTGGGGGAGTTATAAAGATAATACAAAACCAGTCAGCATATAGTAGAATCACAGGGTACACTATGTGTCTTAGTATGGATGACCTTTCATTTAGGTTAACTCAAATCTATGAGTGTGGCTGTCAGTTTGGGACTTTTGTTCCTATTAGGAGAATAAAACTTCAATATTTGAAGATGTACATAGTTTTGTGTGTTAGTATTAAGTTGATATGTTTTAGGGGGATGTTGGGGCATGTTTTTTTTTTTTGATGGCTTTCAATAAAACAAAAAGTTTTATATGATGTGACATATGCTCAAATGTATATGACAAGAAACAACTGCATAAAAGTTCAACCTGCCAAACACTGTATGCATGTAACACAAAAACTGGAACTAGACATTTAACAAAAAATATGTTATACATAAAAGGTGGGAATAATAAGTTTTTAATATAATGATGCTTTCTTTAATGTCTTTAAATGTAAATGGCTTCACAGATAAAAACAAGAAAGAGTAGTGAACTATATTAAAAATGTAGAGTACAAATAGTTATTTTACAGGAGATATGCTTAGAAAGAACTGAACATGTGAATTTGATAAAGGTTTTCAGGATGGTTATTCAGCGAAATACCTTGGACAAAGGAAAACATGAGTACTTACATTAATTGCAAGAAGAGCTCCAACAGTGGTAGAAAAAGATAAAAAATATAACAATGGCAGATTTGTAGTGCTAAGGGCCTACTGGCAAAGGAGGAGGATTACACTGGTATGTATTTACATTCCACCTAAAACTGCTGTAATGGAGCTTGAGAAAATTATGGAAGAAATAATCAGTTTTCAGTAATTATAGGTGGGGACTGGAACTTGATTTGCAGCAGTGAAGATGTGTCTGTGGGCCCAGAAAGGAAAATAAATCAAACGGCAGAAGATTTTTGAAGAAATTTATGAAAATATTTAGCATGGAAGATGTGAATTCAGTAAATGGAGTTTGGAGTGAATTTACATATTATTCCCTAAGATATAAAAAATGGGCTAGGCTAGATAGAATTTACATTTCACAGGTTAAGAAGGGACTGACAAATGTGAAAGTATCACAGACTAGGGGGAATCTCACAGAACAAGAAGAGGATCAACTGCAGAATGCTAGGCAGAAATTAAGGATTACCTCAACATCAGATTACAGGCAATGGCAGCCAGCACACAAAAACATTGACTCTGGTATTCGGGCTGACCAAGTGCTACCACAGCAGGAATAACCCACCGGTGATGACTGCAACAGTGAAACATGAAGAACATCAAGAAGAGGATCAACTGCAGAATGCTAGGCAGAAATTAAGGATTACCTCGATAATATGCACAAGCTTAGAAAGATTGCTGTTAAACAACAGTTTTTTGATAATAACACTAGAGCACAAAACCTTTTAGCACAGGCAACAGAAAGTAGAGAGGGCTGTTGCCAAACTTAGGAAGAAATATGAAAATCAAGAAAAGATACAAATAGAAATGTTTGTGGAAGAATTAAATATGCAATGTTAGGGGTCGATGAGGCTCAATTACTAACAGTTAAGATAGGAGGAGATGAGATAAAAATTGTGATGTCTAACCAATCAATAGGAAAGTCCACAGGAATACATGATATTACTGTGGAAGAGGGAAAATAATGATAAAGATCTGGAAGGTTTTGCTTAACAATATCTTAAGAGGAGTAGACGTACCATCCTGGAAGAAAGCAATGGTATCTGTAATACCTAAAGAGAGTAAATATTCATTAGATGCAGCTTCATACAGGCCCATTTCAATACTAAACCATGATTATAAAGTGTGCATGTCTTTAATGGCTAAACAAATAGCAAAAGTACTGCCAAAACTGATAGATATGGATCAATGATGTTTTGTGGATGGGAGACAAACATTTGACAACATTAACAGAACACTGATGATCCAGAGGGAAGAAGAATGAAAGAAAATACCATTGTTGCTGGTGGGTCTCAATGCAGAGAAAGCATTTGACAGAATAAGCTGGGACTTTATGAGCAGGGCAATGGAAGCATTTGCATTTCCTAAAAATTATAAGGTTGGTTAGGAGAATTAATGAGGGATCGGAGGTGAAAATTAAAGTGGGTGGGGTCCTCTCTGATAATTTCTGCTTGAACAGGGGAACCAGGCAGGGGTGTCCTCTTTCCCCTTTATTATTTGCATTATATTTAGAATCACTGGCAAAGAAAATAAGGGGCTCAGAAATTCAAGGATATGATTGGTATGGTAGTCAAGAAAAGCTGGCTTTATTTGTAGATGATATTATTTTGTACCTGACAAAACCAGAAAAAGACATTACAGTGTTGTGGAATGTTGTGAGACAGTTTCAGATTTTTAATCTTTCAGATATTTAATTAATGAAGCTAAAACAAAGGCAATAGTGGTAACTTATGTACTCACACATGAACTGGTTCAGGAATACCCATATTTACTGTGACATGATAGAATGAAATATTTAGGAGTATGCATTAAAAACTATTCTAGTGTGGCAGCTAAGGATATGTGGGAAGAGACTAAACAAAGATAATACAAAAACTGAGAAAATGGAAGCTTTGTTATATGGATATAGCTAGTAAGATACAAGCAGTTAAAATGTTTTTAGTCCCTTTAGCCTTATACACAGGTCAGGCATATTTTTATCAACCAGAGAAGTTGTGGGTGGCAATTAATAAAGAGCTGAAGGACTTTATCTGGGAGGGGAAGACAGCCAAGAGTGGGATAAACTAATTCTTCCAGTAGAACACGGCAGATTGAAATTAACCAATTTGAAGGGGTATTTCAATTCACAAAGAAACAATGGGAGGATATATGTATGTCTCCCAAATATGCTACAAAATCTAGAAGATTTAGGATTTTTGCCTGGAAATGTTTACATAGATATTTTTATACCCCACGTAGATTCCAGAGAATATTTCCTCAGGTAGACAGTGAATGTTGGAGGTATGAAGGTTAAGAAAGAGGTAATTGGGAACATACTTTCTGGGAGTGCAGTGAGTTGGTGGTCTTTAAAGATCCCCTGCGGGATGCACTGTCAGAGAGGCTGGGTGGGCAGATTGGTCTGATGACGGAGATGATTTTTCTGAGCTATGATACAGAATTGGAATTGCCTAGACAAGTTAAGGCTGTGCTGTGTCCAAAAAAGCAATTACTAGAAAATGGAAATCAAAATCTAAACCAACTATACTGGAAGTAGTAACTATAGTAACAGAGACAAAACAACTGGACTTGAGATCTTTAGAAAAGGATAGGAACAATACATACAAGGGAGGAATGAGGCCTAAAAGGCAGCAGGACTTAAATGAGCTACGCAATGTGTGAGTGAGAAAGATTGGGTAGATTATAAGTGATGTATAATGTTTGCAACTGGGAGTTTGTCAGTTTGGCTTCTGATGTAAAATGCTTGCAACTAAGACTGTGTCAGTGTGGTTTGTTTTCATTTATGTAAATGTATGACTGTATATGCAGTATGTGATGGTTTAATGATGTTTCCTTTTAAAAAATCAGGAATTTAATAATTTATGCAATACTGTTTAGGTTATATGACATACAGCAATATATGTGAAGTATAACATTTGTTATGTTAATATAGTTTGATTATTTTTATATGAATGTAAATTTGCCTATGTCACAAGTGATAATTCAATGAAGGTATTTGAAAATAATAATAATTATAATAATAATAATAATAATAATAACAATAATAATAAAGTACAGTTTTGTACCTACCATAAATGTAGATGTTCGAAGATCCACATTGCTGCAGTCCTTACATATGGGTAGTCCGCTGTCCTCGGTCGGCCCGAATACCAAAGTATTAGGCTGACGTCGGTCATGGTGCTCAGAACTGACATCAGAGTGTCAGGGTACAAAAGCGCATGACCGACGTCATATCCTCAGTCTTTTCTTGCCCCAGATGTCAGAAGGCCCTAAAAACAAAGACCATAACCAAAAAACACAAACAACATCTAGCCACCTATGTGCAAACAGTATTTACAACCCAAACCAAACAACCACCCCAAACAACAGCGGGGAAGGAGGGAGGGTAAATTGGACTGCAGCAATGTGGATCTTCGAACATTCTGTAGGTACTTACCACATGGTCTTATGGACCTGAACAGCACTAGGATGTCTATATACAGAATGGTGGAAAGGTTTGGCATTTCTTTTGGGACATGTATTAATCTCCATTGCAGACAGACTACCCATATTTACTGGTGTGAGCATTCTTTACATTAACTATTACATATATTCCTGGCAAATAGTTCTGAAACCACCAAAGAGGGGTCTCCACCAAATTTAATGGTCTTCAACTGGTTTAGGAGAGGGATCCCCTCTAAAACCCAAATTCCAAACACCTGACATGCTACAATGCCAAAAACTAATGCCAGACACACAGAAGGAAAATAAATAGACTAAACATGTTTTGAAGCGGCCAGGCATCCCCACCCCCCAATCCCTCATGGGGGTGTCCCCCATCCCCCAGGACTTTTATATACTAACTCAATGGTTCCAAAAACCTGAAGGGAAGAACCCCCCCCCCCCCAAGAAAGGAATCATTGCCAGTGTACACTTAAAAATTGTACTAACCGTGATTTCCTATGGGAAAACAGTGATCAGTGTTCTGATCCTTGGCTTCTTGTGCCTCAGGTACTTCATATTCAAGGAAAGTAACTTGGTGATGTGCAGAGAAGCCTAAGAAGTGTGTTTTTTGTGTAACTGATGGCCCACTTCAGACCTATGAAAAATGGTCATGTTATTAGTCTACTGTCCAGTGCATTAATTACTATGTTGGTATAAGCATATAATCACCTGAGGATTTATGCAATGTATTCATTTATTATTTAATACTAGTCTGAGCAAATTGTTTGACTGCTAAGGTATTACTGAAACTGAGAGGAGACCATAACAATAATAATAATAATAATAATAATAATAATAATAATAATAATAATAAATTACTTCCAAGATAGCTGCACACTGAGTAACAGCTTATTTCTAGCTCTCCCAGTGTGAAAACAGAAACTCAGCAGTGAAGGACAGTAGACTTGTGATTATGGGTAGATTTCAGTAACTGGACAGTAAGTGTACTGTCTGGATGCCAAGAATAAAGAAATACAGAAGCCCTGGAAAAAATCAGTTACAAAAAGTGAGGAAGAAACAGTGACTGGGGAGGATTCTGCAACTGTTCGGCAAAAAGGAATGCAACCTTCAGACATGACTTCCAGTAACCTACAGAAAGATACAAGACAGCTGCATACAGACCTGGTTAAAACAGACAAAACACCAATGGTGTATATCAACACAAATAACAAAAGGCTGGAAAAAATAGAAAAAGCTTTAAATATATATTCAGATGGGATGATAAAGCTGCAAAACTCAGATGTCAAAATAAAGAAAAGGCTGGCTGAGTTATGAGACTGCTCAGGAAGAGATGTTTCAAAAAATAATAGAATTTGAGGACAGAGCACATAAGGAAAACTTGAGATGTTCAGCTATATCAGATAAGCTAGAAGAAACAGACTGAATTAATTTTATGAAAGCACAAATAAGCAACTGGACTGGTATTCCACAGCAGTTCTTAGTTGAAAGGGTACATCATGTGTGTGCTCCAAATTTGTCTATAAGAAAGCAACCTATACCTTTAATAGTAAAGATGCAATCTTACCAGCAGAAAGAGATGACTCTGACAAAATTGTGGCAGAAGGACAAAATATTAAAAGCGGGAGATAGCAGAGTTTTTGCAGAGAATGATTATTTATTGTACGTCAGACAGAAGAGGAGCAAATTTATTCCACTATTTAGGGAATGTTGAGATGCAGGTGTGAGATTCAAACTGCTGGACCCAGCTATCTTCAGGGTACTCTTCCCTGAAGGGCCAAAATCATTTTTGATGAAGTAAATGTTTAGGAGGAAAAAGAAAAGCTTGTCCAACAAAAAGTAATATATGAAACAAAAGGAGATTCTGCTTCTTGTTTTTCTGGTAATGAAGACCACAGACTATACCTGTGAAACCTTTTCAAGCTTTTCAATGGAAAATTTTGGAGAGAAGGAAGGGAGCACAAGAGTTGACTAGAAGAATCAAGAGTATGTTGAAAATGAAGCAGAGACATGATTTTGGAGACGAATAGTAATAAAACCAGTAACTCAATATGGGATTACAATGCAATAATTATATTTGGAAAATATGACAGAACAAGAAAATCTGGAAATATTGGACTTTTTCAGAGTTTGTTGGACTTGTGTGGAACTCTAAAGTATATGCCCTACTTCATGTCATTAATGTACGGAAAAGTATTTTGGGAGGGCAAGCCAAGAGAGGAAGTTAACTGTAAGTAAATATTTTTTTCTTAAATAGTATCAGTTTTGTGGCATGTGGTTTTCTTTACATGCTATAAAGTAAAGTTTTTTTCAGTTATTTTTAAGTTTAATGAGGATTATAAACAGTTGCTTCTGTTCTTTTTTTTTTCTCCCTTCTCTCGCTCTTCTTCTTCAGTTTTAAAAAATGTAGGCATTGCAATGTATAAAAAAGCCTGGATAAAAAGCATGATAAAAGAAAAATGATTGTGCTTTTTCTCATTCTTGCATGGAGAAATGACTGGATTGAAGACCCGAGACTGATTTATTAATAAGTTTTAAGAGAGCGCAAGTAAATGAAAAAGAACATCGAATATTATGAGGCTTTTTTCTAGCAAATATATGTAAGCTCAGTAAAAATTCTGCAGCTGGTCTTCATGAGTATGGCGGAGAACAATTGGCTGGGGGAAAAAAGAGAAATTGGCTAAGAGATAATGTTTTTTGAAAGCATTCCAGGGCTTTCCCAAAGTAGTTATTGTTCTCTGAAAACATTCAGGGGTTTTCCCAGCTGGGGGAGTTATAAAGATAATACAAAACCAGTCAGCATATAGTAGAATCACAGGGTACACTATGTGTCTTAGCATGGATGACCTTTCATTTAGGTTAACTCAAATCTATGAGTGTGGCTGTCAGTTTGGGACTTTTGTTCCTATTAGGAGAATAAAACTTCAATATTTGAAGATGTACATAGTTTTGTGTGTTAGTATTAAGTTGGTATGTTTTAGGGGGATGTTGGGGCATGTTTTTTTTTTTTTCATGGCTTTCAATAAAACAAAAAGTTTTATATGATGTGACATATGCTCAAATGTATATGACAAGAAACAACTGTATAAAAGTTCAACCTGCCAAACACTGTATGCATGCAACACAAAAACTGGAACTAGACATTTAACAAAAAAGATGTTATACATAAAAGGTGGGAATAATACGTTTTTAATATAATGATGCTTTCTTTAATGTCTTTAAATGTAAATGGCTTCACAGATAAAAACAAGAAAGAGTAGTAAACTATATTAAAAATGTAGAGTGCAAATAGTTATTTTACAGAAGATATGCTTAGAAAGAACTGAACATGTGAATTTGATAAAGGTTTTCAGGATGGTTATTCAGCGAAATACCTTGGACAAAGGAAAACATGAGTACTTACATTAATTGCAAGAAGAGCTCCAACAGTGGTAGAAAAAGATAAAAAAATATAATAATGGCAGATTTGTAGTGCTAAGGGCCTACTGGCAAAGGAGGAGGATTACACTGGTATGTATTTACATTCCACCTAAAACTGCTGTAATGGAGCTTGAGAAAATTATGGAAGAAATAATCAGTTTTCAGTAATTATAGGTGGGGACTGGAACTTGATTTGCAGCAGTGAAGATGTGTCTGTGGGCCCAGAAAGGAAAATAAATCAAAGGGCAGAAGATTTTTGAAGAAATTTATGAAAATATTTTGCATGGAAGATGTCAATTCAGTAAATGGAGTTAGGAGTAAATTCACGTATTATTCCCCAAGATATAAAAAATGGGCTAGGCTAGACAGAATTTACATTTCACAGGTTAAGAAGTAACAAGAATTATTTACAGGGACTGACAAATGTGAAAGTATTGCAGACTAGGGGGAATCTCACAGAACAAGAAGAGGATCAACTGCAGAATGCTAGGCAGAAATTAAGGATTACCTCAACATCAGACTACAGGCAACGACAGCCGGCACACAAAAACATTGACTCTGGTATTCGGGCCGACCAAGGGCTACCACAGCAGGAATAACCCACCGGTAATGACTGCAACAGTGAAACATGAAGAACATCAAGAAGAGGATCAACTGTAGAATGCTAGGCAGAAATTAAGGTTAACTCGATAATATGCACAAGCTTAGAAAGATTGCTGTTAAACAACTGTTTTTTGATAATAACACTGGAGCACAAAACCTTTTAGCACAGGCAACAGAAAGTAGAGAGGGCTGTCGCCAAACTTAGGAAGAAATATGAAAATCAACAAAAGATACAAATGGAAATATTTGTGGAAGAATTAAATATGCAATGTTAGGGGTTGATGAGGCTTGATTACTAACAGTTAAGATAGGAGATGAGATAAAAATTGTGATGTCTAACCAATCAATAGGAAAGTCCACAGGAATACATGATATTACTGTGGAAGAGGGAAAAAATGATAAAGATCTGGAAGGTTTTGTTTAACAATATCTTAAGAGGAGTAGAAGTACCATCCTGGAAGAAAGCAATGGTATCTGTAATACCAAAAGAGAGTACATATTCATTAGATGCAACTTCATACAGGCCCATTTCAGTACTAAACCATGATTATAAAGTGTTCATGTCTTTAATGGCTAAACAAATAGCAAAAGTACTGCCAAAACTGATAGATATGGATCAATGTTGTTTTGTGGCTGGGAGAAAAACATTTGACAACATTAACAGAACACTGATGATCCAGAGGGAAGAAGAATGAAATAAAATACCATTGTTCCTGGTGGGTCTCAATGCAGAGAAAGCATTTGACAGAATAAGCTGGGACTTTATGAGCAGGGCAATGGAAGCATTTGCATTTCCTAAAAATTATAAGGTTGATTAGGAGAATATATGAGGGATCGGAGGTGAAAATTAAAGTGGGTGGGGTCCTCTCTGATAATTTCTGCTTGAACAGGGGAACCAGGCAGGGGTGTCCTCTTTCCCCTTTATTATTTGCATTATATTTAGAATCACTGGCAAAGAAAATAAGGAACTCAGAAATTCAAGGATATGATTGGTATGGTAGTCAAGAAAAGCTGGCTTTATTTGTAGATGATATTATTTTGTACCTGACAAAACCAGAAAAAGACATTACAGTGTTGTGGAATGTTGTGAGACAGTTTCAGATCTTTTCAGGATGCAAAATTAATGAAGCTAAAACAAAGGCAATAGTGGTAACTTATGTACTCACTCATGAACTGGTTCAGGAATACCCATATTTACTGTGACATGATAGAATGAAATATTTAGGAGTATGGATTAAAAACTATTCTAGTGTGGCAGCTAAGGATATGTGGGAAGAGACTAAACAAAAGATAATACAAAAATTGAGAAAATGAAAGCTTTGTTATATGGATATAGGTAGTAAGATACAAGCAGTTAAAATTTTTTTAATCCCTTTAGCCTTATACACAGGTCAGGCATATTTTTATCAACCAGAGGAGAAGTTGTGGGTGGCAATTAATAAAGAGCTGAAGGACTTTATCTGGGAGGGGAAGACAGCAAAGAGTGGGATAAACTAATTCTTCCAGTAGACCAGGGTGGATTGGGATTAACCAATTTGAAGGGGTATTTCAATTCACAAAGAAACAATGGGAGGATATATGTATGTCTCTCAAATATGCTACAAAATCTAGAAGATTTAGGATTTTTGCCTGGAAGTGTTCACATAGATATTTTTATACCGCACGTAGATCCCAGAGAATATTTTCTCAGGTAGGCAGTCAATGTTGGAGGTATGAAGGTTAAGAAAGAGGTAACTGGGAACATACTTTCTGGGAGTGCAGTGAGTTGGTGGACTTTAAAAGATCCCCTACGGTATACACTGTCAGAGAGGCTGGGTGGGCAAGATTGGTCTGATGAGGGAGATGATTTTTCTGAGCTATGATACAGAATCGGAATTGCCTAGACAAGTTGAGGCCATGCTGTGTCCAAAACAGCAATTACTAGAAAATGGAAATATAAATCTAAACCAACTATACTGGAAGTAGTAACTATAGTAACAGAGACAAAACAACTGGACTTGAGATCTTTAGAAAAGGATAGGAACAATACATACAAGGGAGGAATGAGGCCTAAAAGGCAGCAGGACTTAAAGGAGCTATGCAATGTCTGAGTGAGAAAGATTGGGTAGATTATAAGTGATGTATAATGTTTGCAACTGGGAGTTTGTCAGTTTGGCTTGTGATGTAAAATGCTTGCAACTAAGACTGTGTCGGTGTGGTTTGTTTTCATTTATGTAAATGTATGACTGTATATGCAGTATGTGATGATTTAATGATGTTTCCTTTTAAAAAATCAGGAATTTAATAATTTATGCAATGTTGTTTAGGTTATATGACATACAGCAATATATGTGAAGTATAAGATTTGTTATGTTAATATTGTTTGATTATTTTTAATATGAATGTAAATTTGCCTATGTCACAAGTGATAATTCAATGAAGGTATTTGAAAATAATAATAATGATGATAATAATAATAATAATAATAATAATAATAATAATAATAATAATAACAGTAATAGGCTGAAGCAATCAAAGCAGCACCCCCATCTGCACACCGATTTTCCTTAACTTCTCTCTACCTTCCCTGACCAATACTTTGCACTTTTCAAAACTCCAGCATCTACTGGGGATTCATTCCATTGGGGGAAAGTACAAATGTCTGTTTTCTGCATTTCTAAACTAAGCCTCCATCAATCGAGATCCAGCATTGAATCTCTGCTATTGTTGAAGACCAACCAATATCCTCTGTGTCTCTGAAACAGCCATTAATTATTGCATTCCATGTTCACAAATTCACAGACTCATAGTTATCTACTAGGCATGTGGTCTGGGATGTCACTAAACAGCCCAGCCCGGTTTTTCAACTGCCCCAGACCACCGAGTGGTTAAATGACTTGCTCAGTAATGCAGTAGGCAAATGGAGGCTGAGGAAATCAAACCCTGGATTACAAGAAGCAGCTCATTAACAGCTCACAGTCACTGCACTAATTGCCAGACCAGACTAACTGCCAGATTTAAAATGAAAGTTTCTAAATGTTCTCCTGAAAAACTTTTGTACAACTTGGCATGTGATCTTCATACACCTCAATTAAAATCCGTCACTAATCACACCAAAATGTCTTCCGCTAAGGCTGTAAAAGAATCACTCTCAAAGGCTCTAAGAAATAAGAAAAAAATCAGGCTAGTTATCCGTCTCATGCATACCTCCTATAAGGAGTCACCCTAACAAAAAAACACTCCGGACCTATCACTTTGAACCACAACAGAAATAAAAATGTTTTAGTGATAGCTGACTGTTGTCAGACACACTGACTCATCACTCAAGCCTGGACAAGGACAGCATTACAGTGATTTGTCTTTCTGTTGCCAGGATCTCTGATGTTACAAAGTCTAGAAGGACCCTAATTCTAGACAAATATGACTCTGATATGGTAGTGGCACATGCAGTGAGTGTATGATTTGAGACTTAAAACCTTGAAGGACATGCGGAGAAGCACGTCAAAATTTTCCATACATGCAGGTAAAGCATTAATCCTGAGTGGATTCCTTCCTTCACCTCAAATGATGCCCAGATACAAAGAAAGGATAACTGGTAATTTGTTAAATAGTGGGTGTCATTCTAATGGGATACATTAATTGTGTCAGCATGTGACAAGATGTTCAACAGTCCAGCTTGCTTTATTAATGATGGCCTTATTCCAAGGCTTCTTCATACTAATTTTTACTGCCCCCCAGTACCATTTGTAAGCAGAGTCAAGCTGATGGACACTCCAACATAAACAAATGAAAACCAAAATTTGGATCACTTTAAGATGGCTCTCCTCAATGCCAGAAGTCTAAATAATAAATTCCCTGATCATGAGGCACTCCTGCATTTGGAAAACATCTATGTCTGCATGGTAACTGAGACCTGGTTCAGTTGTAAAGGTAGCACTCCTCTATACTGTGATTTTGTGCTTTTCATGCATTAAGACCCAATGGCAACTGTGGAGGATTCAGCATATTTGTTAAAGAACATATTCCCTTCAGAAAGTTTCCTATGGCCCTACAAACTGAATTAATTGAATTACAGATCACTCTGGACAGAGTATGAGAAGAGCAAGGATATTGGCACAGCATCCCACTGCTGCCAAGTTGTACCCCTAACCCTCTCAAACCTGAAACAGCTTTATGAGCTCCTCAACTGCTGCCTACAGGAGATGCATGCATGCTTCCATGAAAGAGCAATCTCCTGGCCAAGCAGTATACCCCTTGTACATGGAGCTGACCTAGCTCTTAATTCTACTGCAATGAGCCTATGTGTCCTTCTTCCCCCAGGTGGGTAAGTCATTGTCAAATTTTCATTCCCCATCTGGTCCCCCCAGTGCCAATGCTGCTAGTCAAACATATGTTATAAGGATTTCAGTAAGGGCTTTATCCCTCTGTGCTATAGGTATACCTCTCAACCTAGAAACATCTAAAATATGGACAAAGGCCTATGAAAAGTGGGTACAACTGCCCAAAAATCTGTATGCCGATTAACATAAAATTAGCATGCATAATTATGTAACACCACCCATTCCAATGGAAATGTGGCATACCAACATTCAAATGCAAATTGAAGAACAGACAAATTATTAAACACAAAATATAACCAGAAGACTTTACAGTATTAATTCATCATTTTGTCAATGTGCCAATACAAACTTCTCAGTTTTGATCTTTCTACATTCAGTTGTTTCAGTTTTACAATTCTAAGTGGAACCCTACTGCACGAGTAGCCATAAGCACTTGAATGAATGAAATGTTTTTGGCACCTGATCTACGGAGCACAGCAAGACTGCCTACTGGGATCAAAGCCCTTTGAAATGCATGACTAGGCTAAGGCCTGCCTATTGCCTACTTTGCATTTCTTATTTTCTTTTTATTTTAAAATTCTCTTAGATTTTTACAGTGTTTATATGAAGATGATTAGAAAACCATTGTTGTCTCACTAATGTACAGTTTACTGTACTTATAATACCAGAGAATGAAGTTACAGCACAATTCTGTTAACATTGTAGTCCAAGCTCACTGATCTATATAAGTGAGCACAGCAACAGAAGACAACCCATTGTTTATTATGGCTAATTTGGTACCAGACGCTGTACAAGCAACCCTTCTTTTTCTCCTTTCATTCATTCTGTACTTTGCCATAAGCTGGTTTAAGCCCCTCTGATAAGTCCTACTATACCTCTGCATCTGGCATTATGTTTAAATGCCCTATCACTCTCTCTATGAAGTAATACTTTTTTCAAGCCTAACTTCAACTGTCCCTTTTCTAGCTGCCTCTATTGTCCTTTCCCCACATTGATCCTCTTCAGTTGCTGCTTCCCAGTCTCAAGCTAGCAAAGCAATTATTAATCACTTAAAGCAGTCATGTCTGTCCAGCTACTTATAACACACTCACTCACACACATCACATCATTCATACAAAAGCACCGCTATAACAACTATTTTTATTTTAACAATAAAAGTCAAGTCAAGTGAAGATTTCATTGCTGGGAATTGCAGTGTAGTTCCTTTTAAAAGCCACTACTGAGTAATATTGCATATAACGGCACAAACTCCACGATTCTCATGAGAGTATATAGAACATAACAAAAAGAGCATAACACTTTTATGGCACATTCTACCTTTCATTCTGGACAAGAAAACCACAAGTTACATATAGGACTAAGGCTCTACAGTATATATATCACATAACTGGATTTGTATGTGAGCTATATGGTTCCTCTTCACTCGGATACTCTCTTACAAGCCAAGCATGACTAACATTCCCATTTGTGCATCAAACAATGGAAAAACTGGATGTACAATGTGTAGTCTGTTTGCCAACATAATGATCAAACATGGTACCAGCAAACAATGGCATCAATGCTTATTATATATACACAGAATAAGAGCATCTGGTGAAAGGATTCTAAGGAGACACTGTTTTAATGCTAAATTACAAAGCTGACATTTATCATAAACCTCCAGTCAAAAAAAGACACTTCCAAAGCAACCCACTTTAGGCTGCACTGACTGAATCATTTTAATTTTACCCCCCCACCACAGACAGGCATACACACACAAGCAGGGAAGCTGTTGGATTTTTGGAGAGATCAAAATGGCAATCTTGGAGATTGCCAAGTCCTCAGAATTAAAACCCATTTGCTATTATCCAAAATATTGCCAATTACAGTACTGGCGATTTTATGCTCCCAGTAATAAGGTGGCAAAATAAAAGAAATATTAATGAAATGTCAAGTCTATAATAATAATAATAATAATAATAATAAATATTTTGTAAGCCGTGTATTTTTCAAAACCCAAAACTCATATAAATACTTAATTAGGAGCTCTGCATTTCAGAAACAGCATTTTTCTGGTTGTTCACTGAAAAAATAGTCACTGGGCATCCATGCAAATGCTTTTTTTTAATTGTTTTTTTACTTAAAGTTAACTGTGGTAGAGCCACCAGATGAGCCAGAGAAAGTACATTTTTTCATCCTGATTCTCAGGAGTGCAGTCAGAGTGGGACATGGACAGGACTGGTGGGCACTGGGCGGGCAGCACTGCCAGACTCTGCTGCAACAGAAGTTGAAAACAGGTTAATTAAATTGTAATATGTGCACTGCACTACAGCTCTGCTCCACTCACTGCTGTTGCCACCTGGCGCCTGCTATAATTTCCAACTAACAGTCTGACTCCGATAGGCTACAGTTTGCCTCATGATGCTGATGTCATCACGCACTCCCCTGCACGTTGATTGCATTGTGGGATATGCATGGTGACATCAGCCATAAGTTTAAAGTAGTATTAACAAAAAACAAATTTAAAAATCAGGAATTAAAGGGGCCACTTGGGAATTCGTGGCACCCCATTATTTTGCCCTCAAAACTGGTAAATACTGAGGAATTCAGAACGGGTCAGAGGTATGGCTATAGGGCCAGATGAGAAGACAGCATTCTTGAGCAGATTCTTACAAGTATGCCTTCTTGTACAACTACTCTTTTGGTGTCTCATTCCACACAGAATTCTAACCATAAATGTGTGACTTTCTCCTTTAACAGCAAATCTGTCTGAATTTTTAGAACTACAAACATAGCTTTCTCAAACTACTCTGGTAAAATATTAAAATTCTTTTATGATTGCACCTCACCTGATCTTGATACAGCAGCAGCTTCAGTAAGGAATTCTATATCCATTTAGAAAAATGTGTAAAGCTAGCAGCCCCGACCAGAACCAAGTTCATAGGTTCATAGGTTTATAGGAAAATACAACGACCACCAGGACCTGTTTGCCGTTTTTGCATTTAAGTTACCTGTAACACATTGCATTTAAGTTACCTGGCACTTGCTCACTAAAGCAATTATATAAGTCAGCACTAAAAAAATTAAAAGCACTACACCCTCACAAACTCCCCTTGAGTACCTTGTTCCCCATGGTCCTTTTTTCCAATTATAAAGGAATTCCCAATACTATTCTAGCATGTCCAAAGGTCAGTTGTCAGTCTCCTCTCCAGTCCAGCTGGTGAATCTGGGAATCTTGAGGCAATGTTACAACTGCCTCATGTACACAGACAACCCTCTCCTCCTCCCAACAAATTCCAACACATGTGAGAGATGCAACCATATAGCCAAACTGGAGGCTAAGCTCTCTCAACTCAGTACTGGCGTAACCAGTCAGGAGGAGAAGGAAACCACACTCACTACAATTCCAGTCTCACATAGACCTACCATGACAGCAAACCAAACACATAAACACACAAAAACATACTCGGAGGCTCTAAATAAAAATCTGCCTAAGCAGCAGAGACCTCCAAAGCAGACACCCAAGCAACCGCTACCCCAAAACAAAACACGTGCAACACATAGCTCACAAAGCCAGTGTGCTGAACAATCACAGCCCTTAAGGCTAAACAACACACCTGATACACTTGTAATAGGTGACTCTATCGTCAGGCACACTGACGTCCCGCTCACCAGGCTGAACAAGGAGAAGGTCACGGTGAGCTGCCTGTCAGGCACTAGGATCCGCCACATAACACAAGCACTCAGGTCACTCCAAGGCAAGTTCAAATATGACTCAGTCATTGTCCATGCTGGTGTGAATGACCTGAGATGTACCTCCTTGGACTACATGAAAAGAGACATAGAGGAGCTCTCTGAGCATGTAGCCCAGGCCAGTATGACCCTGACCTTGAGTAGCATCTTACCCTCACCAAGAATGATGCCACAATATGAAGACAAGATGATCAATTTCAACAAATGGCTTAAGTATTGGTGTCATTCAAAGGGGATCCAATGCCTGTCAGCCTGGGATGACATGCTCGACAAGCCACGATGCTTCACTAGGCTTGCACCCGTCACCCCTGGGCTTTCGGATATTGGCAAAGGCTCTTGCTACCCCCATAGTGCCTTTTTTAGGCAAGGCTCAAAAGACAAACCCACCTCCATAGGTATCACAAGGGATAAGAAACTAAGAGTAATGCTACTCAACGCCAGAAGTCTAAACCTCAAGATGCATGCACTCGAAACTCTCCTTAGCATGGAGAACATCGATATCAGTAACAGAAACCTGGTTCAAGGCTCCCGAGAGCACCCCAGCACTACCAAGTTATACCTCATATCATGCTTTTCGGCCCCAAAACTTGGACCGAACCACAAAAGGAGGGGGAGTATCAATATTCGTCAAAGATACCCACACCTCCAGGTTGGTGGCACAGCACGAAGCATCAGAGACTATCCATGTGCAACTAACAGTGGGTAAAACTGCCTTCCAGTTTATAGCCTGCTACAGACCACCCTCCCAAACCCAGGAACCCCACTCGGCCTTCCTGAGAACACTGGAAAATATGAAGGTCTCTCCAAACACCATTATATTGGGCTACTTCAACTACCCAAACATAGACTGGAAACATTACTCTAGCTCCAACACCCTAGCCCAAAGGTTCCTAGAATTTATAAACTCAAATGCTATTGAACAACTTGTTACCACTCCCACAAGAGGGGAAAACATACTGGACCTGATCATCACCAACATAGGGACTTTATGCTCCAGACCAGAAGTGTATCCCTCACTGGTAAGATCAGACCATAAACTAATCTCACTGGATATTCACATCCTGACCTCACCCCCTGCCCAGAAAATCACAGTGAAAAACTTTTCTAAAGCAAATTTCACACTCCTCAAAACCGAGGTGGAATCCTTCAAAGCCCCCGGGCCTGTGGAAAATATGGCCCAGACCGCAGAATCCTTTATAAATGCATTCTATGAACACCTTCAAGAATGCATGGATCATGCAATCCCAAATAAAACCAATACCCAATCCTCCAAAGGCAGACGTCCTGTCTGGTGGACCCCAGCCATAAACAAACTATACAACAGAAGGAGGAAGCTACTACATGATAGAGCAAAATCCCAAAAAGGGAAGGCATCTCTGATCAGTATTAGCAAAACTACGGCACTCATAAAATCGTCTAGGGCCCGCTTCGAGAGAAAAATTGCACAGGACACTAAGGATAATCACAAGGCTTTCTTTAGTTATGTTAGTAACCTGGGTGGGAATTCCCAGATATGCTCAGAATTAGTCCAAAATGACAAAAAATACACCAAACCCACAGACATTGCCAACATGCTAGCTGACAGGTTCAGCGCACCTCCCCCCCAACCAAAAGGGCAAATATCTATCCCAGCAGAGTGCCTGACATCTCAATGGGACCAGACGGTGTCCCGGGCTGCGTCCTACATGAACTCCAAGAAGAGCTAAACCCAAACATAAAACTACTGTTCAATCTCAGCCTTACTACAGGATATGTACTCAAAGAGTGGCGTACAGCAACAGTGGTCCCTCTCCACAAAGGTGGTTGCTCAACGGATCCTGGAAACTATCGCCCCATAAGCCTGACTAGCTTGGTCTGCAAAGCTATGGAAAGGATCATCATGGACCTCATAAATAAAGATATTGGGGACCTACAGACACTGGATCCTACCCAGTTCAGCTTTGTTAAAGGCAGATCCTGCCTCTTAAACCTGGTTGATTTCTTTGAAACAGTCACCAAGGCCATTGACGAGGGGAAGGTGGTCCACACAGCCTACCTGGACCTCGCAAAAGCCTTCAATACAATACCCCACTCGGGCATTATAGATAAGCTCACCAGCTTAAATATAAACCCCTATGTCACTAGATGGGTTGCAAACTGGCTCAAGGACAGAACCCACATGGTTAGAATTGCTAGAGCCATGTCAGACTCCAAACCAGTTACAAGTGGCATCCCACAAGGCTCAGTCCTGGGATCTCTTTTGTTCGGTATATATTTCTTGGAGGTACAGGCCAACACAGAAGGACTGTGGCTGACCAAGTTTGCAGATGACTGCAAACTGGGCGCCATAATCGACTCTCCAGCCGACACAAGCATCCTTCAAAAGGGCCTCGTAGAAACAGACAACTGGTGCCAGAGTCATGGCCTCAAGCTAAATGCCAAAAAGTGTATAGTCATCCCCTTTGGCAAAAACAAAGTGCCCACAAATTACCACATAGGTGGTAATCCATTAAGTACAGAAGAAGTAATTAGGGACCTGGGGACCCAAGTTGATAGCAATCTCTCATTTGACAACCACATGGCCAAAGTGGTTAGAAAAACATTTTATATAGCCCACCTAATCATGAAGGGATTCACACTTAGATCAGGGGAGGTCATCATGCCTCTTTACCCATCCCTCATCAGGCCCATAATTGAGTACAATGCCCCTTTTTGGGATGTACCTTACCAGAAACCTGCAGCAACTGGAAAGACCCCAAAAGTACCTCACCAAGAGGATCAAAGAGCTTAAACAGATGCCATATGCTGCCCGGTTAAAGAAACTCCAGCTCTACTCAGTGGCATACCGCCTGCTCAGAGGTGATCTGTGCCTGATGTATAAAGCCATGTCCAACCCGGAATTAATGGACATGCTGCACCTCAGAAAATCCAAATCCCATCGAGCCATGCGCTCGAGAGACTTGAACCTCAGCACTGAAATAAGTAAGACATGCTGGAGGGACAGATTCATAACCTAGAGGCTCCCTTCACTCTGGAATGAAATCCCAGTCCAGTTTAGGCAGAGTCCCTCATTGACTCTCTTCAACAGGAATCTTGATGAGTGGATGGGAGATCATAGGTTTACCCCGGGTATCACTTCTGTGTCACTGTTAGACAGAGGCACAGTATACTAAAGTCAAAAAAGGGCATAGCAAAATTAATTTAAAATGGGTGGCGAAAGCCAAACACACTCTGGCTAGGCTTATAAATGCCCTAGGGCAGATAGCCTAGTATGAACCTATGAACCTATAAGCCTAGCCATGCAACCCAACTCAATTGTGTCCCTATGTATCATGGGCATTTATTAAGAGGGGGGTATGTTAATTAGGAAGTTTCTAAAGGTTATGTGAGGGATATGTTTGTTTGGGCATTGTTAAAGCTTGTCTCTGTCTATCAGAGATATGAGGGCCAGACCCTTGGTGAATTTCAGATTCCCCATCCATTGGCCAAGGTTACACTTAAATAGGGTTAGGAATGAACTCTGCTTCACATGGATTGGAATCCTCTGAGACACATATCTGTCTTGTTAGGTTCATAGGTTCATAGATTACTACTAGGTTAATTACCCTTGTGAGCCATTTTAAGCTTAGCCAGTTATCCCATTTGAGAATCAAACCCTGCACCTTGTGTTTGTAAGGCAAGCACCTTAACCATTATACCAAACTTAAACCCCCAATCATAGTACATCCTATTTATGTTGCAAGTAAAATTTAAAGACTCATATCTAGTGGTTCTGATGCTGTTTGTTTTGCAGTTGTGCAAAAAGTCCACCAGAGCTAGAGTCGAGGATAGATCATCTCTCAGTAACTTTTACAAAACAAGAGTATAGAGACAGGTATTTAAGGTGATCCATTTAAGAGAATGTGTTTATACCCTGGATTCTCCTATTAAGGAACCTTTGTGGGCATTGCCACTGTTGCATATCTCTAGTCAGGTAAATACCAAAGGGGGCATTATGCTCAAAGATGGACCTGATAAGGACTGAGTAAAGTGGCACTACAACTTCCTTGGATCTAGATGGCATGCCCTTACTTATAAGCTGAACAATACAGAATGACTTTCTTACTGCCTTGGCAACATGTTGGTCAAGGGTCACATTACTGTCTACATATGTTTCCAGACCCCCGACTACTGGATCATCTCTTAGGAGTGTCTTATCAATGGAGTAATTAGCCTGGGTGGCCATTTTCACAAAATACACCATAATGTATTTCTTGGCCTTGTGTTTTAATTCACGACTTTGGCACCAGTCATTTGTCTGTGTTAAACCTTCTTGTAAGATGTCTGTGTCATAGCAGTAATCTGTGACAGTTCCCAACTTGCTGTCATCTGTGAAACTGGTCAGGCCAAGGCTCTTGACATTAGCTTAATCTCTGAGAAGTATATGCCAAACTGGAGTGGTCCCAGCATGAAGCAATGATGTAGCATGCTTTTGACTGGTCTCTTAGTGGAGGTAGTCTCATCAATCCTGACTGCTTAGGTCCTGTCTGTGAGCCAGCTGCCAATCCAGAGAGTTATTTAGGGGTTTATACTCAGTTCAGTGAGTTCACCAACTATACCCAAGTGAAGTATTGTAGCACAGGCAGAAGACCACCAAAGGAATCCAATGACTCTCTTTCCTGTAAGCAGAATTTTATTTATTTCACAAAAACAGTCAGTTTAAAAAAGATATATCCATTAGCGCCCTGAGACTCTGTCAGGCTTTTTTTAATAATCCCACAAAACCTTTTAAATTACTCTATATAGTCAAATCCAATTCAGTTAATTTCATCCATCATCTCTAATTCAATTATTTTATTTGGTGGTTTGTGTACTGGTACCACGCTTTACCTTACACGCTAATACAAAATGTTAAAAACAATGTTAAAACACAATATTTTGTTCACCCAATTGTCAACATTCATATTATACAAAGGTGAAAACATGAACACTAAATATCTATAACAATTTTTTAATAAGTTTAAATAAATTTAATGAGTTTTAATAAAAAATATCTTGTATATATGACATATGAATTACACATACCTTTTGTGTGTGAAATTCACTGTATCTCAACAGAAATTTTACATTTAATGGGTTTCGGCTTTCATCATTTTCTCTTCCAAATAATTCAGAATGTGAACCTATAAGCATAAATTTTATTTTGGCTTGTTTATAAAAAAATATTGTTACAACGTTTTTCTTTTTTTTATTTTTTTTTTTATAACCTATGTATAATTTTTTATTTTTTTATAATATATACATGCATACCTAGTAAATACCACAATCCCTACACACAACACTAAAAGAGGCAATCTCAAAAAAAAAAATTACAAATCTAGCTCGTCTAATTTTAAAAGTACTTTTGATGCTAATGGCATTCAACCCTGGTGGTGGTCTAGAGGGTAGCAAGTCCACATTAATTTTTTTTTTTATGTTCCAGTGTGTCTCCCAGTATTTGAAGTATTGTACTGAATGCCTTACCAAGGTCCATGTAGGTAGTATGCACCATTTCCCCACATCCATTGTCTTAGTAACTTTCTCAAAGACTTCTGCCAGGTTTAGTAGGCATGACCTTCTCTTTTTTTTAAACAGTTTTATTAATTTTAATAATAAAAGAGATTCATATAGTAATCACATAAATTACCATATAAGTATGAATACATAAATTATTACATAAAAAAATCAATTGAATACATAAAATAATTAAAATAAACTAAGGTATTTACAAAGACATCCATTAAACTTTGCATACATACAAAGAGTTGAGCAATATAATTAGGTATTACATATTATTTAAGATTACAATTGGTTATTGTGCTAATTCATTCTTTTCCAACAAATTGTGTAAGTGTATCCACATATGATAGTTATTGGACTTTCTGGTTGTTATAGAGAATATGGTTCTAACTTGTAAACTACACACTTCAGTTAACATATTCTTAAACTCATTGAAAATGGAAGAGAATTCAGATATCAATTTTTTAGTTATGATCTTTCTGGCCACTGCTAGTATTGCCCAGAGTAAAGGATATTTTACTCTTCTAACATTGTGTGAAATGGGTGTATTGAAAAGCACTAAAGATTTGTTAAGAGTAAAATTATCCATAAACAAAGCTTGTAATAGTTCATTTACATGTTTCCAAAATTATTTAATGTTCGGGCAGTCATAAAACATATGGGCCCAATCAATGTTCATATCTGACCTGCACTTATTGCAGATATTTTGCTTCTTATTAATTTTATTCATTCTTTGAGGCATATAGAAGGATCTGTGCATACATTTCCAGGAATATAGTTTCCATTTAAGGGACAAAGTTGTTCTCCCTGATGATTCAAGTATGTTTATTTTGTCTTGGTTACTGAGATGTTCATTATTAATTGTATAAAAATAATTCCAATAACTTTCTGGACATTCAAAAGTTTCATCTCTAACAGTCCTATATATGAAAGAAAGTTTACCAGACAAAGTTTGTTCATGTTGAAGAATTGATTGGAAATGTTCTAATAAAATACATGCGTCATTTCTGACTGCTGGGGATACTACATGCAGTTTATTGTCAATGTATAGTTTAATAGTTTGTATGTCTAAACATAGAGATTTATCTAGCTAAAATTCCTATATTATTTGATCAACTGTTTTAGGCTTATTATTTGAAATCAATTGAAACCAAAACTTAAGATTGTTTTGTGTAAATGATGTAATTTTGAATCTGATGTTAATAAGGATTCTTGTGTGAATGCTATAGGAAACAAAAAGAAAAAAACACTCATTGTATCTGAGTTGTTTATATATAAAGTTTCTAACATTTGATAAAATGTTGTAAATATAACTAGGAGAGTATTTGGGTATTAAATGAGTAGTGAAATAATCTTTTAATATCCATAACATTGTATTATTAATTGTTTCTAACTTATAGGATTGGGGTTTTATTAATTGATTCATAACCAAGGTTTCCCATAATAATTTCCACTTAGCTGTATATGATGTACCTAAAAGTTGTGTTATTGCTCTAATTATAGAAGAGTTTGAATATAAAATCAGATCCGGGAATGCGACTCCATCCTTTCTCCAACTATTTAAATGTTGTTTGAGAGCTATTCTTGTTTTTTTGGGGAAACATAAAAAAATTAACATCAAAGAATTTAATTTATTAATTAAGATTTTATTGGGTAGTAATAAGATGGATTGAATAATGTATAAAATGTTGGGGAGGATTATCATTTTTATGATTGTTAATCTCACTTCAGTAGTGAAAACAATTGTATTCCATTTCAGCATTAAAGTTTGTATGTTTTCATAACATTTATTGTAATTTAATTGGATAGCTGTTCTTAAATCCTTAGCTAAAATGATTCATAAATAAGTAATTTGATCCATACTGGATTTATTTTTTTTTGTCATCTGTTGTATTTGTTTGTTTATTGGTGTATATTGGCAAAATTTTAGTTTTGTTATAGTTAATTAACAATCCAGACATATTTTTAAATAACTTAATGGAGTCAAATAAAGAAATAAAAGAGGTGTTATTTCCCTTAGGGGTAACTAGAATATCATCAGCAAAGTGTTGGATTTTGGAAGTTATTTTCTTATTTATCTCAAATCCTTTTATATTTTTGTTATTTCTTATATTCAGTCCACACAACAAAAAAAGTAAAGGACGAAATACTTCAAACCAACAAACGCTGGTAACAGTTCCACACTGTAGTAAGATGAGACACACTTTTAATACTGAGCAATTATAAAAAGTTCAATGAGTAAATCCAACAGAACAAGAACAATAAAGTTTAAGTGCTTTTCGTCCAGATATTATCCGGACTTCTTCAGAACACTGTTTAAATTAAAAATCTGGTTTTAAAAAACCCTCATTACATGACATCATCAAATGGGCGTTACTAATCACATCCAGTTTCTTAAAAGAAACATACACACATTTAAATGCCCAATACTTTCTTATCCTCAAGAAGTACATAAAAATCATCTCACCAAAACAACAATTCATCAATTCTCATTAAATAAAATAAAATAAGAAACATCACTAGTATAAAAAAAAGATAGTAACGCCCATTTGATGATGTCAAGTAAGGAGGTTTTTTTAAACCAGATTTTTAATTTAAACAGTGTTCTGAAGAAGTCCGGATAATATCCAGATGAAAAGCGCTTAAACTTTATTGTTCTTGTTCTGTTGGATTTACTCGTTGAACGTTTTATAACTGCTCAGTATTAAAAGTGCATCTCAGCTTACTACAGTGTGGAACTGTTACCTGTGTTTGTTGGTTTGAAGTATTTCATCCTTTCATTTTTTTGTTGTGTGGACTGAGTTTTACAACAGGAACAGTTTGCCACACTATGAGTGTAGAGATGCCAATTCAAAGTGAGGAGATGAAAGGAGGAAATTTGACTCAACTTATTGAACTGATGAATGAGCGGTTGGAACGTATAACTGTGAAGGTCGAGCAGATTTCTGATGTGAACGTACGGAGTCCTGGTTCTTTGAACGTTGTAAGGACTTCTATACCTATAACTACCTGTCCGGTAGTGGCCGAACAGGTACAACAAGTGGGTTCACAATTTGGTAGCGGTGTTAGTGGTAATAATGGGGCAAATATGGATAACCAGAGGCAAACTAGTATACCAAATGGTGGGCTTCTGTTTCCGGGTTTAACTGCTACACAGGACATTACTAATTGGTTAAGTAATGAATTAAACCTGGATAATCAACAAGAACATTTTAATACAGAAGACCAAGACGAGATAAATGTGAGTATAACTGAAAAGTTGAAAATATTTGATGCTAAACTTTTAAAAGTCAAGAAACTTCAGTTGGAACTTAATTATTTTGACAAATGCATTAAAGAGAAAATAGGACCAAAGGGCCTGAGGTATTGGCAATACCCGACAGGCCTAGAAACAGGGTCTGATTTTTATAAAGAACATGTGGCACTATTTAATAATCAAGGGTTGGAATTACTTAGATGCATGTCGAAACATTATCAAATAATAATCACCAACTTGACTAATAATAGTTTATTGTTGGAAGCTGATATTAAAAATGATATCACATTTAGCTGTTACCAGTACGACTATAATCATATTTTTACTAGCATAGCACAACTTGAAAAGATAAAAACAATAAAAATAAAGAAACTGCGGAGAGATTTGAAGCCATACGGAGAGGATACTGCTTACCCAAAACCACCATCTTCGCAAGGGGCAGGATACCCCCAAGGGAGGCTTAATCAAGTAACCCCTCCTAGCCCAAGAATACTTCTTGACCAAGAAATTCCATCAACGTCAAAGACTAATTGGAATCAAAGCCAAAATGGTAATTACAGTAGTAATTATATCAATGCAGGAGTGGACTTGGACAATTTTCAGATGAATCCTAATGAAAGAGATAGTTACCCACAACAACAACTTCAATCACAACAAAAACTACAACAAAAAAACTACAGATGGGGGAGGGGGAACAAATGGTTCTCGAATGTATATTACCCCCAAAGAACATACAATACCCACAGCAACAAGAGTAACTGAATTTGGATGACTACTCATTGACTGGACCACAAGTAAGACATCATTGTAGATTGGTTGTTAATAAAGAAGGTGATTTCAACATCTACAATTACACTGAATATGACAGCGATAGTTCCGTTGTTCAGTTATTCTCTAAGGGTTTGACATTTGTGCCAACAAATAAGTATGATTTGGCTGACTTGTTGATTGATTTTAAGTTATTCATATGGAAGATGAATTTGGTTGTGTTGTTAGGTAATTCAATAAGTAGACAAGATGAACCTAGGGTTACTAGCACCTTTAATCCACCTGTAAATACATTGATTAATATGTTTGAATTATTATGTGAACATGAATTTAGGGAACTTTTAGCAAAAAATAATAATAGGAAAAGGAACACAAAGGAATATAATATGTCTGAGGAAGAAAGATTCTTATTAACATCATTCTGTAGCCTTCCCATCCAGTTGATGAAACCTGATAAAGGGGGTGGTCTGGTGGTGATGAAATCAGAACATTATGTTAAGAAAATGTTAGAAATTTTAGAAAAAGATATATATGAGGTAGTAAGCCTGAATGAACTGAACATCGCGTATAATAGGATTAGAATGTTTATTAATGACCTGTTTATAGATGGTATAACAGACGTTCAACTTAATAACTATCTTACAATTCTATCACCGAGACTACCCCATGTATTTGGTACATCTAAAATCCACAAGGGGACCCAGGATCCACCAATGAGAGCATTGGTGGACACAAGGCAATCTATTACATACCCTTGTGCAAAGGTTGTAGAGACCATCCTTAAAAAAATTGTGATTAAAGAAAAACAGATTTGTAAGGATTTATGGTCCTTCCTAGAAGAGATCAATACTATAGAATTTAAGGAAGAGCTGAATTTTCTTACTGTGGATGTCTGCAACCTTTATTCATCGATCCCACAAGATATGAGTATGGAATGGGTGCTAGGCTTTATTAGATCTAAGAGTGCAAATGATAAGGACCTGAGATTAGTGGAGGAACTGTTGGGTACTATTTTAAAGAATCATTTTATTACCTTTGACGACAAGTTCTACTGCCAAAAAATTGGGGTTGCTATGGGTTCCCCTTGTGGAGCTAGCTTTGCGAACCTGGTGATGGCTTACTGGGAAAATAATTTTGTTTTCAATAGTATGTGGATGGAAAGAATAGTGTCCTACAGAAGATTTTTGGATTACATCTTCCTCATTGTGGAGGGTGATTTCCAAATAGCTAAAAAACTGGTGGATTTTTTTAATAAAACAGTAATATTTTTGAGATTCACCATGGAATTTCAGGAACATAAAATAAACTACTTGGATGTGGAACTTGAGAAGAACACTACTGAACAAAGACACATAGCTAGAATTTATAGGAAAACCACCTATTCAAACTTATTGTTGCACTTTACTAGTTCTCACCCCTTACACCAGAAAAAGTCAGTGGTGAAGGGACAGCTGGTAAGAGCTGCAAGGATGATTACCCTAGAAGATGGTTTCAGGGAAGAATGCAAAAAATGAAGAAACATGTTTTTGCATAGGGGTTATCCTAGTAGTCTCCTATTCAAGGTGATCAGTGAAGTACAGGTTAAAAAATATGAAGGCACTTATAAACCTATTCTAAGTAAATATGATGGAAGTGGGTTATTGATGGTAGAAACATTTACCCAAAAGAGAGCAATATTAAAGTAAGTAATATTGATGCAAGGAGTAATTATACAAATACCTATTCACCTACATTAATAATTACATTTAGCCCAATTACGGAAGAAATACAAAAAAATAGGACATTTTGGCCCATGATGTCTATGGATGGGGAGAGTTATAATGAAATAGGGAATTACCATAATATTATCTATAGGAAGGGCCTAAATTTAAAACGTCTATTGGAATTACCATCGAAGCCAACAAAGATGAATGTGAGCATGTATAGATGTGACGCATGTTGTTATTGTAGATATATCGATGTAGGAAATAGGTTTTGGATTAGGAAGAGGACTTATTTTGTTAAAGATAAGTTCAATTGTAATAGTAAATCGGTGGTTTATTTGGCACAGTGCCAAGGATGTCCGGCTTTCTACATCGGTAAAACCGATCTTAGATTATGAGAAAGGATATACGAACATACCTATGCTATCCAGAGGCATAAATTAGATAATGCCTTAGCTAGACATTGTGAAACCAACCAGGACCACCATTTCAAATTTAAAGTGATAACCCAAATATCATCACAAAATATCAAGAGGATAGGGGAAGAGAATGTGGTCAAGTTATTACTTGAAAAAAGTGAGTTATGTTAGCAGCTTAGGCTTGATGCCTGTAATCACCCAGGTTTAAATGAAACTTACTCCATAGCATGTGTTTTGAAATTAAAGAGCTTACTAAGATGAGTACGAGTATTAAATATTTAATATATACAAAATATTAAGTAATTTTAAACAACATTAAAGTATAAAATGGATTGTCATAGTGTATTTCTTGTATACATAGACTTTTACCCACTCCCTGTTTGCTTAACTAGGCGTAGGTGATATTAATTACATACTTAGTTGTCTTTAATCTTGTTAAGAATTCCCTTTAGATCATAGATATGAATTTTGTTATAATAGGTTATTACACATTTTCCACCATTGTATTTATTTATTACTGCTTAGGTGTTTGTATTGACGAGTATTATTACTCGATCTATATAGCCCAGATAATATGGATTTTCGTTGGTGCTGGTTCTTTTATATACATATGTTCATGGTTGCTTTACTTATCAATTAGTTAGCAGGAATGATAGCTAATAAGACGTACCATTTATTATGTGACTTTTCATATGGTGCTATACAGAAATATGTTGTCGCTAGTATTTTAATTCTTCAAAAAAAGCTGTGTTGATTATATTAATTTCTGTATGTGTATGTACCTGTTTAACAGGATTAGTTAATGGTAATACATAGTAAGGCTTCTATGCTTATTTGTTAGTGACTTTGATTTAGGTTACACTGGCATTTATTTTAATTAAGATATTTATTTGTCATGAATTATACGTGTTAGGAGGTTTTCCAGCTGCTTCAGGTTGACCATAGCTTAGTGTTGGATGGTTGTAATTGATTTTGTTATGTAGTTATATAGGTATATCTTGCCGTATGTACCATTTTTTATTCTAGTGATGATTCTTATTTTATTTTATTTAATGAGAATTGATGAATTGTTGTTATAGTGAGATGATTTTTATGTATTTCATGAGGGTAAGACAGTATTGGGCATTTAAATGTGTGTATGTTTCTTTTAAGAAACTGGATGTGATTAGTAACGCCCATTTGATGATGTCATGTAACGAGGGTTTTTTTAAACCAGATTTTTAATTTAAACAGTGTTCTGAAGAAGTCTGGATAATATCTGGATGAAAAGCGCTTAAACTTTATTGTTCTTGTTCTGTTGGATTTACTCATTGAACTTGTTATTTCTTATATTGTTAGCTCATGGCTTCATTATTAGGGTAAATAGTAAAGGAGAGAGAGGACAACCTTATTTGGTTCCTTTTATGAAAGATATTTTGTTGGAAGTATATGATCCTGTTTTGATGTAAGCTAAAGCTCCTTCATATAAGTGCTTTAAAAGTTTAATAAAATTATTTGAGAAATTTAAACATTATACATTTTGCAGTAGCATGAATAAATATTTTGAATCTATTGAATCAAAAGCTGAATTTATATCTAGACTAATTAAAATTAAATTCTTCTTTTTTCTTTGAGAGTAGTCAATTAAAACCAATGTTCGTTTGATATTGTCAAAAGTACTTCTGTTAGTTACAAAACCAGTCTGATCATCATCTACCAAATGTGGTAAAAATTTATTTAATCTATCCGAGTATATGTTCATGAACATTTTGCAATCCACAGTTAATAGAGAAATGGGTCTGTAAGAAGAACAAAATTTAGGGTCTTTGTTAGGTTTTAGGATGAGTGCAATGAAAGCATACTTCCAGGAAGGAGGTATTAAAGTGTTAGTGTGAGCCAGATTGTAAACTTTATGAAGCAGAGAGATAGCTGTTTTAGGTATGATTTTATATATTTCAGGTATAATTCCATCATTTCCGGGGGCTTTGTTTTGTTTAAGTTTATTAATTTGAGTTTGTATTTCTGCTAAAGTTATTTGCTTATCTATGCTTTCCATCTGTTGTTTATTGAGTTTATTAAAAAGATTTTTATTAATAAAGTCTTTTATTTTATCTTTAGATTCTATATTTTGTGTGGATTGACTGATAATGTGGAAATGGTTTTTGAACTCCTCTATAATATCATGTATGTTACATATCTCTTTTTTTATGGGAATAAATTTCTTGAATGTGATTATGTTTATTTAATCTTTTTGTTTTATTCTTAAGATTAGTCAAATATTTAGAATTTAGGGAATAAGCTAAGAATTTATATTTTTCTAAGGAGATCATAGTTTTATGATGTAATATAGTTCTGTACTCATTTAGTTTGTCTCTTTTATCTCTTATGTCTTTAGTAGTAAGTTTATCTTTATTGTTATGATATATCATGTCTAGTTTATTTTGTATTGTTTTTAGATCTTTGTCCCAGGATTGTCTTTTCCTATGATACCATTTCTTTATTTGATAATATAAATAGGATTTTAGAACATCCCATATATAGACTTCAGAAATGTCTGGAGTTGAATTAATATTTGTGAAGTTATGTATTTCTTCTTTTAAAAAGGTTTGAAAAATTTTTAGTTGTGTGAGATAAGCTGGAATTCTCTTTATTTGTACATTATATTTACTGTTGATATTAAATTCAAATATAAAAGTGTTGTGATCTGATATCGGACAAGATATGATTTTATTATTCATTAGATCGTTTATTATTTGTGTGGAAAAAAGTAATCTATCAATCCTAGAATATGTTTTATATCTGTTGGAATAAAAAGTATACTGTAATGATCTCTGATCTGAGTAGTCATGCGTATCTTTCAGTTGACATGAATCCATAAATTTTATAAGTTGTTTGGCATGTAAAGTAATCTTTCTTTTTCCTAGAGTACTGGAATCTTTCTCATTTAGAACACAATTAAAATCTCCATCCATAATAATGTGTCATTCAGAGTGAGATATTATTTGATTTATATGTTGTTTGACTGTTTTGGTTCCAATACCAGGTATCCAATAGTTATTTACTAGTGCATATATTTTTTTGCTTATTTCCACAATAACAAGGCAAAGTATCCCTTTATTATCTTGAAATGATTTAATTATTCTAGGCATGGGGAGAGATTTGTTCCAAAGAATAGCCACTCCTCATTTCTTCTTTGAGTGCTCTGAGCGTATTAGAAGTGTATATTTGTTTGTGTTCATATATTTAATA
The DNA here is from genome assembly GCF_019279795.1 of Protopterus annectens. Lineage (NCBI taxonomy): Eukaryota > Metazoa > Chordata > Ceratodontiformes > Protopteridae > Protopterus > Protopterus annectens. The sequence continues at coordinate 1,395,505,501 of NC_056741.1, read as the reverse complement.
TTATCCTTCAATAGATGAGTTTCCTGTATGAAAATCATATTTGGTTTGTGTAGATCAAGATATTTATAGAGGCTACCTCTTTTAATTGGACTGTTCAAACCATTAATGTTAATGGATAAACATTTTAGAGTGACCATGTTATGATACTCATGTGTATTAACTTGTATTGAATCCCATCACTTTCATATAAGTACATTATGTATCTCTTTTCTAAGGAAAATGTGTTTAATCTAAATACTATGACCCAGATTTTAAAATGAATATCAGGAATCTTGTCATTAATATAGTTTATGCTCTTATGTGGATGTATTGAAATGGATATCAAATGAAACATATTGCAAGAAAAAATATTTACAGTGACTCATCAAAAAACACACTAGCTCCCTGCCTGGAGTCCTAAACTCCTTGTTCAAGTGACAATAGTCACTCAGACAAAAAGTACAGTTTTGTACCTACCATAAATGTAGATGTTCGAAGATCCACATTGCTGCAGTCCTTACTTATGGGTAGTCCGCTGTCCTCGGTCGGCCCGAATACCAAAGTATTAGGCTGCGTCGCGGCGCACAGCCCTGACATCAATCCTCAGTCTTTTCTTGCCCCAGATGTCAAAGAAAGGCCACAGCCAAAAACAGAGTACCTTCCCAAAAGATATGCCCAACCACAGCCATCACCCAAACCATATAACCATGCTAAGCTACAGACATCTACATTTATGGTAGGTACAAAACTGTACTATGTTCTTCATCTCACATTGCTGCAGTCCTTACTTATGGGTAGAATCCCAAAGCAACGGGAAAGGGAGGTTGGAAAATCATAAAGCATTAGGGGCTGCTAAAATGCCCTGTACAATTGCAGTGGCAAATCCAGCCCTAGACTTACAATAAAGCGGAAGGTGGTAATGTTTAGACAAAGTATGTACTGCATCCGAAGTGGCTGCTTCCAAAATATCCTTTGTAGCTAGAAAGGCAGTAGAAGTTGCAGTAGCTCTAGTGGAATGAGGTCTGATCCCAGTCGGAATCTCCTTACCATGATGGGAATAACAAAAAGAAATACAAAACCCAATCCATTTAGAAATAGTTTGTTTTGAAACAGGATTACCCCGTGAACCCAAAGCAAAAGAAACAAACAACTGCTGAGACTGTCTGAACTCCTTGGTTCTGCTCAAATAATAACTCAACTGCCTGTGAATATCCAAAGTATGCAAAATCTTCTCCCCTTTATTTTGAGGATTTGCATAAAAGGTAGGCAAATGAATAGTTTGGTTTAAGGCCACACTAGAAACCACTTTAGGCATAAAGGAAGGATTAAGATACCCTATCCTTATGAAAAATCAAGAAAGGCTCCACTGCCATAAGGGCCTGTAATTCAGAAACCCTTCTTGCAGAAGTAATGGCCAACAAAAAAGCAGTTTTCCATGACAAATACAAGGTTGTAGAGTAAGCTTTTCCAACACAAAATTGAGATCCCAAGCAGGAGTAGGAGGGTCTTATGTTCTTTGCCCTCTGAGAAACTGCTTAAACAAAGGATGAGAGAATAAAGGAGGGTCACAGTCATAATTAGCAAATGGCTGCAGCATGAACCTTTATGGAGGAGAAGGACAAACCTTTGTCTAATAACTCAGTAAGATATTGTAAGGAAGCACTCAAATTAGGCTTGGAAACATCAAAGTCCTTCCCTTTGCTCCAAATAAAAATCTCCTCCATTTATCAGCATAAACTTTCCTTGTACTAGGCCTCCTGGCCTCCAAAATAACATTCAAAACTTGTTGTGGAAGCTGAGAACCTCCAGAATCTAAAACAGAATATGCCAGGCTGTTAGATGCAGAGACTGAATTCTGACATTGAGAAAGTGATTGCCCTCCTGAGACAAAAGGTGTGGAATCAAAGGCAGAGGCCATGGAGGCTCTCGACCAAACTCCTCAGTAGTGGGTACCAGTGTTGTCGAGGCCAATCCGTGCTATCAGGATCATGGATGGCTTGTCTTGTCTGGCCTTCAAGATAACCTTGGGCAGAAGAGGTAGAGGTGGAAAGGCATATACATGAAGATTGTTCCAACTGAATGACAGCACCTTCCAAGCTGTGGGATGAAACCTTTTGTGCAAAACTTTGGCAACTGGTAATTTAGTGGGGAAGCGAACAGATCTATGTCTGGAGTTCCCCATGACACTGTCAACTTTTGAAATACCTGAGGATCCAATTTCCACTCGTGAGGATCCACTATTTGTCTGCTCAATACATCTGCTAAGGAGTTCTGTGCTCCTGGTAGAAATCTTGCCTGAAGATTGAGGTTGTAACTGAGAGCTGTCTCCCACAAAATCATCGCTTGTCTGCAAAGAGGGTACGAATGAGTCATCCCTTGCTTGTTGATGTACCACATGACAGTTGTGTTGTCTGTTAGAATCAACACCTGCCCTGGGTGAAGTAAATCCTTGAAAGCCATTAATGCAAATTGTACTGCTAACATCTCCTTCAAGTTGATATGCAAATGTTGAAGTCTGGCAGGCCACGTGTCTTGCACCCATTTCCCATTGAGGTGTGCTAGCCTTGTCCGAGGCATCCGTCGTTAGAATCTGACTAGAGTCCCTTGTTTAGGTGACATTCCTGAGCCCACCACAAAAATTCCTTCTGAATTCAAGGTATTATTTGAATGACAGTGTCTAGATCCTGGCAGTGTTGTGCTCATAGATTTTGAGATACCATTGAAGCTTCCTCATATGCAATTTGGCATTGGGAAGCACCAGAATACAAGATGCCATGAACCCCAAGGCTTGAAGGACTGTCCTTGCAGTCAGCCTGGACTGTAGAGACATTTGATGGAAATAAAGTGAAAGACTTTTCTGTTTGTCCGGGTCAAAAGGCCATCTGGGAAGCTGTATTCAGTCTCACACCCAGAAAGCACATGTCCTGAGAGGGTACTAGACTGGACTTTGTTTCGTTCACAGAATACCCTAGGCATCTTAACACTACCATCACATACCGTAGATGCTGAAGAAGCTTGTCCTTGTCTTGTGCAATAATCAGGCAATCGTCCAAATAAGGATAAATTTGTATTCCTTCCATCCTGAAAAAGGCTATCACTGGAGCCAGAACCAGAGAACTGATAATGTAAATTTCCAGCTCAAAAATGCAGGTACTTCCTGCAACTGGGCCTGATAGGAACATGAAGATAAGCCTCTTTTAGATCCAGAGTTACCATCTTTCCCAGCAGAGGCAAAAGCTGTTGCAATGTCAACATTTTGAACTTTAGAATGTCCAAATAAGTGTTGAGGAGAGATAAATCCGTACTAGAAACAGGCGGGAATAAAACCCTAGACCCACTTCTGAAGGAGGTACTGGCTGTATGGCTCCCATGTGAAGAAGTAATGAAATCTGTTTGTGAGCCTCCATCCTTTGCTGAGGAGGAATGTCTGGCATACCTTTGAAAGGAGGCAATGTATGGAAATAAAACTTGCAACCTTTGTTTATAATGTCCAACACCCATTTGTCTTGGGTGACTAAAAACCAATTTTGCTTGAAGAGAGCTAGCTTTCCTCCCAAAGGAGCTGCCAGGCAAGAAGAATCTGGCAGCTGAAAATGCAGGTAATTGGGCCTGTTTCCTCACCAGCAGATTGAGCAGGCGAACTCCAGGTTCAGATCAACCCCTAGACTGGGAATCAGAAGAAGGGTATGTCCACCCCTTAGCAGGCCAATTTCTACTAAACTTAGGAGGTTGAACCTGCAAAAAACTTTAACAGTCTGCATAGACTTAGCCTTGTCCTCCATTTTCTTCAAAACAGACTCCACAGGAGGACCAAACAACAGCATCCAGAATTCTAGACTTAACATGTTCAGATAAATTCTGATCCGAGAACTGAACCAGTGGCAGCCACTCTAGAAGAAGCCTGCAAAGCATCAAAGCCACACTGCAAAGAATGTTTCACCTGTTCAGAAACATGCACCAAATCTTGCAATTCTTTACACTCTATGCCCTCAGCATCCACTTTAGATTTTAGCTGAGAAAGGAGGAAATTCTGATATTTCAACATATGAAACTGGCAATTTAAAGCCCTCATTGCCAAAGTAGAAGAGGTGTACACCTTCTAACCCCATCTGTCCAAAGCTCTAGCTTCCTTATCTAGAGGAATAGGCCCCTGACTAACAGTTTCTGACTCTTATATAGGTATTTATGAGCCTCAGGTACCCTATAATACCTGTCCGGTTTAACTGGTGCAGGAGGCATAGAATCTGGATTAAATGAGGCCTCCAAAACATCCTGAACAACATCCAAAACAGGAGGAATAGCCAAGGGTCTGTGCTGTGGTAAAACAAGAACTCTCTAAGCCTCTTTCTGGAATCTGAGTAATCCTGTCCTTCCCACTTAAAATGTTCCCTCATAGAGTGTAAGGTTTCTGAAAATGAAAAGTCCTCTGGGAAGCAGAAGGAGTAGAATCCTCTGCATGAGGAAAATCTTGAATATCCTCAGCAGAAGACTCAGAATCATCTGAGGCCTGCTCCAAAATTCCAACTCTGGCTCTATCCTGGGCCTCTTATCAGGAGGGCATGGAACCTCTAATTAAAGAAATCAAATCTTCTGCCATTTTAAGCATATGCTTCTTAGGTACAGACCCTGAAGAACCAGAACTAACTCCAGAAGAAGGCAAAACAGTCTTGCCCTTAGAAGGAGCCCTAGAAACAGTAGCAGAAGGCCGGAGAATAGTAACCTGAGAGGCCCCTTCAGCCTGACCTGACTCCTGTGATGCCACATCCTGTAAAATCAAGGTTTCCAGAGACTCAACAGAAACTTCAGCCAGATCCACCTGTTCCACTGCAGTCTCTAATCATCCTGTCTAGCCTTTACAGATTTGTCTTTACGCTTCTTCAGGAAGGCGTCGCGGAGGATTTATTAAACCTAGCACAAAACCGACACCCAACTACGCCGTGCTCGGTCCCAAGCAAGGGATACAAAGAGTGGTAATCCCTATATCTGCTTCCCACAAGAAATACAATTATTCACTTTTTCTGACATCCGGTAAACAACTGAGGCAAGAAAAACAAAATGCTTAGCCCAACTTGGTATGTCTGAAACAAAAGACTGAGGATAGTCAGGGCTGTGCGCCTGACCGACCGGAGCCCATATCTTGGTTTTCGGGTTCGCCGAGGACAGCGGACTACCCATAAGTAAGGACTGCAGCAATGTGAGATGAAGAACATCCAACAAGCTAGACCAGCAAAGCACAGCGACCACTTATTATTTATGTAATGTAATTCATATGAGTAATACCAAATGACTTCTTCTTGTATTAAAGCATATAAACAATATTATAACTCATCAGTCGTATCTGCTTAATTTTAAGGTATAAGTAGATTATGTGTCAGAAACATAACTAAGTAAGAGAGAAGAAAGCCTAGAGAGGAAAGTCCAAAACATTCTTGTCTTGTCTTAGAAATAAACTAAGAAATATATAAAACGAACAAATAATAATGTTCTATGGCACAGTGGAAACAAGCCCAAAATGCAATCAAATAGTAATAGTCCTAATAATTTAATGAAGCACTTTTCATCATGGTAAATACAATAACTTCCTCGGATAACATTGAATTCATTCATCCACATTTAAATTACATATTCAAAAAAACATGCAACAAAAATAAACCAACCAGCAAGATGGATGTTGAAAAATTCCATGCCGTTAAGCTTCCTAACATATAACATTAAAGGGATACTGTAAGTTAAAAAATCTCCTCTGTCGTACACTTCAATGCTGAAAACTTTTAAGATAACTTAATAACAACACATAATTGCATACTAACAGGCTTAATAGTATTGTTTAAACTTCAGTTCTGTGAATTAAAGTAGTACAAATATGTGCCTATAATTCTAATAAACATAGTTATGTTATTTTTTATGTAGTTTTACCTGTTCAAGCGTTTAAGTTTTAACAGGCAAAATATGTTACTTGCTTCATTTAGTCCTGGGTTGTGAAAGGCGTTTAAAGCTAACTGCCAATATAACTCCAGCTCTTCTAAATGAAATGCAGTAGGGCCACGTCTTACATCTATTTGAACTTGGTCAATTGCTTTAAAAGTAGATGTGTGCCCTCCAGCCATTTGGGAGTATCTTGCCAAGGCATTATCTATTTTGTTCCTGTCAATGGCATACACATGTTCATATATTCTGTCACGCAATCTACGTTCTGTTTTACCTACGTAGAATACTGTGCAGAATTTACTCTTTGCTATATACACTACAAATCTAGAATTACATGTCAGTTTAAAATTAAGTTGATATTTCTTGTCATTAATGGTATTGTCTTAGAAATACTGTGAAACAGAATTGTTAAACATTAGATTATGACCATAAAACATAGTGGTATCTGCAAAATGAAAACATTGTGTAAATCATTGCAATCCATCTTGTTATACTATGTCAAACCCACTCATTATAATCTATGTTAAATAACTTCTTTGTATACAAAGACTTAAAACATTTCCTGTAGCTGAACAGTTCACCCCAAAATATAGTCATTACTAATGGGGAAACTAAAAAAAAAATGTATATATTTATATATATATATATATATATATATATATATATATATATATACACATTTAAAGTCTACAAGTGGTAATAATCAAGCTTAATATGTTATTATAACAACATTTTACAAAAGTTACCATTCATTTGTATGTAGTATGTAAGAAGGTGGGAAAACAATTTACATCTCTGCAATATTTTTCTTTTACAGCTTATAACTGTAACTGTCTGATGTGTCCTTGAACTGCAACATACATTAATATACATTTGTAAATTAATGCAAGCATATGACTCTAAATATATAGAGGACTGCAATCTTACCTAACTTTAACTTTTGGACTGTGGACCTGTTGTTGTATCTTTCGGCTTTTAGGGGTTAGGGGTAGCCACAGCAGAACTCCAGTCCGCTAATGATTGGCAGTAGATTTTTACGTACCGAGTTGCCAGCCCTGACACACAACCTTCAATGAAGGTACGCCCATTCACGCATGTCTCCACACAGAAGACGCTTTAGCTGAGAATCGAACAGGATAACATCTTACTGTGAGCTGACAACGCTACTGCAGCACCACCACCGCAGTTGGCTAATCATACTAAATATACTATCTGGTTCATTTGCAACATAGAAATATAATCACATTTCTGTTAAGAAGCTTTAACAACACATGGCAGCTTATCTTGTAAACAATAAGGTAGGCTGTTTAAATATCTATCTAACAAACAAGGATTTTGTCATACAAGTCTATCTGTGAATAAGTCATTAGTAAAATACCCGAGTTTGCAGAATGTATTATGTCCATGCATGACTAGTAACTCCATTGGAAAGGTAATGCAATTGCGTTCTTTTTTCCTCTTCTTTCCCGTCAATATTACTGCTGTCAAAACCATAATTTTTATTCTTTCTGTTTGTAACAAGCTTTTTCAGTCATCCGACTCTCCCATTAAAGTTAACTGAGTAGGGATTTTGTTATAATGTGAATTCAAATCAGAGTTACATCTCTCGTTGTTTTCCAAGTGAAAGTCTTCCTGGTGGAGTTGTTTTTCATCATGCTGATGTCATTAGTGTGTGCCACAATGTTTTAAAGAATTTCGAAGCTTGTAAATATAATTCACAGCTGTTCCTGAAGTTTTAAAAGCTTGCGGATCATCAGCGCGAGCTAAACATATCTTGAAAACTGTATCTAAAGCTCACCGCCAGGAAAAATGGCAGAGAAAAGGTTTTAACTGATTTTTTGATTTGTTAAGCTGCCAGCTCATGGACGAAGGGTTTTCAAAGACATTACCAGATAGTATGAATGTGTGGCTAACAATAAACAATACCAAATACTTCTATAATGTCCATTGCAACTAAATAAAGCATTTAGATCCTCAAAATTTTACATATAATCATTGAAACCTCATTTTATCAAGAACCAAAGAGAGAAAAAAAAGTAAATAAATAAATAAAATAAATAAGCCAGTGACAATGACTTTGCATTCCCCGCCTTATTTTTAAAATGCAAACATCATAAAAACCAATGACAGTATTCCTGCCTTCTTTTTGAATGGAAGTTTCACTAAAACTGGTGACAGTGTCACTGTTTTCCTTATCTACCATTTAATTGCAAGCATTTTATACCATATCATATCAATTAATAGATTTTATGCAACTTCATGGAGAAATTCAAAAACATGTAATGTTTACAAACTAACTATATATATAAAGTAATGGATCTGGGAGGTATCTTAGAATGCATTAATTGCTATTACAAGAACAAATGGTATGTTTAAAGAGAAGTCAAGCTGAATCTATAGAAAAATATTTGGAGTTTATGTTTAAAAGCAAAGTCATTGCCCATTTTTCCATAGATCCCACCTTTCTTTCCTTTTTCAATATTATTAACATAAAGGGGAAATTATGTATATATGTAGTTAACTAAAGAATCAAGTTATATATTCTTTGCCTTTTTCTTTCTATCCCTCCCCCTCCCCTTTTTTATTTATATATTGTTACTGTGTGTTTATATTCAGTGATGAGTTGTTGTCACTACTCTTGCTTGTTTAAGATACTTATATTCTTACATGACAACAACTATATGTTAGCACTATGTATTATTAAGATTGATTAAACTAGAGGAATATATGTGACTAGAAAAAATATTTCATTCCTATGAAGATAAAATGAGCTTACCTTATAAGAAAACCAAATAGTAAAAATAGTATTTAACATGTTAGCATCCATATGTATAACAGGATAAGGAAATGAATATAACTTAGTTCATTTGTTTTTTTAGTTTTTTAAGTTTCTCTGTAGTTCCAAGTTGATGTTGAGGCCAATCTTTTGAGAGAAGGGCTAGCCCAATCCATCTCCTCTATCTTTTCCAGAATCCTGTGATTTTTTATAAAAGTGAGAGCTGTGTCCAGGTCTTCAAATACTTTGGGTCCCTCCGAGGTGAAAACCTTCAGATTAGCAGGAAACATTAGATGGGTCTTACTTGCACCTTCTTCAATTCTTTTATTAGAGGGAAGAACAGTTGTCTTTTTGCTATTACCAGAGAAGAATAATCATTGTCAAAACAAATTATTTTGTTATTCATTTTTATGGGAGATTTAGACCAGGCTGTCTTTAAAATTAGTTCTTTGTCAGATGAAGAAATTAATTTAACAATGACAGATCTAGGTTGTTTTTTGCTAATATTATTAATACCAGTCAGGGACCGATGAGCTCTTTCAGTCCCAAATGACATAGCTTCAGAAAGGTCTAGTGTTTTTGGTAACCATGTAGTGAGAAATCCAGTCATGTTGTTTTCTTCTATGTTTTCAGGTAGTCCAAAGATTCTTAGATTATTCCTGCGAGATCTATTCTCCAGGTCATTAAGCTTATTTTGCAGCAAAGTATTTTGTTTTAATAAGAACTCTATATTGTTTTTGTTTTCTTTTATTCTACTATCCATGTCATTCAAAGCATCTTCTATGCCAGATATTTGAATTTTTTGTTGCTGTAGGTCTTCATGGAGAAGATCCATTTGTCTAGTGGATTCTTCTTTAAAATTGTCTATCTTGATAGCAATCTTGTCAATTTTTGTATTTAGTAGCTGAATATTTGTCAACAGTGTTTGAAGTTCTTTTATGAAGCTAGATTCCTGACTTCCAGTTTTTGTGGAGCTCATGATGATGTATTTCAATTGATGAGTTGAAATGTTCCAGATGTAATTTTGACTGGAAAAGTTGCCTTCTTCCTTTTTTTTCAGATATTCTTGTAAAAATAGTTATAAACTATAGTTCTGTTGAAAAACAAAATCCAATTTTTTGATTAGAAGACATAAATCCAGTGAAGATATAATTCTCTTAGTGGAGCTGCTGTATCCTGGTGCTACACAGTGCCCATGCTGGCCACGCCCCTCTCTGGCATGACCTTCTCTTGACAAAGACAAACTGGTTTGGGTCTTGTGTTTGAAGGTTTCCTGTGTCTTTGTTGATTAATTTCCATGATAATTCATTCCACAGCTTTGCATATTAGACTAGTCAAGCTAATGGGTCTGTAGTTTCCAGGGTCAGTTGATGCCCTGCCCTTGTGAAGCAGGATAACCATTGCAGTTCTCCATTCATATGGTACAAAGTCTGTTTTGAGGCTACAGCTGAAAAGTGGCTCAAGTGCTCCTGATAGGTCATGTTTCAAGCTATTTAGGCAGCATCCTGGGATATTGACAGGAGCCATTCAGGCTGTGTTTTTAGCTTTACAGAGCACTGCCAGGACCTGCACCCTGCTAAAATAGTTTGGGGGTTATGTTAGTAGGTATTTTTTGGGGGGAGGTGGGGGAGAGTGGAGGAAGACATCTGAGCTGAATTTGTCACCCAGCAGATTCACTGTGTTGCTCTGCTCAGTGAAGGTGGCACCACTGACCACCACCACTGCTGTGTGCTGCCTTTGAGGTTACAGACATAGCTGTAGAAGGTCTTGTGGTCATCTTTAGCCTGTGAGGCTATCTTGATCTTGTAATTGGACTAGTTGGACTTAATTAGTCTTTTTAGTTTCCTGTTTAGTTTAATTAGAGAGCTCTTACCATTATGGAATTGCTCTTCCTGATTTTAGCCATGACATTTTTCCTTTTGTTATATACCCTATTAAGGTGTTGATTCCAATCAGTGTGGTTTGTTTTTAGAATTCATTTTGGGCTTACTTATAATAGGTACAGCAGCTTCTATACAGCCATTCACATGGTTGTATACGGTTTGTGTGATCAATTCCATATAGGTTGCTGTGAACCCAGGGTTAAGAGGGCCATTATATTTTGATGAGCTATCACTTAATACCTCATCTCTATCCTGATCAATAGATCTATTCAAGAATCCACCATCCCAGATATATGGAAATCATTCTTTTTCACTCCATTACACAAGGGATGCAACAGTAATGAACCATCCAATTACAGACCTATTGCTATCCTCACTCTGCTATCTAAACTCCTTGAAAAATCCATTCACAGACAGCTTATTAAGTACCTTCTAGATAATAACCTCCTATCCCCTATGAACATGGCTTCAGACCCCATCATAGTACATCTACTGCCCTACTGTCCTTTGCAAAAAATTTACTGGTTTCTTGCCTATTTCTTGACCTTTCTAAAACATTTGATACTGTATCACACTCTCAACCTCTCAATAAACTATCAGAACTCAGCTTGTCTCCCTCTGCTATTAAATGGTTCACTAGCTATCTCATTAATAGACAACAATCAGTAAGATGGCAGGCAACCTGCTCCCCTTACTTACCAATCCAAACTGGGGTGCTACAAGGCTCGATTATTGGCCCTCTACTCTTAAATATTTTCACAAACCAACTGCTTACTTCCTATACAGCATCCTCCCTGGCACAATATGTGGACAATTCTACCCTTATTACCTGTTCTGACAGTTTCTCTAACCTCCTCTCTACTACTCAACATAGCTTCCTATCTGTAGAAAAATGGCTAACCATCAACCAACTAATTCTAAATCCCAAAAAAACAAAGGTACTACACTTTTTTTTCCAAAAACCCTCTCTAACCTCAAAACAATCTTCACCATTTCTTCTCTCAACAATACCATCATACAGCCCGACCCCCATACTAAACGTCTTGGTGTTATCATCCATGACCAATTAAAATTTGTTACCCATATTCAGCACTATATCAAAAAGACCAATCAAAAACTCAGCCTACTCTACAGATATAAAAAAATAACTAGGCCCCTGACTCTAGGGCAGAAACTAGCTCAGGCCTTCCTCCTTCCATGTCTACTTTATGCCTCCCCTATCTTTTCACATCTGCAATCTACCCTTTTGGCTAAACTCTGCCAATCATACTATAGTGTTGCAAGATTTGCTAGTAATCAACCCTACAAATCTCATCACTGCCATGCACTAAAACAACTCCAATGGCTTGACTTCCCCCAGCACCTACTTCACTCCCAGCTGCAAATGACTCATACTCTACCCTTATAACCCCTTTCCTGTCCTGCTCTATCCTCACTAATTTCACAGAACTCTACATAGCTCTGACCAGCTCCTTCTGGGCACCTATAAACCAAACAAAAATATTAGTAAATTTTGTTACAAATATAGTATTTCCCATGCATGGAACAAACTCGCCCTTAACATCTGAATAATTTCTAACATAAATCTCTTTAAATCTGAACTTAAAACTTTTCTCCTAAATGTCGACACCTGTCATTGCAATGATCCTTCTTAAATCCCACCTTACCACCTTACTAACTCTGACACTTTTAACACCCACCTATCGCAAGTGTCCTATCTCATTTGCATATCTTTCTCTTTTTGTTGATTAAAAAAATTCTAACTTTTGTGCACACTTTTGTGCTGCATGTTATGTACATTATTGTAATGTTTATGTGAGGATAGAGCAGGACAGGTAGAATTTTGTAAATTTGTAATGTTCGCATGTATTATTGTAATGTTTGCAAAAAACTTCATTGTCAGATGTTTTTCTTTTTTGTAACTTTGTAATAACTGTCTGGAGCTTTTCTCCTCGGGTCTCCACTGAAAACAGGCCACTAGCTCAGTTGGACTAACCTGGTTAATAAATGACAAATAAATAAATAAAATGTAGTTTGCTTTCAAATAGTTCCTAACTGTTACAGGGTTTGCTGGGGTTACCAAGTTGATTTTTATTTCAAATGAGACAACTTTGCGGCCCAACCTCACCAGTGAGGACATGACACTGTGGGGTGTGCAGCGCTCTCCCACAATGGTGAGTACCTGGTCTAGTATGTTTGAACAATTGGTGGGTGTGAGCACTATCTGGTCAAGGGTATTTGTGTTAATAAAGTGCCAGAATTGTTGTGCCTGTGAGTTTGAGGTAATGTATGTTTCCCAGTCTAAACAGAGGTAGTTAAAGTCTCCCATGAATATGGTATTTGCTTTAATGGTGAGTGTCTCCAGTAGGTCTAGGTATGAGCTATGGGATTCTTGGAAGATAGGGAGTGACCTATAGCTTGCTAGGGTACAGTATTTAAGCATCACAGGAAATTTAAAAGCAAGCCACCCTGGTGGCCCATCTTCATGAATTAACAATGAAACTAAAGAAAAAACTCCTTAAATTACTTAATAGATCTAAAACCCCTCTTTTCAAGGATAATATCAAAAGTATTAAAAAATCTGAAGAACACTATCAACTCCACTAAGAAGCCCAAGAACTTAGGTTAAACTCTGAAGCCCAAGATAATTATAAATCCTTCTTTAGGTATGTTAGAAAATTAAAATCAATAGCTTACATTGCTCTGAATGCATTCATAATAACACTTCCTCTTCTAACCCAATAGACATTTCCAATAGCTTTGCTAGCAAATCTAATGCCAGTTTCACTCCAAACACTTCTATCCAAAGCTGTGAAGTATATGAATCACTTACTCCCCCAATTGTCTCTAAAGATCATTTACTGAAACTGCTAACAAACAACAAAAATACTTCCTCCATGAGACCTGACAATATAACCAGTTGTTTAATAATGTTAAACAAGTCCCTGCAGACACACTTCTTATACTCTTTAGCTTAAGTTTAGCTACTGGTAATGTGCCTGATGAATGACACACTGTAGTGATGTCCCTCCATAAGGGTGGCCTTACAACCTATCCAGTGATTCCAGACCCATTACACTTACAAGCCTCACTTGCAGAGCTCATAAACTGTAATAAACTGTAATAAAGAATCTTGTTAGACATGAATCCCTAGCAGTTTGGTTTTTTGAAGGGTAGATCCTACCTTCTTAATCTGGTATATTTCTTTGAAATGGTTTTGGAGGGTGTAGATGGTCATGCAGTTCACACAATGTATCTTGGCCTCTTGACCAAAGCCTTTGACATCATTCCCAATCCTGGTATCATATGGAAGCTAAATGCTTATCCACTCTGACAGCATAGAGGGATAAAGCCCTGACTATATCCCAGTTAATTAGCATCTTGGACGACTGATGGAGTGGCAGGGACAGATGATACTCCCTTAGGGGAGGGGTGGTCCAAAGAGTGGAATTGCCTTCAGATGTAATTGGCAAGTGTGGAAGGAAGGGAAGGAAGTAGGTAAGGTGAATGCAGAGATAGCCAAGTCCCAGGACACCCTTAGGATCCACAACTGGCTCCAGAAACAAAACAGAGCAAGTCAGGGTATTAGGAGATGGGCTGGTAGACCCTGTGTCTATTTGGGGTACTAGGGGTCAGGCCAATTAAATGATGTCCCAAGGGGGACAAAACAAAAAAAAAGTTAAATGCTTAAAATTTTGAGCCATATGTAACAGAACAGATAGCAAACTGCCTGAAAGACACAATGCTTTAAGAAATTGACCCATATTTGATAACATGGATAGCAAACTGGCTGAAAGACAGAAGCCACACAGTCCAAGTTGCAGATGCCTCACCAGAAAGTATTAAAATGACCAACAGTGTCCCTCAAGGCTCAAAGGGAGGACCTCTACATTTTAATACTTACTTCTTAGAGTTCCAAGCAGACAGCCAAGACCTCTGACTAACATTTTAGAGATAACTGCAAATTTGGGATTTTGGTTAAGCCATCCTCTGACACTCAAACACTCAATAATAAATTTACCCTAGTAAACTGTTGGTGTATTAAAATTGGGCTCAACCTAAATGCAATAAAAAGCAATATCACTGATTTTGGTAGACAGCATCTTTCCTCGTGATATCATATAAACACATCACTATAAAATGAAAATCTAGTCAGGGACCTAGGAATTTGGGTTGATTACTCCCCCTCTTCTTACCACCATATGGCAATAGTAGCCAGGAAATCCATTTATTTAGGTCAGCTAATTGCCAACATAATATCATCAAAGTCAAAAGAAATAATTATTCCCTTATACTCAGCATTGATCACATCAGTTAGTAAGTAAAATGCCTCCTTTGTGATGCAGCTCCCTAAACATATCAAAGCATTAGAAAGACCCCAAAGTTTTCTAACCAAAAAGATCACAGGTATAATGTTCCTGAGCTACCAAGACAGGCTGGAAGCTCTATCCCTTTCAGTGTCTTATAGACTTTTGAGAGGATATCTCTGTCTCACTTACTGCACTACTGGATACTCATTTGTCCTGGGCCTTCTTTATCTATGCAAGTCCAATATCTTCCCTAATACTAGAACCAGGGATCTAAATCTTCACCAGCAAATTAATTTAACAGTGGAATGCCAGGTTTATAACCCAGCACCTCCCAAACCTCTAGAATAAACTTCCCTGCATGTTAAGTAGTGTGCCTCACTGTTTTCCTTTAAATACTGATAGCTGGATGGGTAGCCACAAAATTACATGATGATTGACTGGTATAGCCCCCATGGAGAAAGGAGGCGTAGCATAATGGAGGGTACTGGCAAGGCGTGAATAGTCATAAGACTTAGTGACATTGGAATATTTATGAAATCTATGAACATATTTTTTAAAATTCTTTTTTTAATTTTTCATTTATTTTTAAAGTTAGAAGACGTAATGAGAGCTATTTGTACATATATGAGTTGCTGACAATACCCATCACATAGCAGCTAATATAAGCCTAAATGTGTGTGACAGCACTACACCTCATTCCTCACTGTGTCTTGCTGTTTATTCTAAGCAGTGCAAATAAATCCAAACATTCAGTTTCTAGCAGGACTGGCATAGTTTCTAAATAAAACGTTTCCTACCTTATCACTTAAGTAAGATACTGTGACATGCAAGGAGGACTTGCCTCTAGAACAACAGTACAGATTCAAATATATTTACTATAAGAGATCAATAAATGATCTTACTTTTGCATAAACATTTTGAAAGGAAAAAGACTGCTGGTATACAACTACTGATTTTCAAACAATGTTCTCAATCGACAACCTCACCCAAACTGTGATTGTCAGTTGCATGAAGGTTTGTGGTTTTCTCCAGTTGCATAGTAGCAAAAAAAAAGATGTCATCATTGTCATCCCCTTTTCTCCATGTTTCTACAGTCTACCTTCTTCGGCAGTCATGCCTGACTGTCGCATGTCTTCTCTCACATAATTCATCTACCTTTTTTCTGGACGCCCTCATTTCCTCTTGCCTTGTTCCTGTCTGTCCCAAATCTTCTTCACCCAATTGTCTACTGTTTTCCTGCAGATGTGCCTGAACCACCGTTATCTGTTCTTTTTGACCTTCTCTTCAATTGGAGCTACTTTGGCTTATCCTTTGATGTCCTTATTTCTTTGTTTGCCCCATAGTGTGCATCCTACCATCTGCCTCAAGCACGTAATTTCCATCACCTCTAGTTTTCTCAACTGCTCTGCCTTTGCCTCCAGGTTTCTGTACCATACAGTAGTACTGGTTGCACCACTGTTTTCTACACCTTACTTTTGAGCTTCTTTAGCATTCTTCTATCATATACTACCCATGATGCTCTGTTCCTGTTCTCTACAGTTCCTCTGATTCTAGCTTTGACCTCCCCATTCAGATGTTCCTTCTCCTCAACTACCCCTCCCAGATAACTGAAGCTGTTAACTTGTTCCATTATGTCCCTTTTTATCTGAATTTTCAGCTTCTTCTTATTTCTCCCATTTGCTGGCATTACAACTGTCTTATCTGTATTCAGTTTCACCCAATCTGCCTTCTTCAGTCTTGTATTCCATTCCTTATTATCTGTTGAAGTTCTTGCTCATTGTCTGCATGTAATGCACATTGTCTGCATACAGCAGATTTGTTGGTCTATCCCTGCTAACCTGTTTGATACTGTAGTCCGTCACCAGTATGAACAGCAGTGCGCTTAAGTCCAAACACTGTTAATATTTCTATCATTGGATCGTTGTACATAGCCTGCACTAATTCTATCAATTTTTCTGTGACTTTGAACCATCGAAAGACTGTTCAAACCAGCTTTCTTGAAACCTTGTCATATAATTTATCCAAGTCTAGGAATGTCCAGTTGAACTGTTTCCTTATCTCTAGCTTCTTCTCAACTATCTGTCTCACTGCAAACATTTGGTCATTTGTGTTGTATCCTGATCTGAATCTAAACTGTTCATCTTCCATCTTACTTTCTACTACTCTACATATTCATTTATCAAGCACCCTTTCCAAAATGTTCTTGCAGTATGACAGGAGTATGATACTTCTATACTGCCTACAGTTATGGATGCTCCCTATGTTCTAGTACACTGGCACTAGTATGCTTGTTCTCCAATCATCTGGGATATGCCTCTCTCTCGCTATACTGCTATGAATACCCTCTGAAGCTATGTTCCCCTAACTCACCCAATATCTTGATCATATGTGCTGTGATATCATCTGAGCTTGCTACTTTCCCTGACTTCATTTTCCTAAATGCTGTTCTTACTTCTGTGATAGGATCCTCTTTTTCTTTCATCTGGGACAGGATAGCTTCTGTGTTATTTTCTTCATTCAGAAGCTGCTAGAAGTATTCCTTTCATCTGTCTTTGATGTTCTGTGGACTGGTGAGCAGGCTGTTGTTGCCATCCTTTATGGAAGGTGTCTGATGACTACTTTCTTCTATCTTTCTGTCTTTGACTTGCAAGTTGAGAAGAGTTTCTTTGTGCTATCAACTGAGTCACTTTTCAGAAGCTGCTAGCGTGCCTCTGATGCCTTGTTCTTTGCTGTTGCAACTGCTCTTTTAGCCTCTTTGTTAGTCAACCAGTATTCCTTCTTTGTCTGAAATGTCTTTTCTATTTCCCACTTTTTCCTGCATTCCTTCTTTCATTTGATGACTTTCTGGGATTCTGCATTCCATCACCACCTTTCCTTATGTATCTTATTTCCATACCTAGTTTGGCCACATACCTGCTCCATAGTCCTCACATATGTAGTTTTGAGAAAATGCCATTCTTCTTCTCCTACTCCACCAATTTCTTCTTCTTTCTGATGTGCTAGAGCCCTAAACATTTCCTTGAACTCTTCTGCTTTCTCTCCAGTCAACTTACAGGTCTTCAGCCAAGTCTCTGTTGAACTTATTGCCTTCTCTGACCATTGCTTGCAGTGGACTGTAGGTTTATAGGTTGGTACTAGGCTATCAGCTCTAGGGCCTATACAAGCCTAACCATAACAATTCCCTGGATATTTCTTCCCACAATATTTACTTCCCTGGACCCCTCTCTAGCAGGGTGACTGACATGATCCCTGGGGTAAACTTCCTATCTCCCTTCCAATCGTTAAGGTTCCTTTTGAAGAGGGCCAAGGAGGCGCTCTGCTTGGCATGTATGGGCAGTCTATTCCAGAGTATGGGGAGTCTCTGGGTCAGGAACCTATCCCTCCAGCATGTTTTGTTCATTGTGATGACAAGGTTTAGATCCCTGGAGCATGTGGTGCTGAGGTATTGGGATTTCTTTAAGTGGAGCATGTCCAACAGCTCAGGTTTGACATGGCCTTGTATGTTAAGCAGAGATCACCACTGAGTAGATGATATGCCACAGAGTATAGCTGGAGTTTTTTTAGATGGTCAGCATAGGGCATCTGCTTTAGGCTTGTGATTCTTTTAGTGAGGTATTTCTGTGTCCTTTCCAGCTGTTGCAGATGTCTTGTGAGGTACATATAAAATGGGGCATTGTACTCTATAATGGGTCTAATGAGGGATGAGTACAGTGGGACAATGACCTCCTTTTTCTGGATGAAAAGCCCTTAGTGATGAGGTGTGCCACATAGAAGGATTTCCTGACTGTTGTGGCAATGTGGTTATCGAAGGTGAGACCACTGTCCACCTGTGTCCCTAAGTTTCTCATCACACATTCAGTGTTTAGCGTACTGCCACCTATGTGGTAATTCATGGGTACATGTTTTTTCCCAAAGGGGATAACTATACATTTCTTGGCATTAAGCTTGAGCCCATGGCTCTGGCACCAAGCATCTGTTTCTGTAAGGCCCGTTTGCAGAATATCCACATCATTTGGGGATTCAATAATGGCTCCCAATTTGCAGTCATCTGCAAACTTTGTTAGCCAGAGTCCCTTAGTGTTGGCCTGTACTTCAGAGAAGTAGATGCCAACACTAAGTGTAGCAACTAGCAGTTTATAATGTGGGCCAACTGTTTCACTGGGGTGACTTTGCAATAGTTGCTTCTACCCTGATACCCTTTCCTTCTTAGGAGGAAGTCTACCTGAGTTGCATGTTGGCCACTCTTATATGTGGTCTTGTGACTGTCTCTCTTGCTGAACCATGTGTTAGCCACTGTCAAGCCATTTGACAGACAGAAGTCTAGAATGGCCTCTCCTACTTTATTTCTGTTGCTCCACTCATGTGGGTCCAGGCAGTCCTTATATCTTGTTCAATCTGTCCTGATATGTGCATTTAGTTTCCTCATTAACACCGACTCATGTTGTCTTCTTTTATCTAGAAGGTCCTGCAACTGCTATCAAAATGCACTGTTTTCCTCGCTATCACAACCCTGCTGTGGGACATAGACTGAAATTATGAATAATGCCCTGTCCTTACACTGATGTATGATTACCATGAGTCTGCCATTAATTCTGATCACCACCCTTAATGTCTTCCAAAGTTGCCCCTTATCACATTTCCCACACCATTTCTAGTCTACTCTGTCCCTGAATAGTAGACTTTAGATCTCAGGCCAAATGATTTGCTGCACTACCCTCCCACCTTTTTCCTCAATACAGAGGATATCCAGCTTCCTCCTTACCATTATGCCATCCACTTCCAAGCTGCGCCCTATCAGTGTACCTATATTGAGTATAGCAATCCTTAGCTCATGTTTGGCAGGTTGATTGGTTTTACATCCAGCTCTCGCTCAACAGATCTATTCCAGATAACCCAAGCTGGGTAACTGGACACATGCTAGCCAGTAGCTTACTGAAACAGGGCTGCTGGACTTCATTGCTTGCAAACACTGGCCAATAGGGGCACAAAGACCCCCCACAACTGTTATCATGGGTACCTGGTAAAGACTGGAGTAGGCAGGGTCCTCAACCAGCTTATCACTGAAAAATAAATAACCATGGCCATTTTCTGGCAAGATTAGTCAATGCGATCTGATCAAGTAGGGTGAATCAAGTAGGGTGCCCTTACATGGCAAAAAAGATGCATATAATAAATATTTTGTGAAGTATTCACATACCTTCAAATGCAAATCGGTAAAATTCATTAGCTACATCTGTAACCAGGACCTCTGATGGGCTGTTTCCTCTTATGTAGTATAGCTTCTGGATTAAGTCTGATATGACTTCATTGATGACACCAGTATAAAGCGCAGCATCCTTGGGCTTCAGTATTCTCTGGTTCAAGTTAGCCCGTAGTTGGTACCATCGTTCGCCTTCCCTACAGAGGAAGAAAAAATATATATCTAGTAGTTTCAAGTCTGTTTGCATCCGTTTGCATTTCACATTCTGACATTATTTTACCTGTATACATATATGGGTCCTGGTCTTATGATCGAAAGTACATTTCATCAAAATGTACATGATCGAACTTACTTTCACGAAAGTGCATTTTGTCGAAAATGCACTTTCACTGAAAAGTAACTAAGCAAACAGTTGTTTGCATGTAGATTTAGTTGTACATCAACATGTACTGTTGGTTGTACAACTAAGCAAACTGTTGCTTAGATCACGGTACAGCAGGGATAAGGGAATATTCCCTTTTCCTCACTGTAGTGCGATCCTGGCGTGAGAATATTAAACTAGGGGGGATGCAGGGGGGCTTGCCCCCCTGCATAAAAGTGAGTACCGTTTTAATTTTTGGCGTGTTTGTTTTTTTTTTTTTTTTTTTGGCGAACGTGCATGTTCGATAAAATGCACTTTCATGAAAGTTAGTTCAATCTTTTACATTTCGATGAAAAGTACTTTTGATAGATCAACATAGATCCACACACACACACACACACACACATATATATATATATATATATTATAGGTATGTGTGTGTGTGTGTGTGTGTGTGTGTGTGTGTGTGTGTGTGTGTGTGTTTAGACCACAGGAAAAACTGTGTGCAACAAAGCTGCTGGCTGAGAATCCTAAAAAAAATCAGGAAAATAGAACCATACACAGTAGGCAAGTTCAGTTGAGACTTGCGTAATTAAACAATTATAACTTGTTTAGAAACTAAAACTACTTTATTGAAAAGCAATAGATGAGCATTTTCAACCTTAAACAAGCTTATTCACATCTAAATCTAGTTTACATGACATGCAGTATTTATCTGTTTTAACACAGAGAAAATGTGTTAACTCAAGCTGGGGTTATAAACATATGTCATAGGCTGTTCATCCAAGCTAGGATAGGTCTCATCTTTCACACCTGTTGTCTATATCTACTTCCTATTAGTAGCTAAAAGGTTATAGCTTATGTGCTGCGGTACTATCCTATGTGGCAAGTGCCTAATTGATACAAATACTTTATATAAATCTTGTCCCTAGCTATGTCAGTGATGTGGTAAATAGATACTATTTGCCATATTTAGATGGGGGCAACAAGTACTAAAAATATGTTACAACCAGTCAACTTTAAATCCTAAAGTACTGTAGCATGTTGAGGGCTGAGTACATTTTGAAAATGACAAGTGGGTAGTGGGGGCAGCAACATTAGGTTTGAGTACAAAATGTAAATCTCTGGCTACACCCCTGGTTGGGACTTGCTGTTCAGACTTGGAATGATTTATGAGTATGGATACTGGATAGGAGATGGCTTCTGCAGTGATTTTAAGATGCTCTGTGAATAGATTATCAGATGCTAGGGTAGTTGGCTTGAGCTTTTGAAGGTATTTTTATAGCAGTAGTTGAGATTGGTTGAAAGGAAAAGCTACTGGGATCATGTCTTGATTGTGAACAAGTGGAAGGAGGTGAGGGGCACTTATTATTTGTGAGGGTTAGTATGGAATTGGTGAAAAATTTATTAAATTGTGTAAATATGTTGTCTGTAGTATTGGTTAATGTTGGGGATGGTGTACTGACTTGTCCTGGTTTTAGGATCTGTTTTATGGCTGACCAGAACTTTTGTGGGCTTGACTGATTTTAAGTGGATGTTGCTATTGTGATCTTTTTCGTCCTGTCTGATATGTTTTTTGGCTTTATTTCTTATTTCCAAATATTTCTATCAATTTGCTACAGTTTTGCAATGGACCCATTTTCCAGGCATTCTCTCGTTATTAGTAGGGCTCTTGTCTCTTTGGTTAATCATGGGGTATAGTTGGATTTTATCCTAGTTGTTCTGGCAGGAGCAAGTTTGTTTAAGATGTTAAAAAGGTGACATTAAAATACTGTACTGCAGCATCTAAAGGGAGATATGAAAGAGGTGCCCACTTACAGTGTTTGAGTGTGTAAACTTTCTGTTTCCCATCCACTCGTCAAGGTTTTTTTTTTAAGAGTGTTAGCGAGGAGCTCTGCCTAATGTAGATTGGAATCTTGTTCCAAAGCATGGGAAGTCTCTAGGACAGGAATCTATCCCTCCAGCACGTCCTATTTATTGTTGTGGTGAGGTTTAGATCCCTAGAGCATGTGGCTCGAGGGGATAAGGTTTTCTTTAGGTGGAGCATGTCCATCAATTCTGGGTTGGACATGGTCTTGTATGTCAGGCAGAGATTACCTCTGAGTAGGCGGTATGCAACCGAATACAGCTGGAGTTTCTTCAGTTGAGCTGCATAGGGCATCTGTTTGAGGCCAGTGATCCTCTTGGTGAGGTACTTCTGTGGTCTTTCCAGCTGTTGCAGGTGTCTTGTAAGTCACATCCCAAATGGGGCATTGTACTCTATGATGAGTCTGATGAGTGATGAGTAGAGGGGTGCAATGACCTCTTTTGATCTGGATGCGAACCCTTTTGTGATTAGGTGGGCCATGTAGAAGGATTTTCTAACCACTTTGGCAATGTGATTAACAAAGGTGAGATTACAATCTACTTGGGTCCCCAGATCCCTTATTACGTCTTCTGTACTTAGGGAACTACCACCTATGTGGTAGCTTGTGGGTACTTTGTTTTTCCAAAGGAGATGACTATGCACTTTCTGGCATTTAGCTTGAGGCCATGATTTTGACACCAGGTATCCATCTCAGTGAGACCCTTTTGGAGGATGTCTGTGTCAGCTGGAGAGTCAATTATAGCCCATAGTTTGCAGTCGTCTGTGAACTTGGTCAGCCATAGTCCTCCTGTGCTTGCCTGTACCTCTGAGAAGTATATGCCAAACAGGAGGGGTCCTAGGTCTGTGCCCTGGGGAATGCCACTTGTAACCAGTTTAGAGTCGCGCCTAGCTCCCGCAACTCTCACCATGTGGGTTCTGTCCATGAGCCAGTTGGCAACCCATCTTGTGACATAGGGGTTTATGTTCAGGCTGGTGAGCTTGTCTATAATACCAGAATGGGGAATGGTGTTGAAGGCCTTAGCGAGATCTAGGTAGGTTGTATGTACCACCTTTCCCTCATCTATAGCCTTGGCAAATGTCTCAAAGAAGCCCACCATCAGGTTCAGGAGGCATAATCTTCCCTTAACAAAGCTGAACTGGGTAGGGTCCAGTGTTTGGAGGTTCCCAATGTCTCTGTTAATGAGTTCCATGATTATGCACTCCATAGCCTTGCAGACCAAGCTAGTCAGACGATAGTTCCCAGGGCCTGTTGTGGCTCCACCTTTGTGGAGCGGAAAAACCACTGCTGTGCGCCACTCTATAGGTACGTAGCCTGTGGAGAGGCAGAGTTTGAACAGTGTGATTAGGTGTGGGGTTAGTTCGTCTTTGAGCTCATGTAGGACGCAGCCTGGGATACCGTCTTTTCCCATTGATGCTGTGTTTTTGGCTCTGGAGAGAGCTGTTTTAACCTGAGTGTCTGTGATTTCTGGGACCCTACATTCTTCTGGTATGGTTATGGGCCCTTTTGGGGGTGAGAGGGGGGTGACGTTTGTGCTGAACCTCTTTGCCTGGATGTTGGTGATATCGGTCAGTTCAGTGTATTTTGTGCAATTCTGCACTAACTCTGAGCAGATATGAGCATTGCCACTTAGATTCTTGACATAGCTAAAGAATGCCTTGTGGTTATCCTTGGAGTCCTTGGCAATTTTTCTTTCAAAGCGCCTTGGATGATTTTATGAGGGATCATAGTTTCTTGCTGATACTGATCAGGGATGTCTTCCCTTCTTGGGATTTTACTCTTTTCTGTACTAATTTCCTCCTTCTATTATATAGTTTGTTTATGGCATGAGTCCACCAGACTGGTTTCCTTTACTTGGAGGAGTGAGTCTTGGTTTTGCTTGGGATGGCACGATCCATGCATTTTTGTATGTGCCCGTAGAATGTATTAGTAAAAGATTTTGCAGCTTGGACAGCATTATCATTCAGCATGGGGGCTTTGAAACTTTCCACCTCTGTCTTAAGTAACGTGAAGTTTGCTTTTGAAAAGTTTTTCACAGTGGATTTCTTGTCCAAGGGTGAGGGCGGAATGTGGATATCCAAAGTGATTTGTTTATGGTCAGATCTAACCAGAGAGGGGTTGACCTTTGGTGTGGAACACCAGTCACCAATGTTGGTGATGACCACGTCTAATATGTTGTCATCTCTGGTAGGAATGTTGACCAGTTGAACCAGGGTGTTTGAGTTTATATTCTGGGAAATTTTGGGCAAGGGAGTTAGTACTTGAGTAGTTCTCCCAGTTAATGTTTGGGTAATTGAAATCGCCCAATATTAGGGTGTTTGGTAGGATCTTTATGTTTCCCAGTGTTTCCAGAAACTCAGAATGGGGGTCCTGGGACGTGGTGGTTGATCTGTAGCAATCTGCAATTTCAATTGCAGTTTGCCTGTTGTTAGTTGCATGTGGATGATCTCTGAAGCTTCGTGCTGTGCCACTAACCTGGAGGTATGTGTATAATTGATGAATATGGATACGCCCCCGCATTTTGTATTTCGGTTTGGGTTCTGTCACCGAAATATATGGTATGAGTTTTAGCCTGGTAGTGCTGGGGTACTCTCTGGAGCCTTAAACCAGGTTTCTGTTACTGCACATATATCAATTTTCTCCATACTGAGGAGTGCCTCGAGTGCATGCATTTTGAGGTTTAGACTTCTGGCATTGAGTAGCATTACCCTCATTTTTTTGTTACTTGTGCTATTTACGGTGGTAGGTTTGTCTTTTGAGCCTTGAATAAAAAAGGCACTATGGGGGTGGCAAGAGCCTTGGCCGGTATTCGAAAGCCTAAGGGTGACAGGTGCAAGCCATCTCTAGCGAAGCAATGTGGCTTGTCAAGCATGTTATCTCAGGTGGACAGACACTGGATCCCATTTGAATGACACCAGAAACTTAGCCAATTGTTGAAAGTGAGAATTTTTTCTTTATACCGTGGTATCATTCTTGCTGAGGGCAGGATGCTACTCAGGGTCAGGGTCATACCAGCTGGGCTACGTGATCAGAGAGCTTTTCCATGTCTCTTTTCATGTAGTCCAGGGAGGTATGGCTCAGGTCATTCACACCAACATGGACAATGACAAAATCATATTTGTAGTTGTTCTGGAGTGACTTGAGTGCTTGTGTTATGTGGCGGATCCTGGCACCTGACAGGCAGCTAACAGTAACCTTCTCCTTATTCAGCCTAGTGAGTGGGATGTCAGTGTGCTTGACTATAGAGTCACCTATTACTAGTATGTTGGGTATGTTATTTTGCCTTAAGGGCTGTGATTGCATGGCACACTGGTTTTGTGAAATATGTGTTTCATGGTTTGCGTTGGGGGGTGGAGGTTGCTTGGTTGTTTGCTTTGGAGGTCTCTGTTGGTTTTGCAGATTTTTATTTAGAGCCTCCAATTATGTTTTCATGTATTTATGTGCATTTTTTGCTGGTGCGGGTTTAATGGGTCTATGTGAGACTGGTGGTGTGATGCAAATATTTTCCTTCTCCTCTTGACTGTCTGATCCAGTCTTGGGTTGAGAGAGCTTAGCCTCCAGTTTGGTTGTATAATTGCATCTCTCGCATGTATTAGTGTTTGGTGGTAGGAGGAAAGGGTTGTCTGTGTTCATGCCTCAAAATGCCCAGATTCACCCATTGGACTGGAGAGTACATCTGAAACTGCCCTTTGGACATGCCTGGATAGGTACAGTGAACTGTTTTACTGGATAACTGGTAAGGTCGACTAGAGAGCCTTGTCCATATGTAGTGCTAGGGTTTATAAGTGCTTGCTATGAGTTTTGAGCAAGTGCTGGGCTGAGAAATGAATGTCTTGAGTGCTTAAGTTGAAAGTGTGTCTATTTCCAAGTGAAAAATTGAAGAGGAGACTTTGTGGAGCTGGGAATAGTTATACCTTAGCTAACTGGTGCTGCCCGGCGTGCAAAACTGGGCAAATGTGGTTTTTATAGCAGGGAAATGAAAGACATAGAAATTAGCCCAAAATGGCCAATAAACTACTACTTTCTGGGCTGAAACCACTCCTGCAGGGACAGATAGGCTGCTCAAAGCTCCCCTCTCTCACAGGTGAACAGAGAAACTTCCTTCTATCCAAGTAAGGTATGGGCAAACACAGAGATTTGTAACACAGCCCTGAATTCAGCACTAACCTGAAAACTGGACTATACTAGCTTAGAAAGGTGGGAAACAAGTATATATATATATATATATATATATATATATATATATATATATATATATATATAGATATATATATATATATTTTTTTTTAGAAAATAAAACAGATACAATCAAAAAAACACTTTAAATTGCATAAAAAGATGCTTGTTATATATCTCAGTTCAGAGTTGTAGTCAATGCCCCTAGTAATAAAGTAGGATGAAACACAAATACAGTAAAAGCAGATGAATAAAGTGCAATTTATATATATATAAAACAATAGAAAATGAACAATCTGATTTAAACAAGTTACCCAATTAACCAGAAAAAAAAACTCAAAACTGAGCCCTGTTCCAGCAGTTTTCAATCAGACAAGTTCTAACTGCACACTCCCACTACTAGGGTGCAGAGGAACCTTCTCCAAAAAAGATGGCCTGGATCAGTGCTCAAGTTATACAAACAAAGCTAGATTCAGCAGGCTTGAATCTGCCCTATGCTACAGCAACAAGGCGCACCAATTTCAGAAAGAAACAGTTCGAATAAGCAAGCACAATAAGCCTGTGACCAGAAATTCCCAGCTCAGAAGAGCAGAATCCAGCCTCTCCTCCCACAAGAGTGCAGACCACAAACCTTCTTAAAGTAGAATAACTGGCCTGAAGCTCAAGTGCTTAAACCAGAACTAATACACTTTTAGAATAGCAGATACTGAGCTTTCAATCAGCAATTCCCAGCTTAGAAGGATGTAAGCTACCTGTCCTGCCACAACAGTGCAGACCACAAACCTTCTTAATGTAAAACAACTGGTATGAAGCCAAGTGCTTAAACCAAAAGACTTAGAATAACAGTTACAATTTAATCAGGCTACTACCAAGCAGCAATAAGTGCAGCAGAATAAATAAAATTGAGCACTTTTAAGAAGAGGCAAAAGCAAAATAAAGTAGGAGGAAGCACAAATACAGTAAAAGCAGATTATTATTTTTTTTGTTAGTAAAGTGCACGGAGAGAGGAAGGAAGAACCTAAGTGGGTTGTCCTTCTCAAATTTTCTCTCTGTATTATGTAGAGTGAACACTAGACTCAGAATATGATCTCACTGTTTTTGGTTAAGTGAGCAAATGAGATGGACTCAGAAAGAGTGTTCAAATACAGACTTACAGGAGGGGCAGGCAATTCCAGAGCCACCAACACTAACACCAAAACAAGAACACGGAGGGTGGGTGGGAACAAACAAGAAGAAGAATAAGTACAGTCGTATAGATTACAGCGATATTAAATCAAAATGCAGACAAAAAATTAGAATAAACACTTATATTTTCTCAATATCACAGCTGGCAGTAGGTCAATTTCTCTGCAGCAGCCTGAGCAACATATATATCTGATTTAAAACACAGGACAGAAACCAAACAATACAGATGCAGGAATACTTTGGCCAGATGAAACTAGTTCTGAAAACTTACTGCCACTAAGAAAACAGACAAGGCCTCCAGACAAAGGATTTCACTACAACTGAGGTCAACACTAAGAGATATACAGCTATAGCACACAAGAAGAAGAATAAGTACAGTTGTACAAATTACAGAGATATTAAATCAAAATGCAGACAAAAAATGAGACTAAACATTTATATTTTCTAAATATCACAGCTGGCAGTAGGTCAATCTCTCTGCAGCAGCCTGAGCAACAGGTATATCTGATAACTAATAACTAACTAATAATAAATAATAAATAACTATCTAATAACGTTATAATCACTAGTGAGTATTTCCTCATCTTTAATGAAGGGTTTTAGCCATGTCTCAGTAATAATGACTGTATCAGGAATGTAGGTAGCTAGGGCTGCATGAAATTTGCTAGTTTTTTGTGATACTTCTGAGGTTAAAATTAGTTATGAGTAAGTCTGATTTGGAACTTTTAGGGGAGGAAGTTGGACAGTAGCATTAGCAGGTGTTGTGTGTGCTATTGGGTGTAGTGGGAGTAGCTGTGTGGGCCCTGGGTTAGGAGGTATGTTAGCTTGGAGTTTGATTTCTGTTAGTGAGTGTAGAAAAAGAGAGAGTTTGAACTCGGATATTAGTCAATTAAATAAATCAGGATAGGAAGGATATTGGGGGGTATGGACATATTTATAGTGGAAGAGTAATATGTTAGAGTTAGTGTAGAGGTTAGAACAGATGTGAAAATGGATATTTGGTTTTGTATGGTATGCAATAGTGGTGAGTGTAGGAGAGGGGTAGTGTGTTATGTTTGATGTGATAAAGGTAGTGGAGTGGAAGGTTAGGTATATGGTAATGAGTAGGAGTGAGTTGCTCAGGAGAGTGGTGATAACTGACATGGTGAAACAGTAGAGAAATAGGAAAAAATATGGATGGGTTGGTGTGTGAAGTTTAGTAGAGAGAGAAGTGAACTGATAAAGTGATTTGGTAGGGTAGAGAGTGTTGTGTGAGGGAGGAAATAATGGTTAGTGAGGTGGGAGGGGGGAGAAAGTGAAATAAATAATTGATTGTGGGTGTGTTGGATGAGATAACTGCAAGTTATAGGATAGTGTGTTAAAAGGTGTGGTTTAGTTTAATTACAAATTTAAGAAAAGTGGGGGGGGGGGTGGGTAGGAATGGGGGTAAGGTAGGGGACTGGAGTGAGCCCAAGCAAAGCGAGGGCAAACAGAGTGGGTTGAACCAAGCCCAGAGGTAAGCACTGTCCAGAAACAATCAGTAAAAACTCTTTAACAGAAAAAAGGCTTTGCACTGTTAATAGTAAGAAAAAGAGATTTTGCTGTGTACTACTACTATCAGGTAAGAAATGTCTTAAAGCAGGATGATTAGTCCAGCATTTAAAAAGGCTTTGTACTTTTAATAGTAAGAAAAAGAGTTTTGTTGTGTACTACTATTGGGTAAGAAATGTCTTAAAGCAGGCTGATTAGTCCAGCATTTAATAGATATAAGTTTGTTGATACTAACAGTCTTTTAAGGATGGGGGAGGTCTCTTGCTGCCGAGCTACTTTACAGCATATCGACTTGCTAGAGAGTAGATAATGCATTAAAATAAGTACATTTAAAAACTTAAAACTAAGCAAACATACTTTGCAGACAAAAAGAGAGACAGTGCAAGGTAAAAGATAGGAGAGCTGTATGTTGAGCAATTTTCGTTGCAGCCGGTTATTCAGTATGCAGGACTTAAAACTGTACGCTAGCAGTATAGAGAGGAAAAGAAATAAAGCTTGGCTGATAACTGAGAAGATAAAAAAAATTATCAATCATGTTGTTTAACACGCGAAAGCTAGATGGGAGATTTTTAGAGAGGACAGAAGCACAAACTGTTGAAACTTCCACATTAGCATTCATTCTAGCACAGTGGTACAAATGTAATATTACAAAAATGTAGATTTAAAATATTGCTAAAGTTAACAATAAATATACATAGTTAATATGGATGTGCAAATAGGATAAAAGTTGTCACATTCCTCTGAACATAGCAGAACATACAGCCACAGCTAGACAGCAGGCTTTTGTAATTGTTGCAGTGAGCATTATTTACTAAAGCATAATTGGAATCTATGACAAGAAAAAAAAGATAAGTCACTAAGAGGAGGTAAAACAAGTGCATTAACCAATGGTTATAAATGGTCTTTATAAATGAATCTGACAACACACTAGCCAGATATCCAAGGCCTCTGGGAGTAGTTCATCTAGTTCCTGTACATTATTCAGCCTTACGATAGCCAGCTTCTTTTCAATGTCTTTCTGTTATCTGCCCTGTACACCCCCCCACCACACACACACACACACACACACACACACACACACACACACACACTCCGGCATACCTTCCTCCAAGCATGGCACCATCCTCTTGTTTTCTTTTGTGAAGGAAGAAGTCTAATCTCTGTGCTACCTTTGTTTAGCTTGGACAGAGCTGTCCTTCCCTTCCTTTTTTATGATGTTTATCTGAAGAAGCCTTTGCTATCTCTCTAGAACTTTTCTGCCCAAACACTCTCAATTTATGTCTTTACTACTCTCACATCTTTTGCTACTCTTCTGCCTGCCTTCTTGTAGTGTATCTTCTCCACCTCCATACCCCACACCATTCACCTCCTGTATGGAAAGTCATTCACCCCAGCTGCTAGCATAACCTTTCATATGTAGCTATACTGACTTTCTCTTTCCAGCATTTCCTCAAATTCATGTTCACAGCACTGAGTACTGCTGTGTTCCTGATCCAATACAAGCTGTTCACCCGCCAGCCAGCCATCATTCCTCTAACTCATTTCAGGCTCTCAACTCCAGCTTATAATACAAATACTAAAATTCTCTACCATTACCCTTTGCACTTGCATTCTTACTTTGCCCCCCTTCTGAACAATTCATTTGCAAAAGGCAAACATTATTGATCAATTTTATTTTGCTGATTTGATTGGCTGTATAGGGCAATCCATTTTCAAAGAAGACCCAAGCTAAAAAATACAGGCAAAACACATTTAAAAATGTGTTCCTTAATATATGAAAAGGCACCAAATACAAATATTATAACATTTATATAAATATAATGCATGACAGTGTCAGACAAAATGCACTTGTGCCCTGATATTATCAAAGCAGGTGACTTGTTCAGTTTTGAAAATGAAGGCATATATAGTACAATACCATAATTGAGAAATAATTTTATATATAAAGTACTTAGATTCATATATCCCTTCATCTGTTCTTTCTTAATCACCAGCAAGAAAACACATACCCAGCATTACATACTAAAACCTACATATTACTGATCTTATAATCATTTTATAACTCAGTTCAGACTTTTTATTATGTGCTGATAGATGCATGAGAAATAAGTAAGCAAGGCACAGAATTAGCTTTAGAGAAATAAAACAGTAGTGACAGAATGGATACAAAGGGAGAAAAAATACTGCATGTTTGAGACAGTCTGTAGTGTTAGGAAACTGGACAGTTAGCAATTTTATACTTTGACAAAGGAATGAAGTTATACAAGCATGTTTAATACATTCTGTAAATATACTTTGATTACTAAGTTACCTGATTTGATAAGGTAGGGAGAATGAAGTTCATGACCTGAAGATGAGTTACCTGTTTTAGAGTCTGTTGTTGGTATACTAGGAGGCAGTCTAGAACTTTCTCCCTGGTGTGTATCACAGCTATAGGCGAAGTAGGTGTGCGCAAAGGATCTTTTAAGAAGGCCATGACTAAAGAGATGCTGCTGTTTTCCAGCATTTTTTAAATCAAGACAATGATGAGAGGAATCTGGTAGATCAGCAGCTATTAAATCGTAGGTTATTTCTAACTTGTATCAAACAATTTTTCAAATTTTGCCAACCACGGTACCAAATAGTAACTTATTCATCAAAACTGTTCTTGTCAGGGTGTAATATGTTTTATCATCAATTGACATTTTATTCTATAAAAGACTCAGATTTTGAATTGTGATGCTCTGATACTAGTCAGTTCAATTACATCTCATCAAGCATAGTCCAGTCAGATTTTCAACCACATGTCTAAAGGGCTGGTCAACCACATGAAACAACTGAGACACATGCCTGGTGTCAAAGCCATAGCCTTAAGCTCAACGCCATGAAGTGCACTGTCATCCCCTTTGGTAAAAACTCTGTACCCATGAACTACAACATAGGCAGTAGTATAGTTAACACCGAAAGTGTGATAAGAGACCTTGGGACACAGGTGGACTGTAGTCTCTCCTTTGATAATCACATCACCACAGTAGTCAGGAAATCCTTCTACGTGGCACACCTCATCACAAAAGGTTTCTCATCCAGAAAAAAAGAGGTCATTGTTCCCCTCTACTCATCACTCATTAGACCCATTATAGAGTATAATGCCCCTTTTGGTATGTACCTCACAAGACATCTACAACAACTGGAAAGGCCATAGAAATACCTCACAAAGAGGATTACCGGCCTCAAACAGATACCCTACGCAGACTGTCTGAAAAAACTCCAGCTTTACTCCGTCGCATATCGCCTACTCAGAGGTGATCTCTGCCTAACATACAAAGCTATGTCAAACCCAGAGCTGTTGGACATGCTCCACTTAAAGAAATCCCAATCCTTCTGAGCTACACACTCTAGGGACATAAACCTTGTCACCACAATAAACAGAACATGCCGAAGGGATAGATTCCTGTCCCAGAGACATCCCATACTCTGGAATAAACTACCTATCTATATCAAACAAAGCTCCTCATTAGCACTCTTCAAGAAAAATCTTGATGATTGGATGGGAAATAGAAAATTCACCCGGGGATCACCTCTGTGGCTCTGCTTGACAGTGGCACAGGAAAATAATTTCCTTGGGTGGCAAAAGCCAGGGTACCTTTTTGGCTGGGCTTGTGCAGACCCCAGGGCTGATAGCCTAGTACCTACCTATGAACCTATGAATAACAACTTTAACTGTTTGTTGTTCCTTGAAAATGAGGTTGGAATCAATTACCATATTCTTATATCCCTACCATCTATCTCTTCCATACCTACTGAAATAGCTATAATACTAGGCAGTTCAACTACATCTCATCAAGTATAGTCCAATCAAATTTTCAACCACATGAAATGAGTTAAATGAAGGTCTAGAGGGCTGAAAACATTTTTATAGACACCCCAAACTTTAGAGAAAAAAGAAAAAGACGAAAAACATTAAATAGCCAAAAGAGAAATAGAATCCAAGCTAGCAAGATTCCTTACAAGGAAAGCTATTGTGAAAATGCCAACCAAGGAATCAAACCTGGCAGGTTGAAACCTCACTTAACAGTCGACCAAGACGAGGGAAGCCATACTAGTCAGTGGTGGAGAAACATTGCTGTTGATGTATTATCCCAAATAAGTCATCTTGTTTTTTTTCACACCTCATTGTGGTCCACTGTGATTAAGCCATTAGGCAAGATTAGCTAAACCAGTCTGAAGTGTATTAGCTAAATTTGCTAAAAACTTTACCAAAATAACATGCATAAAAATGAACAAAATCAAACATTTCAGATTACCATACACACACTGAAAGGAATATACATACCTAATTCTAGAGTTAGTTGGCACTGTTTCTGATTGTAAAGGTATTCAGTGTCCACATCAACACTTAGTGCATCAGCACTTGTGATGGCCAATGCAATTCAGCACTCAATGTAACAATTTGAGGCATTTCTGTTAAATGAGTGCCCACAAGAAATTCAGTATTTTCAAAACTGTTTGCAGTGACATGTGCTGCCAAATAATAAAATTATTCAGTGGAGCAGATTTGAGTACAACTCAGCAGGGATACATCAGCTGCAGTTAATGACATATTTGGCACTGTTTGTGTTTTCAGAGGAAGTCAATGCCTGTAGCAGCAGGGTCATTGGGTAACAGCAAGCCAGAAGTCCATGCAGCAATTCGAAGTATTGCATAAGTGTCACAAAAATTAGCTCTGGATTTAGATATGCTCTAGAATTCAGTAAAACCCTCACTGTCCCACCAGCTGCTCAATGCAGGTTTATCATTTAGCACGATGGTGATAACATTTAATGCAGAAACAGGTATGGCTGCAAGAAGAAAGACTTCATTACTGTCTCATTACCATATCTCTGAATCAAACACTTGCGCCTAGCAACCCATGTATCACAAAGGCACCCCTCACATACACACATATCTACTCATCAACAAACAAGACCCCCCCTACATCCTATCACTCACAGAAATAATCAAGTTATATATGCAACATGCACAAACTGTCACATCCATACTCTCAGTTCTATACATAACCTCCCCTAATGTGACCACCCAGGCAGACACCCTTACACACACATGCATTTATGCAGCTTCATTCATATCCTTACAGATATGTAAACACACCAACACATGCAGGCTAACATATCCCCCACTCCAATGTCTTTCCTGAACCTACCTGCTCTACAAGCATTTCTATAGAGGTGAATGGGTGACCAGCAAACTTTTATGGTATCACTTCTTCCACCTGGAGTCAAATTTTACTCAGCTGAGTAATTCTTAATCTCTCTGCCAAGCAAACTGGGAGTTATGGGCATTTCTTGGGGAGAGCATATGGCTAATTAGCATTAGCCACTCACCGGAACTGCTGCATTGCCTGCGACACTGTTCACTGTGCTTATTTTTTGTACCAATGAGTTTTTGTGTGGGTAGTCAAGGCTGGTGAATATTCCCAAACACTGTCTTATAAGCTGACCATCAGAAAGTGGCTTGCCACTTTTAGCCAAAGACTTAGCTGTAAGTGAACTGATATTTGTTGCTGTGTCTGCAACGTTCATCAAGTGATCTTAGAGACTGCTGCCAAAGAACATCATGTGTCAGAAACTTAACTCTAACAGCTTGCTGCAAGTAGCTGCATGCTTTATGCTGTACAGTTTCTTGGTATTATACAAAAATATATTAGAAAAGCATGTCTTGGAAAGTTCTCCTGCAATTTATAGATAGGTAGTGGTCGAACAAGTTACTTCTGTACTAGGGAAAGATGTCCTTGAAGAACTTGCATCTGAAAGCAGATTGATATCAAGTGTTATTAAATGCACGTCGAAGGCTCGGTTTAAATGAAAAGGAAAATTTCTAAAGTTGATTTAAAAACTAAAGTAATATGGTATAACTTACTTGAGATGGTCATGTGACTTTTGAATTCATGTGTTTAGTGGTTCTAGGATTTCTTTTATGTCATAGTCTGATGAAGTCCATATAAGGAGTGAAAGTTTTCACTGTGACATTTTATTTTGGAATAAAGTTGTTTTTATAGTGTTTTGCATTTATCTTATTATTTTTTTTTTTTTGAGATTTTACTTTATAACAATCAGCTGCTCTTTTACCCTTGTTTGGCAAAGCTTGCATTGCTTAAATTATACTAAACCTCCCCAATGTTAAATTAAAGTAGTCCTTAGTCCAAAAAATGTTAAACACATCCATTTCTGTCAACTTTTCAGTTCTTGCTTTGATGGGTAGCCATCATACCTCTCAACCTCTTAGAGCAAGAAATCTGGACAAAGCCACAAATAATGCGGGGACAAAAGCCCAAAACTATGGACACTTTTAAAATATTATTCTTACAAGCTTAGAAAGTTGATAGAATAACAGGTTTTGCATTAGCATGAATTTTGTGAAGGCTATGAAGTCTGTAACTCAAATGTCTGCCATTATTTTATGACTTCGGTCTTCAATGATTTGCCAGTGCATTGTCAGAAAACCACATTATGAGCTACAGACCAAAATATCAGGCAAAAATCTGGACATTCTGTGAAAATCTGGACAGTTGACTGGTATGGTAGCCATTACCACAGGTTGAACTTTTGTAAGGAACAGTACAGCTTTGAGCTTTATTTCTCTAGCAGTAAATCACACAGCACTGCATCTGGCTTTCTTCAACACCAAGATGAAATATTACCTGCAGACAAGAAGCATGAAGAATTACTTTTGCAGACTCTGTATCACTGAATGTCAGCACAAGAGAAGGAAGCTAATGCTGAAATGCTCCACAAGATGAACACCTTTGTTTCGAAACACAAGAACTATGGCAGCAAATGCTACTTATTATAGTCACAGAACTACAAAGTGTGTGACTGTGTGTTTCATAATCGGGCTACAGATGTCACACAATATGGCATACTTTCTAGCTCAGTAAAGCATCTAATAAACACCATTAGATGTTTAAAATCCATATAAAAACATCTAAAACAAATGTGGTAAACATGATTTAAAATTCATTCTGAACAGAAAAATCTATTAACAAACTTTTTCTTATTTATGTTAGAGTTGGCTTTATATATATATTTTATCACTCAACCAAAATTCACAGCAGGCATCTAAAGGTAATTTTCATACAATGCAATGAACCACACCAGCCAGAATGTTCATTCGCATTGAGTCCTGTATTTGCAGTCCTCATAGTTGTCTGCAAAGTGTGGATGACAAATGCAAGTTGTCCCGCACACTCTGCAAGACCATTCTCATTCATGGACCCTCCCAGCATGACTAGAATCACCACTGTGTGCTCTAGTAGTAAAGCTCAGTGTGACACATGTAAATGAAGCACTCCATGGGAGGACTTTATGCAAATGCCCTCCCCAGTGTGCTGCCCAGTTACAGTATTT
The DNA here is from genome assembly GCF_019279795.1 of Protopterus annectens. NCBI lineage: Eukaryota > Metazoa > Chordata > Ceratodontiformes > Protopteridae > Protopterus > Protopterus annectens. Next base: position 1,395,468,926 of record NC_056741.1, on the reverse strand, counting down.
ACTTAGCATGAGACAGACACCTAAAGAATGCAAGTGCTGGGCAGTGTTCCAAAGGCATTAAGTATGCACCACATGATATTCTTTCGGTTTTGTTGTTGTATCTTTCGGCTTTTCCCGGTTAGGGGTCGCCACAGCAGAACTCTAGTCCGCTAATGATTGGCAGTAGATTTTTACGTACAGACTTGCCAGGCCTGACGCACAACCTTCAATGAAGGTACGCCCATTCACGCATGTCTCCACACAGAAGCCGCTTTAGCTGAGAATCGAACAGGACAACGTCTTACTGTGAGGCAACAATGCTACCGCAACACCACATTCTTTCGGTACATACCTAAATTTCCAGTATAGGGAACTGGTATGAGGTGAATACATCCAATTCCCCAGCACAGACTGCCAAAGGATTTAAGTAATGCTGTATATTGTGTGTGTGAATAAGAGTGTATACACATGTTAATGTGTGTGTGTGTGTGTGTGTGTGTGTGTGTGTGTGTGTGTGTGTGTGTGTGTGTGTGTGTGTTTGCATGTGTGAGTAGTGTGACAGTGTGTGAGTGATCTCAGTGTCTGTACATGAATGATATTGTGAATGCCAGACCAGCGTGTGTGTGTGTGTGTGTGTGTGTGTGTGTGTGTGTGTGTGTGTGTGTGTGTGTGTGTGTGTGTGTGTGTGTGTGTGTGTGTGTGTGTGTGTGTGTGTGCGTGTGTGTGTGTTGGGAGTTCAGTGTTCAGTGCCACAGGTGATATGTGCTTCACTAAGGAGTTATTCCAGATTCACGGTGGTGCAATTTATAGTCATGCAAATTCCATTTAGGGAATTTAAATGATTATGAATTAGTCTACAGCACTATACTGCAAATCAGCTCACTGATGCAGAAGGATCTGTTCTGCAATGCTACCGACCATATCTCTCAACCTCTTAGAGCAAGAAATCTGGACACAGCCATAAATAATGGGGGACAAAGACCCAAAAATAGTGACACTTTTTAAATATTGTTCTTACAAACTTAGAAAGTTGATAGAATAGTAGGGTTTGCATTACATGAAATTTCTGAAGGGTATGAAGTCTGAAATTCAAATGTCTGTCATTATTTTCTGACTTCAACCCTCAATAATTTGCCAGTAATTTGCCAGAAAAAACATAATTTTATGAGACACAGTCCCAAAATATGAGGAAAAATCTAGATATACTGCAAAAATCTATACAATTGAGAGGTATGCTACTGACTATGAACATTGTTCTTCTATTTTAATAATGGACTACTTAATTCATGTATCTCTATTGTAAATGGGCCACACCTTGGTAATTTTACATCAAGATAAATCAATAAATGAAAAAACAAACATATAAATACACAGTTGATTGAAAAAATGCTTATATTCACCCTCATGGGGTGTGTGCTTATCACAACATCTTTTTCCTTTTGTACTCTCCTAAACCATATTTAAAACAGCAGAACACTTTACTGTTTCCTAAATGTCACAGGTCTGCAGGGTTTCTTATGAACTTTGTATTTTTTTTAATTGTGAACTTATTAAAATTTCTCAGTAAACGTTTTTCATAAAAACAATGACTATTTTAAAGACTTTAGCCCAGTGTTTTGGCTGACTTTCAGACAATAAATAAATGTATTTCTGGACAGGTTAGTTAAGCTGTGTAAATGTTTGAGGAATCAGAGGATACTGTGCAGTACATTTCCTTTAAAGCTCTCACAACCGTTGTTAGCAGTAAGCTATAAAAATAATGATCTACAGTGGTTATGCCACCAGCTCAGATCACGCTCAGCCTTTACAGTTGAAGGACCTTTGAACTTTATAATAAAAAACAGTGGAAGGAAGCAATCATTCAGCAGCTTTCAACACTTCCCACAATATCTGTAAGCTAAATTGTACAGCATATTAACCTGTCTAGCCCTTCTGCTCAGGTGCAGAAAGTTACATGAACACATGCAGAATACAAGGCTTTCAACCTCTAGCCATTTTGCTTGGTAACCAAATATTTATCATTTTCAAACAAAAATCCTTGTTTGCTTATGAACCCAAAAAACAACAGGAATAGCCCTGCTCAGCTGGCCCTTTTTTGTTTTTTTGTTTTTTACTAAGTCAAGAAAATAAAGGCCAAATCTACATGCAGCTGTTTTCCAATAGCTCATCTCTACTTTAAATGCTATATTAAATACACTTTATTGTAAAATGCATACCTAATCAAGCACTCCTGCTTCTTTTATCATTGTCCATTATTTCACATCACTGTTCTCAGTCTGTCACCCTTTTAGTCTAGCTTCCAGTTTGTGGCTATATGTCTCACCTCCACTTTCTCATTCACATCTCATCTGTCTGTAATCTCTTTATCAGTCAGTAGCAGTACATCAAATAGGTCTGCTTTAGTACACACTTTACAAATTTACATGTATACACCTCTCTGTCTTAACAAGAATGTCGGCAAAAGTATGAATGATCTTTGTTCTCCCTCTGAAGTAAACTCACTTCATTATAATAAAGAAGCGCAGCTCTTCAGTGAGCTGGAAAATGAAACCCTATGTAAGCCAAACACTTTAAAGGGATTACATCATCAAAGAGTAGCTTCTACAAAGAATCTCCACAGAGTAGTTACTTCGACAGCAGAGTTCCACAACAGATGAAAAATGACTTTCTACATTTTTAGCAGATGCTTACGATCTGCAGAGGAAAACATCCAGTGAAGGAGCTCGGATTTTGCAACCATAGCCTGACTACAGGTGAGAAGTAATTGAGCTTGTACAAAGCTCATAGCTTCCTGTCAGGCCACAACGGAGATTATATTTTGCAGTCACACCTTTAATCCTTTGAGCAGTGCTGCAAGTGGTAGCAAAGAAGCAGGATAGGAATGCAGCCACAAAAGTATGAAACCAGCCTAATCATGAAATGTACTCTGTATAATTACTGAATCAAGGCATACCTTTTTTATAAGATGTCTGAACCACCCTCACTTTGTTAAATTCAATTCATTGTCATAGTGGCTCTAATTTGATGCTCTCCCAGATCACCACATTTTTGTGTATAACTGCAGGGAAAAGACTGATGTGGAATACTGGACGAATGGAGATGAAAATGATTCATAGTAGAATATTAAGATACAGAAATAACAAAGGTGCATTGTTAGGATCTCACTGGGCATTCAGTACTCCCTATGCTAAGTAATGCCTTATATCCTTTCCTTCATTTCCAAAGTCATTGTGAAGTGCCACATTTGATGCAGGAGGTGATATAGCACTAAATTTTCTTAATTTTTCCGTATCTGTCTAATAGACTACTGCTGGATCCCTCACCAGGCCTGAGTTTGGAAATGTCTTCGGTTTTTTAGTCATCAAGCACATCCTTCAGACATTAGTCAATTTCAGAGTACAGACTGCACCCTTTATAAAGAACTTCAAAGCACTCCTTTTAGTGCCAAGCTTTGATGGGCATACATAGGACTTGAAAACTCAACATCTGGTTTCTTGGTTTCTCAGCACTCTAATGTTCAAGCAAGTGTTCTTGTTTGCATTATTAAGTGGTCAAAATGGGTGGCAAGAACATGTGTGTGTCTTCTTAAAAGTGTTCATGGCTAAGCATATTATGGTCCCCATACTTGTTTGCATATTATTGTCCTACATTCCTAAGTTTGCCTGCTAACATCAATGGCAGCAACAGTTTTCCCAGTTTGCTGACAGATCTCAGATGGATACCATTCTTATTGGATTCAGACTCATCAATCCCCTTATCACTGGTCCTTGCTGCTGATCCTTGGAGTGGTGGGCTTCTTTTATGCTGGACTGTGGTGTACCATTTTGCTACTGAGTCTATGATGGATCTTATAACTCACTTGGTGGCTGGGTGAGATACTAGTCCATGGAAAATGCTAGCCACAAGGCAGCATCATTTATTTTTATTTAAGCTTTGGAAACTAGAAAGCTATGTTTGTCCATATGTGGACTGTTTAAATACACCACAGAAAAGAACATATAAAAATAATTAAATCAAATTATTAAATTTAGTTATACAGATGTTATAAACTTTGTAAGATACCAATGAAGTGTAAATATTTTTCTCCATAACAGTTCAAGAAATTGGCTTATCTGGAGACAAAATAGCCATAAGCCTTTTTTTTAGCGATTGTGGACTATATTCAGAAGGGATATACTTAAGTCTTTTTACAGAACAACACCCTCCAGGCCAGGATGTGGTTTATAAAAATCTACTTTTCAGTAGCAGAAGTGCTTGAGTTACAGTGCTATCCCAGGTATATACAATTGTATCCTTGAAGAGTGACCTTAAAAAGAGATATAATATAGGCCTTGACATTACCCTAGCCAATATAAGCATTTGGATGCTTTTTGGGAAAAGCAAGAATGAAGGGACTGTTTTGTATCAGCCCTCTCCGTTCTTACTGCCTCCCAAAAGAAGTAGAGCTGAAGAGCAGACCTGAAAGAAAAGACAAAAATTAATCCAGTCTCTATCTATGCATGTGATATGGTAACTGAAATCCGAAATTCTGTTTTCAGAGGATTTAGAGATACCGACTGTCTCCCCTTCCTATAGGCCTAACTTTGTAAAGTTTTTTTTTTTCAAAGATAAAGGTTGCTACTTGTTTATTGAAGGGTTCTGATGCTGATACAGTCAACATTGCTGCATAATTAGTTGAAGCAAAAGAAACTTTACCATGTTTGTGACTGAGGTGAGTGTCAGGATAAGCTGCATGGAAAAGAATCAGTGACAGACTGAAAGATGGGTCCACAAAATAACTTGCATCCACTTAATCATCTTCTTTCACATGCTGAACAAATTCTAAGAGTTCAGTGCATTAATATTAAACACTGACAGAGTGTGGGTGATACAGGAGTACAGACAGGACTCTTGCTTCCATGAGGAGACATTTTATCCCTGAGTGGTGGATGAAAGAAGGTATCATCACACAACTGATTTTAAATCCAACTGCTAGAATAGAAGAATTAAACTTCATGATCCTAAGGTATCAAAATAACAGAAAGCAAAAAAAAAAAAAAACAGACACAGGAGCAACAATGGCAGATTTAAGCTGCCTGAAATTGTATGGAGCACCCCTCAATCTAGAGATGGAAGGGAGAATGACATAACAGAAGTCAGAGATAAGGAAAGCTTTATTCAGCAGGTGGCAGAATGCACTGGATGGGACAGGAACTGAACTCAGAATGTGGAATGCCATAAGTAGTTGGAGAAGTCAGAGTTCCATTCCACTACAGTGCTCATGTCATGGTAGTAAAGCTTTAGGATTATGACAGTGATAAGTAAAGTAAGACAGTAGTCTGTAACTGGAGAGGAGTATAGGGGAGGAACCTGAGAAAGGTGAAGGACAAGACAGAAATGTCCTAGGAGAGGGTAGCATCACAGATGGAAAATGATAAATCACAAAAAATGCAGCTTAGAATGTTATGAAGGAGGGGCTTGGCAGGATGGAAACGTCAAAAGGAAAAAAAGGCCTACATGGCTGAAGAACAGGGTCAGGAAAACTGGTCAAGGACAATGGGCATAAATGGAATGGAAAACTGAGGAGACCAGGTCAAGGAAGCACAAAGAGAGGGCAGGAAAAATATATCCAGGGAGGTACACAGTAACAAGCCACTATTAGAAATGGAATTTGCAGACAGGATCATAAGATGGTAAAAGATTCTCTTCAGGCACTTATGGAAGAAGAAGAAAGTTCAGACAGAAATTGAAGTATGGAAGAAAGGTAGAGATACGAGCAGGCCTTATTAAGCAGCACAATACCTCACTGGCTGGAATGTGAAATAAAAACTAGGAAAAGATGAAAAAAATATAATCCCCATTTTCCATATACACTTTGCAACACAACAGAATGTACAAAAACACTGACAATTTTGTTTCTACATGCTGACTCTTTATCATAACTGTCTGTACAATACTAACTTTCTAATTTGTCTGTCCACACGTGCTGAACAATAATTATTGCAATTTGGTTTTAGTTAAAGTTGGGAACTGGCACTGACAAATGCTTATTACACTATTGTTTTAACTGCTTCCTCTCATGTTACTGGTAGACAACTTGCAATGAAATCAGACTCTTCTTTGTTCTGTGACAGTTCTCATAATTTGCATACTGAACTACCATGTTCATGATGGTGTGCAACATCAACTGTAAAAATGTCTCATTCCACTGAAATAATACTACATATTGAAAGCCTCAGTTGGTATTTCACCACAGGCATATGGCAGAACAAAATGCACTCATGGCTGTCCATTCAGAGATTTCATACTCTTCTCCAGTGGGTATCCTAAGAATAATCAAATATCAGTCTTGAAACTGGATCGGTAGGGTGGTTATCAGCTGTGGTATCACACTTCACCTCCTGGCTGTTTTAAACTGACACTACTTCAGAATTCTAATTTACTTATTCTCTGATTACTGCTCAATCCAGTTGAAGATTGCAAGACAGGCAGAGCCTATCCTGCTATGCAGTGAGTGTAAGACAGAGAAACTAATCCTGCATGGGGTACCAGCCCATCGTAGGATGCATCCACACAGTCACTCAGCCAAGGCAGACATACCTTCAGATAATTTAGAAGACTACCAACTGGCATATAGCATGTCTCTAAGATAAGGGTGGAAATGAAAGCACAAAGCAAAACCCCATAAGGTTACAAGAACAACATACATTCTGTTTACACAAGGTGCCCAAACCGAGAACTGAATTGGAGAACTAAGCACAGTGAGGCAGCAGTGACCGCAGTTGCACTACTTTACCACATCTAAGTTATTCCACAAAGTAATTTATAACATTTATATCCATTTTAGGAAAAGATGAGCTCAAGTCTGTAGTCCTAAATGGCAAAAAAAGTTCTAGAAAACCAAGTCAGAAACAGTCACACCTAACGTCATACATAAAGCCATTTATTTCAGCTTGTTCACTGCAATCGCTGTGATGTTTTCAGGAAGAAAGTTATAACATCCATTGCTGAAATGTCAGTACAATGTAAAAGGCAGTTTAATAACACAGGATGATAGCCTAGTCTTTTTCATTTTTAAGACCCCTTTCTGCTTTCCAGGATGGGCTGACTGATTTACAATAACCTCTTTGGTTTTATTGTCTGTTAGGTAACGCAGTGTGACATGCTGATGTCAATACTATGACATTTTCTCTTGCCAGAGCCTTTACATATTATTCTGCACAATTCCTAGATACACCCACCTGGCATGTTCTGACAGATAAGCAACTATTCCGACAAAGTTCAAGGAAATACTTTATAATCTGTAGGATTAACTGCCTAAGTAATTGAGATGTATTGTTAATTTTCCTAAATAAAATCTATCTGTGCAGAAACATTTGATTTTATACCAGCAGTATACTTTAAACTGTTTTTACAAAGACAGCAGAGGAATGTCACAGGAATTGTTCCTAGAAGCAGATCTTTCCTTTTCAGTACTGACTAGAAGAAATGAATGTCTACAGTAACTAGATATATATACTCTCAGATGGTAACTTAAAATTGTTTGGAAATTTCCTGTCTGTTGATTAGCTTGATAGAGTTCCACGGTGTTTACATAATTCAGAATGTACTGCTTAGGTGGCTGAAGGAAAGAAATCATGCAATGGGATCATAGGTCAGCCCTAAAGAGAGACATAAGATTTTTTAATATTATCTTACTAAAAAGAAAAGTCACAAAGAAACCCACTCTTTATCATAACTGTCTGTCCAACACAAACACATTTTTCAACAATCTTGAATAAAAAAAAACATCTGTTTATTTTTAAGCATGTCTCTTTAGGGATTTACATAACACTGAATATAATAATATATATTAGGATCAATGCTTCAAAACGCAGCTACTCCTTTACTGCTGTCACTTGTTGCATTACATTTTTTGGAACTGTCAGTTTAATGGGATGAGAGGATAAGGTTTTGGCTAAAACAGGGCACAAAACCTACTTAAAGTGTGGGAGAATATTTTAGTGCACAAGAACAAAGAGAAAATGCGCAACTGAGGGCAGTACCAACATATCAAACTCCTATCACACAACATGAAAGTATTGTAGAGGGTGACTGACAAATGGAAGTGGAAAGTAAGATGAGATATAAGTAATATGGATTCAGACCAGAATACAGTACAATTCACTGATGCTTGCAGTAGGCAGATAGTGGAGAAGTGGCTGTAGATAAGGAAAGAATCTAATTGGGAATTCCTAGGCATGGATTAAATCCATGACGAATTTCCGCTCCTTGGGTTAAACCCCCAGAAACATTGGTGGAATTACTTAATACTATGTAAAAGAATAAAATGAAGCAAGTATTAACAGTATGTAGACTCACACAGGGTGTCTCAGTGGGAGTGGGTTAGCATTAGGGTTCAGTTCTGAGCACACTCCTGTTCATATTAGTGATGGATTACATCACCAAACCAGATGAAGAGGAAGAGATCAACAAAACTCATGTATGTGTACGGTGTGGCACTAAAAACGGACTTTGAACAGAACTTTCACCGAATGATTCCCTAAGGCACATGGAATAGAATTAAATACAAAAAAGACAAAGGTCATGGCAGCAAGTGGAGGGATGTTAAAAGAAGCTAAAATTGAAATAGAAGGGAACTAGTGCAATAGTATCTGGGAGTGTGGATGAGAAGAAAATCAGAGGTCAAAGCCAGAGTTAGAAGTGCTGCATCCAACTAACAGGGTCAGTAACAGTCTGCAAAAGAAGAATGCCAAAGAAGCTGGGCAATGAAGGCAGAGTAGCTGCTGAAGCTTAATGTGATGGAAATTAAGTGCCTGAGATAGGTAACAGGATGCACACAGTGGGAAAGAAAGAAATGAAGACAGAGCTAAAGCCAAACTAGCCCTAGTTGCAGATGTCAAAAAGAATAGGTTGTGGTATCTGAGATTCAGGAGAGACAGAAAAAAGAAAAGAAGAGGCCATCCAATCATGAGATAAATAGCTTGATTGAAAGAAGACTTGTGATAGTGGGGCATGAATGTCAAAGAAGGCAGCCTAGAGGCACTGAACTGAGAGGTGGTGACTGCAGACACAACCCTCCCTCCCCATGTGAAAAACAGGGACAACAGAGAAGACAGTGGTGGTACACTAAGGAAAAGTATTTCAAATGGAATTTGTCTTCAGTGGACATGTGGTCTAATCAGATACAATCACTGTAATTATGACAAATGGGTTATCTGATTTAAGTGCACAGCATAAGTTTGCAACCTGCTGTGAATTTGCCATCTGGTACGCCATGCTATGAAAAGGGAATACACAATACTTAAGATAATAAAGTTATCACAACATTATGATGTTAAAAGAAAATGACACTTGCAAATTACACCATTTCAGTCATTTTTCACCATAAGTTTCAATGTGTATTTTAAAATCATGTTTTGAGACTTCATGGATATGTATTACATTCAAATAAATTGTGGCATTAACTATTCTGACTGGGATTTAAGCTTACATGACCCAATATGTCAGCCATGGCTCTGTGACAAGGGGATATTTTGCCTCTTGAATCTTGCAGCATTCCCTAAAGAGGTAAAATGAAGCTTGGATACTGGGATATAAGCTTACATGACCCAATATGTCAGCCATGGCTCTGTGACAAGGGGATATTTTGTCTCTTGAATCTTGCAGCATTCCCTAAAGAGGTAAAATGAAGCTTGGATCTATAGCAAGAGGGATGGAGACTTGACTAAGATGCAGGTAACTGGGGGTCAGATAGTGGCCCTGGCAAAGGAGAAGCCAGATAAGGATAGGAATGAATTGGTGTAACCCATTCACATCTGTTTGTGGTGAGGAGGGTAACTTGCATTTAGGGATGCAATGAGCAGGAAATCAGAGAAACTACCTTTGATGTTATAAGCCTGGAGAGAGGGGCTGCTGGATGGCAACATTTCCTGTGGAAGTGAGGGGAACATCCATCACAACAGACCATTGTATGCCCCCTTCCCTTGTGAAGCCAAGTACATGGGGTAAAACAGGACTGCAAGAATAACCTCAAACCATCTCTAATGACTGCCCAAATTATGGCTTTTCTCATTTGACTGTCATCTTCCATGAAAAGAGAATGAATAGGTCAATTGGTTGAGAGGGGGCTAATCATAAGAAGGCAATGGGAGCAAATGAGCAAAGCAGAGGTAAAAGTAGTACTTGGTGAAGGGCTGACAGTGAATAATGCTTGCATTACCTTGTTAAGGTTTCTGACCTTATTCCACATAAGGGAATTAACACATTAATAGCATTAAATGTCAATCCACGCGTAATTAGATAGTTGAAAAACTGGCTAAGTAGCAGGACAAAACAAGTTAGCACTGGGTGAAGCTACTTCCCTATTCCGAAAGGGTAACCAATTAGGGGTCTGTATTGGAGCCATTTCTATTTGAACTATAGTTAGATTGTATAGGTTCATAGGTTCATAGATTAGTACTAAGCTAACTGCCCTTGCGAGCCATTTTAAGCTTAGCCAATTGTCCCTTGTTAGACTCAAACCCTGTACCTTGTGTTTGTAAGGCAAACACCTTAACCATTAGGCCACCCTCCCAACAAAAAGTCATCACTGCTAAGGTTTGAACCCAGAATCCTGTGAACTCAAATCAGAGAAATGTACCACTACACCATATCTTCCGTATAGATGTACCAGTGCCACTAAATCTTATGACCATTCATGCCTTGACAGTATCCTTCTTCATGCTGCATCTCCATAAAAAGATAATTGGAATGTATTGACAGCAGATATGGATTTAAGTAAGTTTGTGGGTGATGGACCTATATTTGTTTACAGGATGGGGATGAATTTGAAGTCCATATTGGAAAAGAATGTTAGCCATAAAGGAGATTGGAAAGACAATAGGGGAACTAGAAAATGCGAAAGTTGTCAGTATTGCAAAGCCATAAACGAAGATGAAAGTATAGTTCTGGATAATGTTAACAGAACTAGAATAAAATATGCTAGGGGTAATTGTAATACTAAGAACATTATATACCTAGCTAAATGTTGTAAGTGTATCTGTTACTATATAGGGAAGACAGAACGGAAATTTAAGAGGCGAATTTATGAACATTTATATGCTATTAAAAAGAAAGATACCAGTAATGCATTATATAGACATATACAGGAGACAGATAATACACATCAGTTTAGATTCGCAATATTAGAACGAATACAAGTTAATAATAGAGGAGGTAATCCTAAAGCCTATATAGCTGAGAGAGAAGCTAAATGGCAAATACTTACTGACGCTTCGACTAAACCTGAGCCAAATGATTATATTTCATTGAAACCATTTTTATTATAACAATATTTATCAAATATGTACATTTTTCTTAATTCATTAATGTATTATATGTCATACAGATAACAGCATTTACATAAGAGGGAGAAGCATAAGAATTCCCATCCCCTAGGACAAATTAATAAAGAAAATTAGTTTGGGTTAATAATAATAACAATACTAAGGAGTATAATAAGAAGGAAAGGCACTAGGGAGTCACATAGCAATTTAACTAATTGAAATGAAAGTATTATAGTTATTTTTATTCATTCATTCAATACATATATTCACCAATATATTTTAAGTACTTTTATCACGTATTATATATTATTCTGTTTAAAACACTAAATAGCCACATGAGATGTGTACAGAATTCAATGAACAAGAATTCTTTTATTTATATATTTGTGTATTTACTCATTGATTTATAATATACAAAACAAATTTTATAGTTTTTAAATTTAAATTTAAATTTATGTTTTTAATTTAATATTTTAACGTATTTCACATATTTTATTATTCATATATTCAATATTTTATCATATACATATTCAATATATTTTTAGATAAATTTCACACATCCATTATTTGTCCTATTTATTCATTTATTTTACTTATTTCATCACACACATTAGTACAGGGGAATCACATGTAATATTAAGTATTATAGAACAAGACATCAGATATGAATCAATTTACATATTTTTAAACATGTTTTCCTCAATCATAGATTTAGTTGGAAAGGCTAATGGACTCTATTCATACTGGACTGTCATATGACATTGATTATGGGCTGCTAGCAATATATATATTTATTTATTGATGATACGGGGAATGATATATATATATATATATATATATATATATATATATATATATATATATAAAATTGTTTTTATTTAGGAAGTTTTTTTAGCAAAGGAATGTTTTTGGAAATGGAAAGTTTTATAATGATTATTTCATGTATATTATAAGCACTTTTTGTTCGCCAGTACACGTGTTTTATGGCTCTGTCATTTTAAATGTTGATGAAAGATTGGCGCCAAAATGTATATAAAAAGAAACAATTAATCTGTTTAACTGATTCTGATGAAGTCCACGAGTTAGTGGATGAAAGTGCTTAATCACATGGTTTTATGAGTTAAAAGTATCTTGTTTGTTTACTCGCTGAGTTGTTCACAATTAAAGGTTGTATTATTGCTGCACCGGAGTTCCTTCCCTTACTGGATTCATTTGTATTCTGGAACTGTGGTTGTGGATATCGCCTGAGAATTTGGTTCGTTGTTATGAATGTCAGACTTTACATTCTTCAGAAAGTACATGGTAACACAAAACCTTTTATTCTAGCAATTATTAGGTTTATAAGATCAATACTTGAAATTTGTCCCTATTTTGGGGCTGTATTCCCCCATTATTGGCTTTGTCCAGGTGTTTTGTGCTAAGAGGTTGAGAGCTATGGTGAGAACTGAATTCACTAAAAGATAGCCATTTAAGTTTCAGTCTTCCTGTCGTTCAAGAAACAGCTGATTTGGAGTAGTGGTATGTTGCTCTGACTGTAGTGCACACGGTCCTGGGTTGAAAACTTGGCATTGAAATGCATGGTGGTAACACAGCATTTTATTCTAGCAACTTTCCAAGATTATACAAACAATGTTTAAAATGTCCCTGTTTTCTGGGCTTTTGTCCACCCCAATAAATTTTGGCTTTTTCCAGATTTCTTGTTCAGCAAAGTTGAGAGATACAGTTGAGTGTCGAATGGATTTAACAAGTAGCTGACAGCTTCAGCAGAAGAGAAGTTTAGTGCTGCTTATACTGAGTCTGCTTGCATTGTTAATAGCATAACAGGTAGTGTACTTGCTTTTGATGCAGAAGGCTGTGGGTTCTACTCCCACAGTATGTAGATACATAGCTGATACTGTACTGTATTGTACTTTAAAAGAGGATGGATGCTGCAGTCCTGAGAATGCCCTCTTTGGCAGAGATACCTAGTAACTATGAACCTGTTATCAGTTTGCCATCCATTCCCTATTGCAATATTACTAGCTTATCATTTTGTTAATGTAACATAGACAATTTATTCCTCAAGGGCAACAGGCACTTTATTTGTAGATGAAACAATGAAATCTAAAGTTGTTTGCTAGCAGCAACCTCTTCATTGGTTACAGATCTCTTTAATGTGGAATTATTTAGATGACTTCTACTTCTGCAGAGATTGTGCATATTTACGGATACTAGTGGACTGTAGAAGTTTGAGTAGACTTTTATGATGGAAATGTTGTGAATTGGGCAGTTGTGTCATTATTGGTGCATGCATTTTGTTTCATTATTTACGAGAAAAATGTTCAAAACAATACATTTAAAACTCCCTCTAACAACTATACTGTATTATACAAGGAATATAATTTAATACAATCAGGAAGGTGTATCAAAAAAACACATGTATGTTTTGTGTGCAAGGGGCCTATGATTTGAAAACAGCCCAAAGTTAATCTTTTATCTGCCACTGGCCATATGTATTTTCTTTGAATGTGGGTTTCAATGCTGTTTCAATGAATGTGAGTTTCAAGGGCGGAAAAGGTTTAATGTTAAGTTTATTTTCATTGTGAGACTGCATTGATTTATTTAGCAGATATCTATTAGTGTTTGTGCTGCAAAATGTAAAATAAAACTTTTAAATTAAATTCAATTATGCCAACAGCTCAGATCATGCTCAGCCTTTACAGTTGAAGGACCTTTGAAATTTATAATAAAAAACAGTGGAAGGAAGCAATCATTCAGCAGCTTTCAACACTTCCCACAATATCTGTAAGTTAAATTGTACAGCATATTAACCTGTCTAGTCCTTCTGCTCAGGTGCAGAAAGTTACATGAACACATTCAGAATACAAGGCTTTCAACCTCTAGCCATTTTGCTTGGTAACCAAATATTTATCATTTTCAAAAAAAATCCTTGTTTGCTTATGAACCCAAAAAACAACAGGAGTAGCCCTGCTCAGCTGGCCCTTTTTTGTTTTTTTTGTTTTTTACTAAGTCAAGAAAATAAAGGCCAAATCTACATGCAGCTGTTTTCCAATAGCTCATCTCTACTTTAAATGCTATATTAAATACACTTTATTGTAAAATGCATACCTAATCAAGCACTCCTGCTTCTTTTATCATCGTCCATTATTTCACATCACTGTTCTCAGTCTGTCACCCTTTTAGTCTAGCTTCCAGTGTGTGGCTATATGTCTCACCTCCACTTTCTCATTCACATCTCATCTGTCTGTAATCTCTTTATCAGTCAGTAGCAGTACATCAAATAGGTCTGCTTTAGTACACACTTTACAAATTTACATGTATACACCTCTCTGTCTTAACAAGAATGTCGGCAAAAGTATGAATGATCTTTGTTCTCTCTCTGAAGTAAACTCACTTCACCATTATAATAAAGAAGCGCAGCTCTTCACTGAGCTGGAAAATGAAACCCTATGTAAGCCAAACACTTTAAAGGGATTACATCATCAAAGAGTAGCTTCTACAAAGAATCTCCAGAGAGTAGTTACTTCGACAAAAAAAAAAAAATCAGCAGAGTTCCACAACAGATGAAAAATGACTTTCTACATTTTTTAGCAGATGCTTACGATCTGCATAGGAAAATATCCAGTGAAGGAGCTAGGATTTCGCAACCATAGCCTGACTACGGGTGAGAAGTAATTGAGCTTGTACAAAGCTCCTAGCTTCCTGTCTAGCCATATCAGAGATTATACTTTGCAGTCACACCTTTAATCCTTTGAGCAGTGCTGGAAGTGGTAGCCAAGAAGTAGGATAGGAACGCAGCCACAAAAGTATGAAACCAGCCTAATCATGAAATGTACTCTGTATAATTACTGAATCAAGGCATACTTTTTTTATAAGATGTCTGAACCACCCTCACATTTTTTAAATTCAATTCATTGTAATAGTGGCTCTAATCTAATGCTCTCCCAGATCATCACATTTTTGTGTATAACTGCAGGGAAAAGACTGATGTGGAATACTGGACGAATGGAGATGAAAATGATTCATAGTAGAATATTAAGATACAGAAATAACAAAGGTGCATTGTTAGGATCTCACTGGGCATTCAGTACTCCCTATGCTAAGTAATGCCTTATATCCTTTCCTTCATTTCCAAAGTCATTGTGAAGTGCCACATTTGATGCAGGAGGTGATATAGCACTAAATTTTCTTAATTTTTCCGTATCTGTCTAATAGACTACTGCTGGATCCCTCACCAGGCCTGAGTTTGGAAATGTCTTCGGTTTTTTAGTCATCAAACACAACCTTCAGAGATTAGTCAATTTCAGAGTACAGACTACACCCTTTATAAAGAACTTCAAAGCACTCCTTTTAGTGCCAAGCTTTGATGGGCATAGATAGGACTTGAAAACTCAACATCTGGTTTCTTGGTTTCCCAGCACTCTAATGTTCAAGCAAGTGTTTTTGTTTGCATTATTAAGTGGTCAAAATGGGTGGCAAGAACATGTGTGTGTCTTCTTAAAAGTGTTCATGGCTAAGCATATTATGGTCCCCATACTTGTTTGCATATTATTGTCCTACATTCCTAAGTTTGCCTGCTAATATCAATGGCAGCAAAAGTTTTCCCAGTTTGCTGACAGATCTCAGACGGATACCATTCTTATTGGATTCAGACTCATCAATCCCCTTATCACTGGTCCTTGCTGCTGATCCTTGAAGTGGTGGGTTTCTTTTATGCTGGAGTGTGGTGTACCATTTTGCTACTGAGTCTATGATGGATCTTATAACTTGCTTGGTGGCTGAGTGAGATACTAATCCATGGAAAATGCTAGCCACAAGGCAGCATCATTTATTTTTATTTAAGCTTTGGAAACTAGAAAGCTATGTTTGTCCATATGCGGACTGTTTAAATACACCCCAGAAAAGAACATACAAAAATAATTAAATCAAATTATTAAATTTAGTTATACAGGTGTTATAAACTTTGTAAGATACCAATGAAGTGTAAATATTTTTCCCCATAACAGTTCAAGAAATTGTCTTATCTGGAGAGAAAATAGCCAAAAGCCTTTTTTTTTTGAGCGATTGTGGACTATATTCAGAAGGGATATACTTAAGTCTTTTTACAATCAACACCCTCCAGGCCAGGATGTGGTTTATAAAAATCTACTTTTCAGTAGAAGAAGTGCTTGAGTTACATTGCTATCCCAGGTATGTACAATTGTATCCTTGAAGAGTGACCTTAAAAAGAGATATAATGTAGGCATTGACATTACCCTAGCCAATATAAGCATTTGGATGCTTTTTGGGAAAAGCAAGAATGAAGGGACTGTTTTGTATCAGCCCTCTCCGTTCTTACTGCCTCCCAAAAGAAGTAGAGCTGAAGAGCAGACCTGAAAGAAAAGACAAAAATTAATCCAGTTTCTATCTATGCATGTGATATGGTAACTGAAATCCGAAATTCTGTTTTCAGAGAATTTAGAGGTACAGACTGTCTCCCCTTCCTATAGGCCTAACTTTGTAAAGTTTTTTTTTTTTTTTTCAAAGACAGAGGTTGCTGCTTGTTTATTGAAGGGTTCTGATGCTGATATACAGTCAACACTGCTGCATAATTAGTTGAAGCAAAAGAAACTTTACCATGTTTGTGACTGAGGTGAGTGTCAGGATAAGCTGCATGGAAAAGAATCAGTGACAGACTGAAAGATGGGTCCACAAAATAACTTGCATCCACTTAATCATCTTCTTTCACATGCTGAACAAATTCTAAGAGTTCAGTGCATTAATATCAAACACTGACAGAGTGTGGGTGATACAGGAGTACAGACAGGACTCTTGCTTCCATGAGGAGACATTCTATCCCTGAGTGGTGGATGAAAGAAGGTATCATCACACAACTGATTTTAAATCCAACTGCTAGAATAAAAGAATTAAGCTTCATGATCCTAAGGTATCAAAATAACAGAAAGCAAAAAAAAAAACAGACACAGAAGCAACAATGGCAGATTTAAGCTGCCTGAAATTGTATGGAGCACCCCTCAATCTAGAGATGGAAGGGAGAATGACATAACAGAAGTCAGAGATAAGGAAAGCTTTATTTAGCAGGTGGCAGAATGCACTGGATGGGACAAGAACTGAACTCAGAATGTGGAATGCCATAAGTAGTTGGAGAAGTCAGAGTTCTATTCCACTACAGTGCTCATGCCATGGTAAGTAAAGCTTTAGGATTATGACAGTGATAAGTAAAGTAAGACAGCAGTCTGTAACTGGAGAGGAGTATAGGGGAGGAACCTGAGAAAGGTGAAGGACAAGACAGAAATGTCCTAGGAGAGGGTAGCATCACAGATGGAAAATGAGAAATCACAAAAAAAATGCAGCTTAGAATGTTATGAAGGAGGGGCTTGGCAGGATGGAAAAGTCAAAAGGAAAAAAAGGCCTACATGGCTGAAGAACAGGGTCAGGAAAACTGGTCAAGGACAATGGGCATAAATGGAATGGAAAACTGAGGAGACCAGGTCAAGGAAGCACAAAGAGAGGGCAGGAAGAATATATCCAGGGAGGTACACAGTGACAAGCCACTATTAGAAATGGAATTTGCAGAAAGGATCATAAGATGGTAAAAGATTCTCTTCAGGCATTTATGGAAGACGAAGAAAGTTCAGACAGAAATTGAAGTATGGAAGAAAGGTAGAGATACGAGCAGGCCTTATTAAGCAGCACAATACCTCACTGGCTGGAATGTGAAATAAAAACTAGGAAAAGATAAAAAAAATATAATCCCCATTTTCCATATACACTTTGCAACACAACAGGATGTACAAAAACACTGACAATTTTGTTTCTACATGCTGACACTTTATCATAACTGTCTGTACAATACTAACTTTCTAATTTGTCTGTCCACACATGCTGAACAATAATTATTGCAATTTGGTTCTAGTTAAAGTTGGGAACTGGCACTGACAAATGCTTATTACACTATTGTTTTAGCCGCTTCCTCTCATGTTACTGGTAGACAACTTGCAATGAAATCAGACTCTTCTTTGTTCTGTGACAGTTCTCATAATTTGCATACTGAACTACCATGTTCATGATGGTGTGCAACATCAACTGTAAAAATGTCTCATTCCACTGAAATAATACTACATATTGAAAGCCTCAGTCGGTATTTCACCACAGGCATAATGCAGAACAAAATGCACTCATGGCTGTCCTTCCAGAGATTTCATATTCTTCTCCAGTGGGTATCCTAAGAATAATCAAATATCAGTCTTGAAACTGGATCGGTAGGGTGGTTATCAGCTGTGGTATCACACTTCAACTCCTGGCTGTTTTAAACTGACACTACTTCAGTATTCTAACTTACTTATTCTCTGATTACTGCTCAATCCAGTTGAAGATTGCAAGACAGGCAGAGCCTATCCTGCTATGCAGTGAGTGTAAGACAGAGAAACTAATCCTGCATGGGGTACCAGCCCATTGTAGGATGCATCCACACAGTCACTCAGCCAAGGCAGACATACCTTCAGATAATTTAGAAGACTACCAACTGGCATATAGCATGTCTCTAAGATAAGGGTGGAAATGAAAGCACAAAGCAAAACCCCATGAGGTTACAAGAACAACATACATTCTGTTTACACAAGGTGCCCAAACCGAGAACTGAATTGGAGAACTAAGCACAGTGAGGCAGCAGTGACCGCAGTTGCACCACTTTACCACATCTAAGTTATTCCACAAAGTAATTTATAACATTTATATCCATTTTAGGAAAAGATGAGCTCAAGTCTGTAGTCCTAGATGGCAAAAAAAGTTCTAGAAAACCAAGTCAGAAATAGTCACACCTAACGTCATACATAAAGCCATTTATTTCAGTTTGTTCACTGTAATCTCTGTGATGTTTTCAGGAAGAAAGTTATAACATCCATTGCTGAAATGTCAGTACAGTGTAAAAGGCAGTTTAATAACATAGGATGATAGCCTAGTCTTTTTCATTTTTAAGACCCCTTTCTGCTTTCCAGGATGGGCTGACTGATTTACAATAACCTCTTTGGTTTTATTGTCTGTTAGGTAACGCAGTGTGACATGCTGATGTAAATACTATGACATTTTCTCTTGCCAGAGCCTTTACACATTATTCTGCACAATTCCTAGATACACCCACCTGGCATGTTCTGACAGATAAGCAACTATTCAGCCAGAGTTCAAGGAAATACTTTATAATGTGTAGGATTAACTCATTAACTGCCTAAGTAATTGAGATGTATTGTTAATTTTCCTAAATAAAATCTATCTGTGCAGAAACATTTGATTTTATACACAGCAGTATACTTTAAACTGTTTTTACAAAGACAGCAGAGGAATGTCACAGGAATTGTTCCTAGAAGCAGATCCTTCCTTTTCAGTACTGACAAGAAGAAATGAATATCTACAGTAACTAGATATATATACTCTCAGATGGTTACTTAAAATTGTTTGGAAATTTCCTGTCTGTTGATTAGCTTGATAGAGTTCCATGGTGTTTACATCATTCAGAATGTACTGTTTAGGTGGCTGAAGGAAAGAAATCATGCAATGGGATCATAGGTCAGCCCTAAAGAGAGACATAACATTTTTTTTAATATTATCTTACTGAAAAGAAAAGTTACAAATAAACCCACTCTTTATCATAACTGTCTGTCCAACACAAACACATTTTTCAACAATCTTGAATAAAAAAAAAAACATCTGTTTATTTTTAAGCATGTCTCTTTAGGGATTTACATAACACTGAATATAATAATATATATTAGGATCAATGCTTCAAAACGCAGCTACTCCTTTACTGCTGTCACTTGTTGCACTACATTTTTTGGAACTGTCAGTTTAATGGGATGAGAGGATAAGGTTTTGGCTAAAACAGGGCACAAAACCTACTTAAAGTGTGGGAGAATATTTTAGTGCACAAGAACAAAGAGAAAATGCGCAACTGAGGGCAGTACCAACATATCAAACTCCTATCACACAACATGAAAGTACCACTCTCCAAAATACTAGAGAGATGCATACACTCTCAGGTCTCACACTACCTCCTTACTAACAACCTCCTTTCCAGTACTCAGCATGGTTTCCGACCAAACCATAGCACCACCACTGCCTTACTCTCCTTTACTAACACTATCCTTCAGCATAAAAACAATGGCTATCTCTCCTCTGCTACTTTCCTAGACCTATCTAAAGCATTTGACATGGTCCCACACAAACAACTTATCTCTGTCCTCAATAACCTATCCTTCTCACAATCAGTCACCAACTGGTTTCAGAGTTACCTGTCTGATCGCCAACAATCCGTTGTATGGCAGAATGACATATCTCCCCAACTACCTGTCTCCATAGGGGTTCCCCAAGGATCCATCCTTGGACCCCTACTCTTCTCTGTTTACACCAATAATCTAGCCTCTGCCACCAAACATGGCACACTCATCCAATACGCAGATGACTCTACCATCATCTGCTCAGCCTAGTCCCTACCCAAACTGCAAAAAGTCACACAGGAAGCCTTTTCCTTTGTTGAAACATGGTTATCCAATGCCCAATTAATACTCAACCCAAACAAAACTAAACTACTCATCTTCCAACCCACCAAACATACTCAAAACAACTCTCACTTTAACATCACAGCTAAAGACAACACCACTATATACCCAACTGAACACACCAAATTGCTAGGAGTGGAAATAGACAATAAACTAAAATTTGACATTCACATATCCATGACCATAAAAAAAGGTCCACAAAAAACTAGGAGCATTATACAGAAATAAACAATTTCTCACCAAAGCAGCAAAGATTTCAATAGCAAATTCCCACCTTATCTCCACCCTACTTTATGCCTCTCCAGTATATACCAACCTAAGGCAATGTGATCTAAACAAGCTAGAGACCTGCTACAACAAAATCGCAAAATTCGCCACAGGGGCATCCTACCATAATCACCACTGTCTCTCACTTGCTGAACTGGGCTGGCTTGAACTACCTCACCTCCTTCAGTGGTATCAACTCTCACTCACCCACAAACTAGTAAACCATCCACTAAATGTCCCATCCCTCCAGAATCTACTCCAACCCTATCGCACCACCAGACCACTAAGATCCAGCAACAAAAATCACTTGCAGATCACTAAAGCCAATAACTCTGCTGGTGAAGCACTATTCTCTTGCAACATACCCAAATTATGGACCTCACTCAACACACAATTACCTCCGTACCATCATGCACCAACTTCAAAACTTTAGTAAAAGCGCACCTAAAACATGCTGGCTATGCCCTTGCAACTCCCACTCTAATATCATCCACCCCATCAAACTACTACCTTTCTTTCACCTCCACTAACTACCTTGATGATAGCAAGCTCAGATGCTTATAAGCCTAGTACTTATTATACAGCAGGAACTTCTCATTGTTACATTTGTTAATGCCTGTTATGTACTTCACAGATAAAGATTCTAGTTGTCTACTGATGTACTATGTTCTTCATCTGTAAATATGTTGTAAGTAATTTCTATGTTAAATTGTTAATCACTATGTAATCCAATGTAACTACTGTCTGTTTATTTTACTGTGGAGCTTTTCTTCCCGGGCCTCCGCTAAAAATGGACCCACGTCCAGTCGTACACTCCCGGTCAACAAATTTAAATAAATAAATAAATAATAAATAAATAAAAATTGTAGAGGGTGATTGACAAATGGAAGTGGAAAGTAAGATGAGATATAAGTAATATGGATTCAGATCAGAATACAGTACAATTCACTGATGCTTGCAGTAGGCAGATAGTGGAGAAGTGGCTGTAGATAAGGAAAGAATCTAATTGGGAATTCCTAGGCATGGATTAAATCCATGATGAATTTCCGCTCTTTGGGTTAAACCCCATAAACATTAGTGGAATTACTTAATACTATGTAAAAGAATAAAATGAAGCAAGTATTAACAGTATGTAGACTCACACAGGGAGTCTCAGTGGGAGTGGGTTAGCATTAGGGTTCAGTTCTGAGCACACTCCTGTTGATATTAGTGATGGATTACATCACCAAACCAGATGAAGAGGAAGGGATCAACAAAACTCATGTATGTGTACGGTGTGGCGCTAAAAACGGACTTTGAACAGGACCTTCACCGAATGATTCCCTAAGGCACATGGAATAGAATTAAATACAAAAAAGACAATGGTCATGGCAGCAAGTGGAGGGATGTTAAAAGAAGCTAACAATTGAAATAGAAGGGAACTAGTGCAATAGTATCTGGGAGTGTGGATGAGAAGGAAATCAGATGTCAAAGCCAGAGTTAGAAGTGCTGCATCCAACTAACAGGGTCAGTAACAGTCTGCAAAAGAAGAATGCCAAAGAAGCTGGGCAATGAAGGCAGAGTAGCTGCTGAAGCTTAATGTGATGGAAATTAAGTGCCTGAGATAGGTAACAGGATGCACACAGTGGGAAAGAAAGAAATGAAGACAGAGCTAAAGCCAAACTAGCCCCAGTTGCAGATGTCAAAAGGAATAGGTTGTGGTATCTGAGATTCAGGAGAGACAGAAAGAAGAAAAGAAGAGGCCATCCAATCATGAGATAAATAGCTTGATTGAGAGAAGACTTGTGATAGTGGGGCATGAATGTCAAAGAAGGCAGCCTAGAGGCACTGAATTGAGAGGTGGTGACTGCAGACACAACACTCCCACCCCATGTGAAAAACAGGGACAACAGAGAAGACAGTGGTGGTACACTAAGGAAAAGTATTTCAAATGAAATTTGTCTTCAGTGGACATGTGGTCTAATCAGATACAATCACTGTCATTATGACAAATGGGTTATCTGATTTAAGTGCACAGCATAAGTTTGCAACCTGCTGTGAATTTGCCATCTGGTATGCCATGCTATGAAAAGGGAATACACAATACTTAAGATAATAAAGTTATCACAACATTATGATGTTAAAAGAAAATGGCACTTGCAAATTACACCATTTCAGTCATTTTTCACCATAAGTTTCAATGTGTATTTTAAAATCATGTTTTGAGACTTCATGGATATGTATTACATTCAAATAAATTGTGGCATTAACTATTCTGACTGGGATTTAAGCTTACATGACCCAATATGACAGCCACGGCTCTGTGACAAGGGGATATTTTGTCTCTTGAATCTTGCAGCATTCCCTAAAGAGGTAAAATGAAGCTTGGATCTATAGCAAGAGGGATGGAGACTTGACTAAGATGCAGGTAACTGGAGGTCAGATAGTGGCCCTGGCAAAGAAGAAGCCAGATAAGGATAGGAATGAATTGGTGTAACCCATTCACATCTGTTTGTGGTGAGGAGGGTAACTTGCATTTAGGGATGCAATGAGCAGGAAATCAGGGAAACTAACTTTGATGTTATAAGCCTGGAGAGAGGGGCTGCTGGATGGCAACATTTCCTGTGGAAGTGAGGGGAACATCCGTCACAACAGGCCATTGTATGCCCCCTTCCCTTGTGAAGCCAAGCACATGGTGTAAAACAGGACTGCAAGAATAACCTCAAACCATCTCTAATGACTGCCCAAATTATGGCTTTTCTCATTTGACTGTCATCTTCCATGAAGAGAGAATGAATAGGTCAATCGGATGAGAGGGGGCTAATGATAAGCAGGCAATGGGAGCAAATGAGCAAAACAGAGGTAAAAGTAGTACTTGGTGAAGGGCTGACAGTGAATAATGCTTGCATTACCTTGTTAAGGTTTCTGACCTTATTCCACATAAGGGAATTAACACATTAATATCATTAAATGTCAATCCATGCGTAATTAGATAGTTGAAAAACTGGCTAAGTAGCAGGACAAAGCAAGTTAGCATTGAGTGAAACTACCTCCCTATTCCGAAAGGGTAACCAATTAGGGGTCTGTATTGGAGCCATTTCTATTTGAACTATAGTTAGATTGTATAGATGTTCCAGTGCCACCAAATCTTATGACCATTCATGCCTTGACAGTATCCTTCTTCATGCCGCACCTCCTTTCTCCATGAAGGCCATACCAGTCAAACCTGAAGTAAATTATATACTTTATACTGTATATCTCACTTATTGTTCTATACATACTAAATATGTAAATTTTTAAATGGAGCTTTTCTCCCTGAGTCAGTTGAACTTTTCCAGTCAACAAATGCAAAATAATATACAATAAATAAAATTGGTGGCTACCCATCCAATCTGTTATGTAAAATGCTTAAACAGAAGTGACATGACATATTTTTTTCTAGCAGAATTATTTTAGACATTACTTCTGTGCAATTTAGGGTAAAAATATAATTATGTTCTGTGGAACTATTTCATACATAATGCTGCAACTACATCTAAGCACATTTGGCTAAGGTAGCATAACCATGCTTTCTTTGTCTGACTGCAACATGAACAAAGGAAAGTAGTTAGAAACATTGTAGGAACAGAAGAAGGCAAGAATGGTCATAAGATTTTTGTTATGCTAGGACGTTGCCTTATGACATATTCTATTCAATAGAGTACTGTCAGACATAAGGAAATTTATTGGAAGTGATAGTGTGACAAAGCTATAGAACATTTCCAGAAGGGTGGCACATGCTGATCTATCATTTAGATAATGAAAAGAAAGTTTATTGAATTATGTATCAGACAACTAAGAAGTGTAAATTGCACTGGAAAATATTCCAAAGGACTACCTAAGCTGAGGAATTCTTTTTCTTTATGTGTATAAAAGCTAACCATAATCTGCCATGATTTGATTCATTTTTGTGATTATCAGGATGCTGCTCTCCTGTTCATAAAATAAAACCTGCTTTCTACAACATGACTGTCTCTAAGGATTTTGTTAGAGATGAACTAGTGTATGACTCACATTTGGCAATTCACTTGGAATTAAAATAATCTAGGCAATGTTATCTGGCTGCAGACACAGAAAAAAACAGCATGGTAAGATGAAGAGGAAGAGTTGTAACAACTGCAGGAGGACTGAAAGTCCTATTCACATAAAGGCATTCATACGACCAGTTGGGAATAGGTCCTTTAAGAACACAGCTTAAGATCACAAGTATGACAGAGATGTAAAAGAGGGTAACTGGATCAATGAACTTTGCTTATGACAGAGTATACTTCTGTAGGAAGAAGAGACTGAATAACAGGTAACAATTCAGTATTCATCATCATTTTAGAGAGCACAGACTGTAAGCACCAGGGGTGGCTTGTGCTATTAGACTGCAGGACTGCAGTCCCCCAGCTGTAAAAGAAAAGAAAAAAAAACAAAAGAAAAAAAGAAAAAAACGAAATAAAAAAAAAAACAATGAGTCCCGGAACTCCACACATGCATGCTTGGCGTTCCTGTAACTCCACGCATGCATGCAGGAATCCGGACTGGTTAAACAGCAGTCCAGATTAGGAAGAAGGCATCAGACTACAGAGGTGCCCAGAAGTCTATGTGGTGACACCTGCATAGACTGGAAGGGGATCAGACTGCAACATCTGCAGGCTGGATAGCTGCCGTGGGAATGTCGCAGGAAGGGATTTTGAAGCTGACAAATACGGGAAGGACTTTACATTTGTAAGTTGGGGATTTGAAGCTGACAAACTGCAGGAAGTGTGTGTGTGTGTGTGTGTGTGTGTGTGTGTGTGTGTGTGTGTGTGTGTGTATGTGTGTGTGCGTGTGTGTGTGTGTGTGTGTGTGTGTGTGTGTGTGTGTGTGTGTGTGTGTGTGTGTGTCTCTCTCTCTTAGCAGTGGCCTGTTTCGCACCTACTAAGTTAGGACATAACATCTTGTGATAGTGTGTGTGTGTGTGTGTGTGTGTGTGTGTGTGTGTGTGTGTGTGTGTGTGTGTGTGTGTGTGTGTGTGTGTGTGTGTGTGTGTGTGTGTGTGTGTGTGTGTGTGTGTGTAAAATGCCGCAGTTAAATAGAAACTCAGGACATATACATGGTAGCTAGAGAATAACTCAGGCTCAAACCCTGTACCTTGGGTGCATGTAGCAAGAGCCTGAATTCCCTACACACCACCACTTGTGTAAGCTTTCCAGATTTTTGCCTCATATTTTTGTTTGTTCCTCATAAAATCTGTGTTTGTTTGGATTTTTAATTCACTAAATAATGACAGGCATTTGAATTTCAGACTTTACATTCTTCAGAAAGTACATGGTAACACAAAACCTTTTATTCTAGCAATTATTAGGTTTATAAGATCAATACTTGAAATTTGTCCCTATTTTGGGGCTGTATTCCCCCATTATTGGCTTTGTCCAGGTGTTTTGTGCTAAGAGGTTGAGAGCTATGGTAAGAACTGAATTCACTAAAAGATAGCCATTTAAGTTTCAGTCTTCCTGTCTTTCAAGAAACAGCTGATTTGGCATAGTGGTATGTTGCTCTGACTGTAGTGCACACTGTCCTGGGTTGAAAACTTGGCATTGAAATGCATGGTGGTAACACAGCATTTTATTCTAGCAACTTTCCAAAATTATACAAACAATGTTTAAAATGTGTCCCTGGTTTTTGGACTTTTGTCCACCCCAATAAATTTTGGCTTTTTCCAGATTTCTTGTTCTGCAAAGTTGAGAGATACAGTTGCGTGTCAAGTGGATTTAACAAGTAGCTGACAGCTTCAGCAGAAGAGAAGTTTAGTGCTGCTTATACTGAGTCTGCTTGCATTGTTAATAGCATAACAGGTATTGTACTTGCTTTTGATGCAGAGGGCTGTGGGTTCTACTCCCACAGTATGTAGATACATTGCTGATACTGTACTGTATTGTACTTTAAAAGAGGATGGATGCTGCAGACCTGAGAATGCCCTGAATCTGTTATCAGTTTGCCATCCATTCCCTATTGCAATATTACTAGCTTATCATTTTGTTAATGTAACATAGGCAATTTATTCCTCAAGGGCAACAGGCACTTTATTTGTAGATGAAATAATGAAATCTAAAGTTGTTTGCTAGCAGCAACCTCTTTATTGGTTACAGATCTCTTTAATGTGGAATTATTTAGATGACTTCTACTTCTGCAGAGATTGTGCATATTTACTGATACTGGTGGACTGTATAAGTCTGAGTAGACTTTTATGATGGAAATGTGAATTAGGCAATTGTGTCATTATTGGTGCATGCATTTTGTATCATTGTTTACTAGAAAAATGTTCAAAACAATACATTTAAAACTCCCTCTAACAACTATACTGTATTGTATTAAATTATATTCCTTGTATAATCAGGAAGGTGTATAAAAAAACACATGTATGTTTTGTGTGCAAGGGGCCTATGATTTGAAAACAGCCCAAAGTTAATCTTTTATCTGCCACTGGCCAGATGTATTTTCTTTAAATGTGGGTTTCAATGCTGTTTCAATGAATGTGAGTTTCAAGGGCAGAAAAGATTTAATGTTAAGTCTATTTTCATTGTGAGACTGCATTGATTTCTTTAGCAGATGTCTATTAGTGTTTGTGCTGTAAAATGTAAAATAAAACTTTTAAATTAAATTCAAATCATTTTTATTTTTTATTTTATTTTTTATTTATTTCATCGTTAAATCATTGTAGAAGTAAAGCAGTATACACATTACAGCGTTTATGGTAAATGGGGTAAGATAGCTAAATAATGGGACATTGGAATGGCTGCAGGGGGAGGCCCCATTCAACCATGATTTGAGGGGGGAAGGGCGGAAAACTCAAAGACAGCCCCAGTTGAACTATACCTCTTAACTGCCCAGATTTTTGCAGAATGAATAGATTTTTGCTTCTTATTTTTGGTTTGTTCCTCATAAAATCTGTGGTTTTCTGGCAAATCATTTAGGAATGAAGTCACAAATAATGACATAAACTAAGTTTCAGACTTCATACCCTTCATAAAAATGCATACTAAAGCAAGACCTGTTATTCTATCAACTGTCTAACAAGAGCAATGTTAGTACTGTCCGTATGTTCCCCCAATATATTTGGCCTTGTCCAGATTTCCTGCATTAAGAGGTTGAGAGGTACATGCAAATAAATCCCTGATTTTGGCTCAAAATGTTTCTCTCCCCCTAATAATCCCTCTGCAAAATGGCAATTTTGGAAGAAAACGTGGAGGCTTTGCAATTAATAAATAATTGTAATGATCAGAGTTATAGAATACTTTTATTTTAGAAATGCATGTAAATTCTGTTATTTTGGCAGCTGCTCAAGTTAACAGTACTAATATTAAAAATGTGTCCCTTCTTTGACAGGTTCCTGGCTGTATTGTGTGGCTATTTTAGATTTTTGCATCACATTTTTTGCCCATTTTTCATAAAATTGTAGTTTTCTGCCAAATTAGTGGCAAATCATTAAAGACTGAAGATAGAAAATAACGACAGACATTTGAGTTTCAGATTTCATACCCTTCAGAAAATTCATACTAATGCAAGGCCTACTATTCAATTATCTTTTTAAGTTTATAAGAGCAATATTTAAAAATTGTCCTTATTTTTGGGCCTTTGTCCCACTTCTATTTATGGCTTTGTCCAGATTCTTGCTCTGGGCTGAAAGGTATGACAAATGTGTCAGGGCCATCACTGTCAGCCAGTGACATTTCAAATTGTGACATACTTGTTGCACCCCACTCCCTCATGTAGTGACTGGATGTGTCCAAGCAAGGCAAGGAGCAGTTATGCAGTATAAGTGTGAAGAGTATCCCCCCATCCAAGGTTGACACAAGTACTACAGTGGATTTTCATCTATCCTTGATTTTGCAGAATGTTCTGGTTTTCTGTCATATTTTTATACTGTTGATTTATGCTTCTTATTATTCAAAAAATGCATGTTATTGCAGTGCCTGTTGCTCTGTGTTTAAGTAGCAATGCTTTAATGACCCTCAGGCAAGCTTGGCTGAGATTATAAGATGCAAGTAAGCTTCAACAAGTATACTGTTAAAGAATTACCAACACTCAAAGCCTTTTTGTTGTTGCCATGCAGAGAATATTTACATAACTAGATAACGTATAAGCCTTAAGTATTGAAATGCATATGACAACATTTGTAATAAAGGACAGGATTACAGTATTTTCAGAAAGTCATTACATTTGTTGGAGACTTGCAGTCATCTTTGCAGGCTTTACCTGTAAACTAAACAGAATGCCAATCTATCATGTGTGGTCCATAACCTGTGCAGCAATCCTTTAAGCAATTTATTTTGACCTTGTTTCTTGTTTGCTGTTCATTTTTTACTTTGATCATGTTTTCCCCGTGAAACAAGTAGATAGTTGTTGTCAGGCAGCAGGTCTTTTTTGGATAACAAACAGTTTTACAAGTGGGTGTATCACATAGATTGCTACTTTCAGCATGTTACTTGGTACTTTTATAAAGCTAGCTAAATATAAATTATAATTAGAACTGCAGTGCAAAGAGAAGAGGTTTGAGTTGAGTGCTGCTTGTTGTTTTATACTTGATTTTGACTGGTGTTCCACTAATATTTTGACTGGTGTTCCACTAATGTATGTAAAAAGTAATTTATTTTTTCATGCCTCACAACCTATTTGTTTATATCTAGATATTAAGTAAGCTGCCATGTAGCCAATGCATTGAAATATTTTTTTTTCTTTTACACTTCATTTTGTCTTGATTGGACTCTCATAATGATGGTTTGGCACCCAAGGCAGCATGTTTAATTAAAGTCCCAGTTTTTGTGGTTCTATGCCTAGCTCCACCCCTTTCTAGTTGGTCTCATCCATTCAGCTGTCTCCTGCAGCCCCCCTTTGATTTGAAGTCACCAGCCGCCACTGGTAAGCACACTATTTTTCTAATTACATACATGCAGTTAATCATATTACAGAAGTTAAATCAAAAGGTTTCAAAGCAGATTTCCCCAAGTTTAAAACTAATCAATTAATGCTTATCATGCTAAGAAGGCATTAAAGGCATTGTATAGTTCAGTAACTATTGTCTACTATGTGCATTGCAAGAGTTTTTTAAATGAAAAAATGCATGGATGGTCAAGTGAATATAAATTGCCAGGACTCAAATTAGTTGTACTGTCATGTTTTACAGGCAGTACTTTGCCAAGCAATCTAGAGTAAAAATTAAAAGTATTTGGTTTTGCCATTAACTGTCAGGTTAGAATGGCAAGAAAATAGTAGGTCAAAAGCTTTTATTAGTACATAGTAACCAGCAATTCAGTACTGTTATATCTAATGTTTTCACCAGCGTAAGCACAGCTAAAGTATTAAAGCAGGAGTATATATGAATATATGACATTGATCTGCTGTTCTAGGCTGTGCA
Source organism: Protopterus annectens (assembly GCF_019279795.1). Classification (NCBI taxonomy): domain Eukaryota; kingdom Metazoa; phylum Chordata; order Ceratodontiformes; family Protopteridae; genus Protopterus; species Protopterus annectens. The sequence goes on along the minus strand of NC_056741.1, from coordinate 1,395,438,423 downwards.
ATGAAGACAGAAGGAAATATAAAGCAGAGATCAAATGATGGAACTTTGCCTAACAATCTCAAAAAGTATGCTAACACCAAGACATTCTCAGTGAAATAGGATTTTCTGCAACAGTATAAAAATTAGATCAATTCCCAGTATGTCACGTGATTTTAACAGCTTAGACAATACTTCATTGAGTAAATACTACATATGAGCGATGCCAAAGTCTGCTCATCAATTTTTCCCTTAGATCTGCTAGTTCTCTCATCTCCTGTGCCTTTACTAGCTTATTAGTCTAGCACTTTACCAAACTTTTTGTAGCAATTATTGTAGCACATGAAAGAGCTACCAGCACTAAAAGTTCTACAAGGAAACAGCTCCAGTGCTTATTATTAATGCCCACCCTCCAGGCATGTCCAAAGGTCATTTCTCTGTGCTTTCTCCTATTAACTTGGTGAACTTGGACATCCTGAGGTAATGTAGCAACTGCCTCATGTACACTGACAACCCTCTCCTTTTACTTACCAACACTCAAACTTGTGGGAGATGCACTTATATATCCAAATTAGAAGCCACGCACTCTCCAGCCAAGACCGGAATAGCTGGTGAAGAGGAGAAATTTAACACTTGCACCATATCACATGGAACACATAGCCCTCCAGAACATGCACTAGCACTGCCTTCACATAAAAACACAAACCACACACCCACTTTTGCAGAGGCTCTCAATAAAAATCTACCCAAACAGCAGAGACCACCAAGGCAGAAATGCACTTGACCACCACAACACAGCACTAATCACAAGACACATAACTCTCCTAAACAGTGTGCCACTCAACTAAAGCCCCTAAGGCAAAACAGCATGCCTAACACATTAGTTGTAGGTGACTCGATAGTGAGGCACACTGATGTCCCACTCACTAGGATGAATAAAGAGAAAGTAACAGTCAGCTGCATGTCAGGATCCGCCACATAATGCATGCACTCAGGTCCCTCAACAACAGGTACAAATATGACTCTGTCATTTTACATGTGGGTGTGAATGACCTGAGACGTACCTTCCTGGACTACATGAAAAGAGACATGGAGGAGCTCTCGGATTATGTAGCCCAGGTAGGTATGACCCTAGCCCTGAGCAGTCTTCTACCATCAACCAGAATTATACCACAGTACAGCAGAAAATGATTCATTTCAACAATTGGCTTAAGTGTTTGGTGTCATTATAAGGGGATCCAGTATCTGTCTGCCTGGAATGACATGATTAACAGGCCTAATGCTTTGCCAAACATGGCCTGCATCTGTCACCCCTGGGCTTCCAGATACTGGCCAAGGCTCTTACCACCCCTATAGTGCCTTTTTTAGGCAGTGTTCCAAAGACCAAATTACCACCATAACAGCTACACACAAATGCAATCTGAGGGTCATGCTGCTCAATGCTAGAAGTCTAAATCTTAAAATGCACTCCCTTGAAGCACTCCACAAAATGGAGAACATCGACAATTGTGCCATAACAGAGACCTGGTTCAATGCAGCACAAAACAACCTTGCACTTCCCCAGAACTTGGACCTCAAACTTCAAAGGTGGTGGTGTTTCCATATTCATAAATGATGTGCATACCTCCAGACTGGTAGCCCAACATAATGCATCTGAGATACTTCAGGTGCAAATAACATTGGGTAAGACAGCGATTCAGGTTGTAACCTGCTATAGGTCCCCAACTATGTCCCATGACTCGCACTCCACATTCCTAAGCATCTCTCCTACTGGGCGACTTCAACTACCCCTCCATTAACTGGGAAAACTACTCATGTACCAATACACTTGCCCAACATTTCCTGGAATTCTTTGATTCCAATGCCCTGGACCAGCTCATTCCTACCCGCACTAGAGGTAGCAACATCCTTGACCTGGTCATTACTAACATGGGCGACCGTTGCTCTACACCAATAGTCAACTCCTCCCTGGTTAGATATGACCACAAACTAATCACCTTGGAAATCCACATCCCTGCCACCCCCTACCCCCACCCACAAAGGTAACCACCATGAAAAACTTCTCCAAAGCTAACTTTGGGCTCCTAAAAACAGAGGTGGCTAACTTCAAGGCACCCATGCAAATGTAGAATATTTGCTTGACTGCCAAATCATGCACCAATGCACTGTATGAACACATACACAAATGTATGGATCTCACCATACTCAATAGAACCAAGACGCTCTCCTCCAAAAAATGGAAAACAATCTGGTGGTCCCCTGCCATAAACAAACTCTACAACAGAAGGAAGAAAATAATGTGGAATAAGGTGAAGTCCCAAGACTGGAAAAATTCCCTTATCAGCCTCGACAAAAAGTTGAGATCCCTCATCAAATCCTCTAAAGCTATCTATGAAAACAGAATTGCAGGAGATAGTAAAGACAACCACAAGGCCTTCTATAGTTATGTAAAGAATCTCCAAGGCAATACCCAGATTTGCGCTGAGTTACTGCACATTGGTACCTCCTATACCGAGCCAACAGATATTGCCAATATACAGGCCAACAGATTCAGTGCCAACTTCACCTCTCCCACCAAAGGACCAGTCACAATAGCAGTAGATTGCCAGGCACTCAGTATTACTGCTGCACAGGTTAAAACAACACTGTTTAAGGCCAAGAATACAGCTTCTATGGGACCTGACAATATCCCTGGCTCTGTTCTACATGAACTACAGAGTGAAATGGCACCTCACCTGTGTGCCCTGTTCAATCACAGCCTCACCTCAGGCTTTTTCCCTACCAAATGGCCCACTGCTACAGTCATCCCTATCCACAAAGGAAGAGTGACTACAGACCCTGGGAACTATTGCCCCATTAGCCTGACGAGTCTGATATGCAAAACTATGGAACGCATCATCGTGGACCTAATAAACAAGGATATAGGGATTCTCCAAACTCTGGATCCCACACAGTTTGTTTTTGTGAAGGGTAGAGCATGCATATAAATAATAAACAAATGCACCTAGATATTTCAGTCAAATTTTGAGATTTCAGTGTGAAACTTTTACACAGTAATACAGTGTTCGGGACTACTAAAAGTTTCTAATGATAAGCTCAGGGCTTTCTATATTCTTGCATGCAGTAGTTAATATCTGCTACTTTTGCAATACTACATATAGTGATTTGTGATACTGATGTCTTTTATACAGCCCTCAGTAAGGACACTAAAGACTATCACCGGTTCGTTTTTTTAACATTCTTCAATTTACAGAGCATATGAATGCCAAGGAATTACACACTCAAAAGATAATCCAGTCTGTTGGCTGGTAGAGTATTTTATGTAAAATACTAGCAAGGGTATTAGAGTTGCCACATCCACAGGAATTCACTTGTAGCAGCAATTAAACAGTATGCCAACAGCATATAGGGCGTCTGTTTATGTCGGAGAAACAACAGTTTGCTGTTAAAACATAATTAAAAAAAATAAACATAAAAAATGACTTACATGATCAGACCCAGGAACAGAAACAATGAAAAGACAGAGAAGCAATAGGGAGGACTGCATGATAGAATGGGCTGATGCAAGACAAACCAATAATGGTGTTTAAGAGAGGATAGATTGCATTGATAAACAAAGACCAAGCAGAACTTTTCTTTATTCATTTCAAAGTCCTACCAAATAACTGGGGCAAAACAGCAAATGGTTATGAGAGAAAAATGAAAGCACATTACCAGACACTGTTCTTTTCTGAAGTGCTGGCAAGATGGTAAAGTAGGTATTATGTTGGCAGCAAGCAGGGAATTGTGCTCCTGGAAGGAGGGGAAGATCCTGAGAACAGACTGAAGTGGGATATCATCTGCTCAATAGGTGGGATGCAGGTGGTAAAAATCCCACTACCTTTATACAGAATTGGCTTACAAGTACACCTAGGATCCTTACAAATTTAAAAACTCAAGTTATGGCTGCTTGTTCAGGCAACTCAGTTTTGGATTTCATAAGTTTTGCTTACAAATGGTATTGGATACAAACTGGGCAAAAACCCTCTAGAATATTTTCCAGATTTGTGTCCTACATTAAGTAAGGTATTAAGTATAACTTCAAAAACATTAAAATCTGGTTACTGACTACAGATTTATAACCTAACATAGTTCTGCATGTTCATATTTACAGTATTGCATATTTGTCACACTTATTTTCTGTGCTTTGTCCTGAACTGACCCTGAAAATGGCCAAGAAGAATCAGTGTTTTATCCAGATTAGCTAATTTAAATAAGTAAATTAATTAACTTTAGCAAAGGGATAAGTAGGGGGAAATTAGTCCAGTGTGTTAAGACAAGCTGTCTAGCTTTTTGTGGAAACTACGCTCAGCGATACTGAAAGATCTCTGGCTCAATGTGAACTGTCTGAATGCTACCACAGTGACCAAATTAGTTATTAGGATGGTGAAGTATTTTATTATATTTAATTAATTTAGTTTGGGAAGTAAGTGATATGCTGGCAGTAATCAGTGAATCGTGCGTCTGGAAAGATGGAGAGATCTTGAGAAATATCTAAAGTAGGATAGCTTCTGCTTACTAGGTTAGAAGGAAGAACTGCAGGTGGTAGAATCTACCTTTATACAAAATTGGCTTATGAGTATGGCTAGGATACTTCCATATTTAAATACTCAGGTTGATCGTGTCTTTAAGATAGGGGACTACCATGTCATCCCCAAAGATTCAGACATTTCTACATTAAATGTCAGGGTTTTAAATCCAAAGCATTGGTGCTTAAAATGACAGCAGTTAACAGGGATCTGCATATGGAAGATTGTGTTAGAAGTGAGGACTACTCCTGTCAGATTTACTGGAGTGGAGCAGCATGCCACTCATCTACATGGCATAGTTAAACTGATGTACCCAGCACTAGTAAAATAGTGTGGAAAAGGAAAAGATGGGCAACGAAAAATGCTGAGGAAGCCATCACACTTTAAAAGGATGAGATGGGGGTAAACAGAGAGGGGAACAGTAGCCATGCATGAAAACACAGGTCTATGAAAAAGAGGTAGGTAGTACTAACCCATCAGTCCGGGGGTGGTAGTCTGATGCCCTCAGTAGTTCAACAGCTTTTCAGTGAAGCAACTGAGGTCCTCAGTTGTTGAACTGAAAAGTTGTTATATAACTGGTGCAATATTTGTGATATAAATGGAATACTTTGATCAGTTAATACCTCTTTAGGAATGCCCTTTCTAAAGAATACTAGCTCCTTAGCAATAGACTTAGCTTTGTTTAACAGCATCACTGTTTGGAAATTTCTATTATAACTAGTATGTACTGATACTCATTGCTGGGCCTTACTAGCGGTACCCACAATGTCCACAGCAATGCATTTAAATGGTACTTTCATGATAAGCTTTAGGATCAAGGGACTTATGGCTAGGATAGACTGCAGTTTTCTGAGATTCTGGAAAGGAGGTATGGAAATTTATATTTCTTTTATTACACCCATCTAATAAAGGCTGCTTAATACTTTTCCTTGGTTTTATCCATCCCCAGGTGGATTCCTAATACGTAGGTGTGGGCTAGCTTTATTATTAGTTGCCTATAGTGTTTTGGCATTAGTAACTGATTCAGAACTTTTTTTCTCTCAATTCACTCTATATAAAAAGTTGTTTCTTAGCTCAAAAGGGTAAAAGATTGTAAGGACATTTTCACTGTATTTTACTGTCTTTCCTATATTTTCTCCTTTGCCCTGCTTAAAATATTTTCCCAGTGTGCCTTTTTAAAATTTATGGGACTTGCAATTAAGCCTACTAACTTAAGATTATTTTCCCCAGTATCTTGTTTTGGAGTAGAAAGTGTACCTTTCTCCCTAAAAATATTGCTGCACCATAGCTTCCTCTATGTCTTCGCCTGTACATGTAGCTCTAAAAAAACCCTGCTTCATTTTTCCTTTGGGTCATGGAATCATGTTGCTTGGAATCACATCCCCACCACCACCACCTGATGCATCCCCTTATTTATCCCTTTTCATATATTTAATTCATTCCTCAAGACTCCACTCAAGTTCTTCTCTTTCTTTACATTTGATTCAGTTTCTGTGCTAATGTCTAAGTCTTTGTATTGATCTCTGTTTTCTACTGATTTCTGCCTCACTTCTTATACTGTCATCTTTTATGATTTTGGATTTTTGTTGGGGCATGATCCTGATGACTGATAGGATCCTTCTCACTGTTACACCAAATTCTGATTTCTGTAGTTTCTGTACCAACTCTATCATATAGAGGTGCAAAGCCAAAACTGGGTAGAGAGTCACTACCTTGTTTCTCTCACTTCCACTCATGCTGAACAGGACTATCAACTTGCCACACTGTCTGCAAATTCACCCTTCTCCTGCATTTTCCACAGTGGCTTAAAATGAGAAAAAATATTCCTTATTTCATAATGCATTTATCAATAGTTAGAGCTACTGTAGTAATTTCTCCTACCTGTCTGGATTTCTATTTGTGTCAAGGAATATTTTGTGCGACTGTCAACCATCAGCCTCCTCTAGTCCAATCAACCGAATCATCCCACGACCCCAGGGCAAGTGTCACCCAAGAGGGGACATCATTTAAACAGCCATCAGAAGTGAATAATATGTCTTTAATTTTCTCCCCAGCCCTAAATATGAACACTTGACTAGGTGCTGGGGAGGTCTGTGCAATCAGGCATCTGCACAGGACATCCCCTTACGTCTGAACAGGGTGTTCCCTTCAAATAGCCTTGCCCCTCCCCTCAGAGCACAAGCAGCAGGCTGCCTGGTCTACACCAGGGAGACTGCATGTTTCAGTGTACCCTTGAAGCCCCTCCTCCCTTTGAAGAGAACAATACTTCTCTCCCTCCCTGCCTTGCTCTTTCAGTGCTTTGAGTACTAATCAAACTCCTGTTGCCCCCCGGGTTGCAGTAAAGGCTCTATTACCTCTGTGTCACAGAGTGAGGGAATGGATTACTACATCAGGCACAAAAACAGTAAATCAAAAAACAAAGGATAAATAATGTATTTGCAATAGTGACAGCTTGTTGACAGTAGAAATACACATGGCTAACTCTAAGTACTACTTTTATAACAGAAGAAATTCTAAAATATGTAAATGGAATAAGAAAACCCAAAATACTTATGTTAATGTACAGATAACACATGTAGGAAAATTCATATTATCCTTCCTGATTGGCATATAAGTTTCACTTGCAAAATATTAGCAACAATCAGTGACTGACTGTGTACAAGGGACATCATTAGTTATTCAAACTGTGCACAGGGAGTATCGTGACATTTACAATCAGCAACCGAAGACACTGTTAAAGTAGTAACACAAGGCAGACCTTCACACTCTGCACAAGCAGTAGCATGAGATATATTTACGTTGTAAAAAAGGAGCAACACAAGAATATTCACAGTCTGCACAACCTGTGTAACATGACTTTTTTACACTTTGAACAAAGACTAACATTAGACAGTTATTCATACTATGCACATGGGGAGTGCTTCTACATTTATTCTGTGATAAGGAAGAAACATAAGGAAGTAATAAGGAAGTAATCATACTGCCCACAAGGAGTAACAGAAGACATTTGTTGACACTGTGTACAACCTGTTTCATGAAATGTATCTGTCTATAAGTAAGACATTTACATTGGACACTTTGCTCACAATGTGTAACACAGCATTGTTATTCACAATGTGGAGAAAAAGAGTACCACATAATATACTTATTTACTCACTCACACTTACAAAGCATGGCATTTTCTTACACTGGTACAACACCATTATTTCCTTGGTGTACAAAGCGAAACAAAGGAGTTACTCACACTATACACAAGACCAGTACTCCTACATTTATTACTTCACACAAATAGCAGGAAACAGTCATTCATATTGTTCACAAGCAGGAAAACAAGGCAAGTTATTCACACTTTGCACAAGGGAAGTACCTGTAGATGTATTTACACTTTGTGTAAGCATTTAACATGCTGAATGGTTTTCACAGAGGAAACTGTACTTAAACAGTAAAAGAATAAGGTACCACCGGCTGTCTTTGTTTGGTAAAATACTGAACATGTGAAAAATTCCTCTGGTACTAAACAGCAATAGCTTGAATGTGTCTATTGTTGACAGTAAAATATCCTTTTTGCTAACGGGAAAATCCTTTCATGATATAAATCTCTTTTTTTCTAAGTCATTCATGATCTGCAGAACCATGTACTCTCAAAAATGTGCCTTATCATCAACCAAAGCATCCATGGTTAGTCTGCCTATCTTCTGGACAAGGTTTTGACCTTAACTGAACATGTATACTACTCATTAAGGCTCTTGAGTTGCCTCAGCTGAAACAAGGGTACCTATAGCAATATGTCCTCCAACACATTAACATGTCTTAATCAACCTTGACTTTTTGTTCTGTAAAAGGTTTTGCCTGCAAGGCACCTGTGGTGCTTTTTGCTAAGCTGGTGTGTTAGACACTAGCAGAGGACCAAGGCATACAAAGTAATCACAACAGAAGCAACCATCTGTTTAAATCAGTGACCCCAGATGAAAAATAGCTTGCACTATGTGCTTTGTACAAATAAATACAGCAGAAAGGAAACTAATTGATGCTATGACACTTACTTCAGTACCAAACACCAGTGATCTTTCATTGTAATATGCCGTTAGAGGTCACACTACACATATTATCATGGATATAAGCAGCACACCAATCGGCAACAGGGCATTGTTCCAATCAACACTCAAGAGTATACAGATGTGTACACATGAGTATATGAACATCTAATGAGATTTATGCTACTTGGGATTCACTCAAGTTTCTAAGCCAATGGACAGCATTCTCTTTCCTGTGTGCAGCTACCAAGCTAACTAGCTTTCAGTGGTGAGACAGGAAAGGTAAAGCCTTCAGTGTTAATGGGGTTTGCTAAACAAACAGTATAAGCTATGTTATCTGTTGTACTGGAACCACTGTTGCTGACTTAAGCATCACATAATTCAGGTATCTGTCAGGGTAGCTGAAGCATGTAACATTTTCCCACCATCATCAATATTTAAGTTATTTTCAGGTGGTAAAGTTGCAACAGCCATGAACTCTTTTCTGTCCAAGTGCTGAGGTAATGCCCCTCACTAATGGAGCTGCACTTTTTTTTTTTTTTTTGCACATCTGATTTGTCAGATGAGAATCTGTTTTGGCTATCTGCATCTTGGTTGCTAAAGAATAAGACTCTGTGGTTGCCAAACATGCTTTTTTGAATCCTGAAATGATGACAAGAGTAGGTTAGTCTATATGACAGTTTCCCCCCTTTGAACAAGTTATAAAAGTTATTCTTGGAAGAAAACCTGTTTTAAATTTATGTACGTTTTGGCAACTCAGTTGTTCTTTGGGTCATGCCCATCTGTAGCAGAGGTCCAGGGAGAAAAATCTCCAATGATACTACATTGCAAAGGATAACTGAATAGAAATCATGAAAACAACTTACAACGTAAAGTCACAAAACTATCCAATAAGTGCCACGGCTCTTTTGTAACTTTGTGCTGTCGAAATAACCACAAATATCACAAGGTAAATCCAAATGGAATTCAGCAACTAGTACCAAAAATGAGGAATTCAGCAACAAGTACCAAAAATGAGGAATCCTGGTGGAATAGCACACTAAAGAATAAACTCCAAGCTGATGCGAACTGAACAAGTAAATCAATGTCCTTTATTCCAAGAAAGAACGATACAAAACGGTAAATGCACTTAAAATAACAAAAATCAATCCAATAAGGTTAAGCACTTTCACCCACTGCAACTCGTGGGCTTCATCAGAACCTTTTGAGTAAAATAACAGAGTCCTTTTAAGAGAAAAAAGGAGCCAAAAGGAAGCGGAAACTGATGTAACATCCTGTATAGCAAATACCGCCCCCTGCACTTATACACCAATCATTAAATCATTAAATTTAAAATTGGCGCAATTTTAAATTTAATGACTGGTGTATAAGTGCAGGGGCGGTATTTGCTATACAGGATGTTACATCCGTTTCCGCTTCCTGTGGGTGAAAGAGCTTAACCTTATTGGATTGATTTTTGTTATTTTAAGTGCATTTACCGTTTTGTATCGTTCTTTCTTGGAATAAAGGACATTGATTTACTTGTTCAGTTCGCATCAGCTTGGAGTTTATTCTTTAGTGTGCTATTCCACCAGGATTCCTCATTTTTGGTACTTGTTGCTGAATTCCTCATTTTTGGTACTAGTTGCTGAATTCCATTTGGATTTACCTTGCGGTTTTTGTGGTTATTTCGACAGCGCAAGGTTACAAAAGAGCTGTGGCACTTGTTGGATAGTTTGTGACTTTACATTGTACATTGCAAAAGATAGCAGTGTGCATTGAGGGCAAAAATACCAATGTTAATTTAATTTAATACTACAGCAGATGAAAACAATATACACAGCATAAATATGAAATTATAACAATAGGAGACTACCACACTTTTCTACCAATGTCTTTTATTTTCAGTAACTGAACTGAGGGTTAGATTATCTCAGTTCTGTTTTTACATGTACAGTAATGGATTAATTCTGAGCTATTTAGGATGATTTTTTTAAGCTAATAGGCTTGGAGAATCAGCAGTCCCCACTGGATGTTTGACATTCCAGTGCACAGTATTAATGTACACGTAAATCAAAGTTAAAAAGCAGAGCACTTAATCCAGCATGAAATCCCAACAAGAGCGAAATATTCTTTAAAAGAAGCCATTTCCTTTTCTCCTCACTAAATGTGATTCTTAAAGGCATAGTTAGTGAGAAGGACAAAAACAGAACTTAATCAAGTAACTGCAGCCATTACAAGGACCAGCCATTTCCTTTCCCCTCGCTAACCAAGGATTTTGGAAAGCCACAGTTAGTGAGCAATGAAAAAATAATGATGTAATGCAAGTAACAGTAGCAGCACTTACAAGAACATGATATGTGTGTGTGCTTGTGCTAAAAGTGAATATGTTTGTGTCTGGTGCGTGGAGGGGGAGAGTTCAGATGCTTAACAGAATAAGACATCTGCGATGCGCAAGTGCTGGGTACATTTAATCTGTGTGCGCGCATGCGTGCACACGCGTACGTGTGTGTGTGTGTGTGTGTGTGTGTGTGTGTGTGTGTGTGTGTGTGTGTGTGTGTGTGTGTGTGTGTGTGAGAGAGAGAGATTGTGTATGCGTGTGCAAGCACGTTTGTGTGTGTATATGTGTGTGCGATCACCCTAGTCTGAGTGCTTCACTGCATTTGCCTCTGTGTGTGCGCTTGACTTTCTATATATGTATATCTAGGCCTCTGTAACTATTTCTGTGTATATGTGCAAGTTTGTATGTGTCTGCGTAGACATTAAATGTTTATATAACTTACTTTGGATGTAAAATACTTCCTTCCACAATTACATATCCTACAGCAACTTTGAAACATTATACAGAGGAACTATTTTAAATTAAAAATACAAAAAAAATGTACATACTAATAAAAAAATAAAAGACAGCCCATTAAACAAGTGCAGTAATGCACAACGTATTGGTGGCAAGATCCTCTACCCGCTGTGTTGGGTCTCAGCACCTTGGGTGGCAAATTATTTCCATGTAACACCAATTTCCTCTGGCATTATTGCTTGCTTTTCATTTGGAAGAGAGATCCCAAACTCTGTTTCAGGAACTTTTGTCCATCTTCAAAGCCTTTGCAGCCCTTTTTAGGTCTGACGAGAAAAGCAGTTATGAGCAAGGAATCCTTTACAACATATATCATTGCAATGGATGGTTTACAGAAGGTATATCACCATTCATAATATGCCATATTGAGCTTGCTACATATCTAATACATCCCACCTCGTTACAGGAACACAGTGAATAATGTGCATATACATTAAGATTTGATTCTGCTATTTTGTTTGTTACTTATAAGTTTCTTCTGTAATGTATTTCAGAAATGATCATAAAGATGCAGAGCATTGCTTATTCAGTACCATTTGGGGTTCCAATGATGATGCATTTGGTCTACGCATGTCTTGCATAGGTGAGGTCCAAGGCCTTAGATTTCTTGTCCTCATCCTGCCCTTAGACAAAAGGCATGGCTCAAAGTCTTGTAGATCTTCAAAAGTAATCTAACAAAGTTGGAAAAGAAGACCTTTGCTAGTTCAACATGTGAAGGACAAACACCAGTGGATGCACCAGTGTCTGTTCTCTCTACCTTACAACTTCATAACATTCTTCCATTAATCATTGACATCATCCACAGATTGCAGATTATGGACGTATGCTAGCAAGACAGCTACACTTTTTTTTTGTCTTTATTCTGTGTTTTTGCAAAAGCCATATTTTTCCATTATATTATTTTTTTCCCATCTGTTAAAAGCTCATATCATTTTCCTCTTGTCTGACTCCCCTTTGACATCTTCCAATGTATTTCTTTTTTTGACTACCATCTGCTCTTGGTTGCTCCCCTCTTAGCATCACAGGGCAACAACAAGGAGTTTTGGGAGCAATAGACATCATCGACCATCCTACAGAGGTTCTTACACTCTCCATTTGCTGGCCTACAGTTATGCTACAGTTTCCTGCTGTACTAAGCCCAAGTCAACTGTGTTTTTCTGCATATCTCCAATGCTCGATTCAAGTGTTGAGCACTCCCTCATTAGGCCTGCACCCCTAAGTCTCTATACATATGGAATGTACTTCCAGGACTTTCCTTTGAGGGCATTCTTGCAGCAGAACTGAATCAACTCACTGTGCCAGCATGACTGATATTGATTACTCACAACCCTCCATGTCTGGGATTTCCACTTGCTACCATCCTTCCCTGGCTGGCATGTGACAATTACTTCCATTTTCCCTTTGCTGTTTCATCTAACATTCAGGCTGCTAAATAGACAAAGCCTGGCTGCAGTCATGCCTCTGTCCCTCTACACCATAGTGTTGGTGCATTTTTCAGTATATTTTCAGATTACAAGTCTGTATCGTATATTTGCATTCCTTAGCTGCCCATTGCTACTAATGGGGTTAACTCTACCCTCCTCCATATGCCTACTCACTCCATTAGTCCTATGATCTTGTTTCACTTATCAATTGATTTTTACAGAGTTCTTCAACATATATGTGCCTAGTGTACTATAAAACATCCAGCAACATCTAGTTTCCTTTCACAAATTATCTTTTAATCCCTCTTTCCATTTTTCCATATGTCATAATGGGTCCATATCAAATTACCAAAGTTTCAAAACTTCAAACATCATATAGACAAGACCATATGATCAAAGTTTTGAAACTTCGACTGTTTTGAATGGAGATCACTGCACACTGTGGAACAGGAAATTTACTATTTTCCTCACTTTAGTAGGATCTTAGAGTTGCTATATTTCATTAGCAGCGGGTGGGGGGGTACAGGGGGATTTGCCCCCTGAAAAAGTTAAAAACACTTTTAAAATTTTTTTATATATTTCTTTTTATTTTAGTTTAAAGGTTTCAAAATTTTAATAATATGGTCTTGGCCGTATGATGTTTGAAGTTTTGAAACATCAGTAATCTGATAGGGGCCCATTACAACACAGTACAGTTGTGTAAAATCTTACCATAATGGTAGATGTCCTTCTCTTCACTGTTGCAGTATTCATTACCATAAGGATAGCCTGCCAAGGGCAGCCCAATGTCTAGCCAGTATACCAAAGCCTTTAGGTTGCTTTAAGGTAAGACCTACATCACAAGTATGCTCCTCACATAGTGTAGGGCATAAAGGTGATGTCCAGATGTACCATCCTCAGAACTGAGAGCCCCAGTAGGAACAGCAGTCCCATGAGTAGAAACATAACCAGTACATTCAGAAGAGAAATGGGCCAGAGGGCAGAGGGAGGGAGGGAGTGAATACTGCAGCAGTGAAGAGAAGGACATCTACTATTTTGGTAAGATCTTACACAACTGTACTATGTCCTTCCAATTTACTGTTGCAGTATTCCTTACAATAGGGAGTGTGCCAAAGCTCAGGAAGAAGGGAGGGAGGGGAAAGGACCAGCAAAGCTTTCTAGGAAGCCATGAAGGGTGGCCCTAGCAAAATCAGCTCTAGCTCTGGAAATTCCATCCAACTTGCAGTGCTTAGTAAATGTATGCGCAGAAATCCAGGTAGCTGCCTCAATAATAGAGTTAGTATCCAAATCCTTGAAAAAAGCACCAGAAGAAGCCATAGCTCCAGTAGAAGGAGTCTTAACAGAAGAAGGAATGCTCTTACCATGAAAGGAATAACAAAAAGAAATTACTTTAAAAATATAAGAAGAAATAGTTTGCTTGGACACAACCAATCCTAAGGACCAAGGATGAAAAGAAACAAAGAGCTGATCAGATTTATGAAAAGTCTTAATCTTATCCAAATAAAATCTGAGTTGTCTATGCACATCCAGTTTGTGCAGCACCTTCTAACTGGCAGATTGCAGAGAAGGGAAAAAGTGGGCAAATGAATAGAATAATTAAGAGACAACTCATTCACCACCTTGGGCAGGAAAGAAGGATTAGTGTGAAGGAACACCATGTTCTTATGAAACACCAGAAAAGGATGACAAGCAATAAGGCTTGAAACACAGATACACATCTGGCAGAAGTAAGGGCTAACAAAAGTACAGTGTTCCAACAGCAATGTTGCAAGGAAGCTGAGGCTGCAGGCTCAAAAGGAGCCTTGGTCAATTTTTCTAAAACAAAATTAAGATACCAGGGAGGACCAACAGGCTTCCTGGGAGGCCTAATATGAATGATGCCTTTAAGGAATTGTTCAGCTTCAAATCTAGAAGCTAAAGGAGATGATAAAGGCAGACAAGCAGAAATAGCTGATAAGTGGGCCGTAACACAAGAAAAAGCCAACCCAGCATTGAGCAGTTTACAGAGATATGAGAGAACAAAAGGAACATCCACAGAAAGTGGATTCTGGTTACAAGAAAGACACCAAACAGAAAACCTCTTCCATTTGGATAAGTAGGATTTCCTAGTAGTGGGTTTCCTAGCCTCCTGCAGGACCCTAAGCATGTCCTCAGTAAAAAGTTGTCTATGAGGAATCAAAATCCTATCACCCACAGTTGTCAGTTGAAGAGTGGACAGGTAAGGATGGATAAGAGATCTCTTGTCTTGTGTGAGTAGGTCCACCATGTGAGGTAACGTGTGATAAGTGCCTTTGGCTAAATGCAGAAGAAGAGGGAACCAATGCTGTCTTGACCAAAAGGGTGTCACCAAGATTTTGGGATCACCTTGCTGATTTTTAAACAGGATTTTTGGAATGAGGGGGAGGGGAAGAAAAGCATAAAAGAAACATCCCCTTCCAAGAAAAAGACAGGGTGACCACCTTTCAAACCATTGGACTTGGGACTCTGGCACAAAATAGAGGAAGTTGTCTGTTCAGAGGGGAGGCAAAATGATCTATTTGAGGAGTACCCCACTGGTGGACAATGTCCAGAAAAACATCCCTGTGAAGCATCCATTCATATGATTGAGTTATGGACCTGCTCAGATAATTTGCCACACTGTTTTGACCTAAAGGAAAGCAGACTGCCTGAAGTGTCACTTGATATTGGATAGTTAGCTCCCATACTAGGAGAGATGAATGGCAAAGAAGATAAGACCTTGTCCCACCGCACCCCCCCCCATTTCTTGACATATCACATTACTGTGGTATTGTTTGTAAACACCTTGAGAGGTCCTGGGGAGACGAGAGGATGAAAGGCCTGAAGGGCCAGCAGAAGAGCCCTCATCTCTTTAATGCTGATCTGCTCTTTCTATTGCTGAAGCAACCAGACTCCCTGCATCTTCAGGGAGCTGAATGCTGCTCCCCATCCCATGTCTGGTGTCTGTGAACAGCTCCTGAGAGGGAAGAGGTGGATGCAAAGGAAGCCCTGGATTGAGAGAAAACTGCACTGAAATTTCTGCTTGAGACATGGAAGAGGAACTAAAAATTTTAGGGGGTGAGAATGCTGAAGCAAACTGACTTTAGAAACCACTGAAGTTTTCTCGGGTGGACTTTGGCAAAAAGGAGCATGAGAATGGTGGAAGCCATGAACCCCAGAGCTCTCAGAAATTTCCTGATTGTAACTGAAGCCAAAGGAAGAAGGGATTG
This sequence comes from Protopterus annectens, assembly GCF_019279795.1. Classification (NCBI taxonomy): domain Eukaryota; kingdom Metazoa; phylum Chordata; order Ceratodontiformes; family Protopteridae; genus Protopterus; species Protopterus annectens. The sequence goes on along the minus strand of NC_056741.1, from coordinate 1,395,422,361 downwards.
AAAAAAGGAATTGAGAATTAGGGTCTTGAAAGGAGGCGAGGATGCAAGCTTAGAAACTTTCTGGATCCTGCACCCCAGAAAGACATGATCCTGAGAAGGAGTCAGAAAAGATCTTTTGAAATGTATAGTGAAACCCAGGCTCTGCAGAAGGGAAATGGCAAAAAGAAGATTTTGCAAGAAGGTCTCTGGAGAGGATGCCTGGAACAGGAAGTTGTCCAAGTAAGGAAAGACTTGAAACCCTTTTAACCTACAAAAAGCAATTTCAGGAGCAAGACATTTGGTGAACACCCTTGGGACAGCAGAAAGGCCAAAGGGTAAAGCAGAGAACTGAAAATGCCAGGAAGCAACCGAGAAACGTTAAAATCTTCCTGAAAAGGAAATGGATCAGGATATGAAGATAAGCATCCTTGAGGTCCAGAGACACCATATAAGCCTGAGGAAGCAGAAGAGAGAACAAGGTCTGAAGGGACCGCATATGGAAAGAGGAGACCTTCAGAAAGGTATTTAGGTGAGAGAGATCCAGAATAGGTCTCCAAGTGCCCTCTTTCCTGGGTGCTAAATACATTCTGGAGTAAAATCCCCTACCAGCTTGAGAAACTGGAACTTCCTGAATAGTTCCCTGAGTCAAGAGATTCTGACGCACCCCTGAGAAAAAGGACAATTGCTCCTGAGGTGGCTGAGGAATTCCTATAGAAGGGGAAGAGATTTCCAGACCACAAAGTACTCTTAGTGGATAATGGACAGACCCCAGGAATCCTGAGTAATGTTTAACCCAACAGGAAGAGAAAGGGACAGATGAGGAGAAAGAGGAATGTGTCTGAGAAAAACAGGGTAGTCAGATAGTACCTTGTTTGTCAGGAAAGGGAGACTGCTGGGGCACAGAAGTCTGGGTAGCTTTAGCAGGAGGAGCCTGCTTCCAAACCTTCTTACCCTTGGGGGGAGGGTGAGACTGCCTGCAAACAAAAGTTGATTTATTGGGGTAATTTCTCTGAAATTTAGCCCTTATCCTGAGGAGACAAACAAATCAGCAGCAGCTTCACCAAACAAGTGTTTGTTGTCCAGAGGAGCATCCATCAATTTAGCCTTAATGTCATTAGGCAAAGGCTGAATCAGAAGTTAGGAATATGCCCTCATCACAGAACCAAAGATAGCAGACCTAGAAGAAGTATCTACTGTATTTCAACTACACTTAATAGAATGGCGAGCCACCTAGGAAGAAGTCCCTAAGAGTGAAAAAGCAAAGGTCTTTCCTTCAGAGTCAGGAAGATCATAACATTACCTGATAGGCCTGGGAAAGAAGGGTCAAAATGTACCTGGACATACGGGTCTAATAGGTGACCACCTTAAAAGCTAAGGTAGCAGAAGTATAAACCTTCTTACCTAGCCTTTCCATAGTTCTGCTGTCTTTATCAGAAGGAAGTAACTTAGTAGAAGGCAGCAACTGAGATGGCTTGTCAAAAGCCACAGACACCACAGAAAGATCAGCCGAAGGACACCTATATAGAAATTTACAGTCCTCAGGCACCCTATAAAATCTATTGGGTTTCTTGGGGCAGAGGGCTGGGAATCAAGAACATTAACTGTAAAAAAGGCATCCAAAAATGCAGCCAAAACAGGAGGACCAGCAGAAGGTCTAGGAGAATCCATTTGCAGGAGCTCATATTACCTCTTCTGTACCTCAAAAACCTGGACATAATCCCATTTAAAAAAACTTCATCATTCTAGAGATTGTGTCCCCAAAAGAACTTTCCCCAAAGGAGTGTCAGGACTAGCAGATTCCTCTTCCTCAGACCTATATTCTAAAGGAGAAGGAATCCGAGATGAGTAAGCAAGGGATTCATCATTTGTAAAGTGAAATAAAAACGTTATCAGCTCTTCATAGGGTGTGATTTTTTCAGTGGAGTCTGTTGTTTTATGGCGTGGTGTACTCTTTTGGATTTGTTGTTAGTTGTTTTCATGCCTATTGTGTGCGTTTCGTAAGCAAGGGATTCCTCATCTGAATCTACCTCCTCCTCAGAGGAATCCTGTTCCCTGAGTTTTTCAAGGGGAGTAGATAACCAAGGGGGCACTAGAAAGTATAGTTGTGTACACTTACCATAAATGTAGATGTTTGAGTGTCTTCACTGTTGCAGTCATCACTGTAGGGTTCTTCCTGCCGGCAGGCAGCCCTCGGTCAGCCAGAATCCCAAAGTCTGGGTCCAGCATCGGCTGTGTACTCACCCTCCCTGATGTCAGTGCACCAGGGGTACAAAGCTCCCAAGCCGATGCCATGTTCTCCAGTTTTTTCTTGCCCCAGATGTCAGGTGCCCAAAAGTAAAGGCTAAAAGTAAAACAAAAATGTAACATACAACAAACCCCATACCCTGTAGCAAATACACCTCAGAAGAAGGGTGAAGCAGCGAACCACACCAATAAAAGTATAGGACAGGAGGGTGGGTAACCCAGACTGCAACAGTGAAGACACTCGAACATCTACATTTATGGTAAGTGTACACAACTGTACTATGTTCATCGTGTTTCACTGTTGCAGTCATCACTGTAGGGATGAATCCCAAAGCTGCGATAAAGGGTGGTGGTTATTGAGTAGAAGGGGCAGCTAGAAGGCCTTGCAAGACTGCAGAAGCAAAGCCTGCCCTGGACTTAGAATAAAGAGGGAGATTATAGTGCTTAGAGAAAGTATGCACTGAACTCCAAGTTGCAGCTTCCAAAATATCTTTGGTAGGTACTCCCCTGAGAAAGGCAGCTGAAGTAGCAACAGCTCTGGCAGAGTGAGTCCTAATTTTTCCTGGGATTTGCTTTCCATGATGAGAGTAACAAAATCTGATTCCATGAGCAATCCATTTAGAAATGGTCTGTTTTGAAATAGCTTTGCCTTGGGAATCTGCTGCATAAGAAACAAACAGTTGTTCTGTTTTCCTGATATCCTTGGTTCTGTCCAGGTAAAAGCGAAGCTGCCTGTGCACGTCCAAAGAATGCAAGATCCTCTCCCCCTTATTTTGTGGATTAGGGAAAAAAGTTGGAAGGTGAATAGTTTGGTTTAAAGCCACTTTAGAAACCACTTTAGGTATGAAAGTAGGGTTAGTCCTCAAAGAAACCCTGTCTTGATGAAAAATAATGTAAGGTTCCACAGCCATGAGCGCCTGTAACTCTGAGACTCTCCTGGCTGAAGTTAAAGCCAGTAGGACAACAGTCTTCCATGATAAATACTTTATATCAGATGTGGCAGCAGGCTCAAAAGGAGGCAGAGTAAGTAAGTAAACCCCCTTGCTTGTTTATGTACCACATAACTGTGGTGTTGTCTGTCTGTATCAGTAGCTGCCCTGGCTGTAAAAGATCCCTGAAAGCCAAGAGGGAATTCTGCACAGCTAACATCTCTTTTAAATTGATATGTAGATGCTTCTGATCCTCCATCCAAAAACCTCGCAGGTCTTTCCCCTGCAAGTGGGCTCCCCATGCATAATCCGAGGCATCTGTGGTTATCACTTGGAAGGCTGGAGGTAGACTGAAGGCTTTCCCTTTGTTTTGAAGACATGCCATGGCCCACCAATGGAATTCCTTTTGCAGGCAAGGAAAGACAGCAATCTCTGTTTCTAGACTATGACAATGCTGGGACCATACGCTTTTTTGGTACCATTGTATCTTCCTCATATGCAGTCTTGCATATGGTAAGACTAGGATGCAGGAGGCCATGTAACCCAAAGCCTGCAGGAATTTCCTTGCAGTTAGCTGAGACATTAATGCCAGGCTTTTGAAAGTTGAAGCCAGCTGTAGTTGTTTTTCTGATGTCAGGAATGCCATCTGGGTTGTCGTGTTTAAAAGAGCACCCAGGAAAGTTATCTGTTGAGTGGGTGTCAAATTTGACTTTTTTACGTTCACAGTGAATCCCAGGTACTTGAGTAGATTCTGAACAAATTCCAGGTGCTGGAGTAAAATGTCCTTGCTGTCTCCTTGAATAAGGCAGTCGTCCAGATAAGGGTAAATTTGAATTCCCTTGAGTCTGCAGTAAGCTACTACTGGTGCTAGGCACTTGGTAAAGACCCTGGGCGCAGTAGACAAGCCAAAGGGCAGAGAATTGGTAATGTTTCGAGCCTGCCTTGAACCTGAGGTATCTTCTGCACTCCTGTCTGATAGGAATGTGTAGATAAGCCTCCTTTAAATTCAATGTCACCATCCATGCATTTTTGCTCAACATTGGCAGGAGCTGCTGCAGTGTAAGCATCTTGAACTTTGGTATCTCCAGGAAAGTATTTAAGACTGACAGATCCAGGATGGGTCTCCAAGTATTCTGCTTTCTGGGAACTAGAAAGAGTCTTGAATAAAAGCCTTGTCCCGTCTCTGAATTTGGAACCATTTCTATGGCCCTCATAGCCATGAGGGACCTCACCTGTTTTAATGCCTCTGCCCATTGAGTTTTTGGTAGGTCTGGCCATCCATTTGGTTTTGGTAAGGTGTGAAAGTGGAATTTGTAACCTCTTAAAACTACATCCAGAACCCACTTGTCTTAAGTCCAATTTCGGTGAAAAAGAGAAAGTTTTACTCCCAGAGGAGCTTCCAGGAGAGAGGTTCCTGGAGCCATGCAGGGGGAGTCATAGAGCCTGTTTCCTATAAGGTTGAGACCTATCTTCTCCACCCCTGAGGGTGGAAGCACTCCACTGTCTAGGTCTATAAGAGGTCTGTGTTTGGGCCCTCCCTCTGGGGCGCCTATATCTACCCCTCTGAGGCCTGTCCGAGCTGGGAAAGGACCAATTTTTAGCTGGCCAATTTCTGCTAAATCTAGGAGGCTGAACTTGTAAGAAATCCTTAACCGTTTGCATGGATTTTGACTTATCCTCCATTTTCTTTATAACCTCTTCAGCCTTAGACCCAAACAAAACATTATGTTGAACAGGAGCATCCAGTAACTTTGCTTTCACTTGATCAGGCAAATTTTGTTCCTTTAACCAAGCATGCCTTCTAATGACCATGCCAGTGGCAGCCGCCCTGCAAGAGGCCTCCAAAGCATCAAAACCACAGTGTAAGGTATGTTTCCCCACCTGCTCAGTAGCATGCATCATATCAAGTAATTCCTTATTGTCTGCACATGCAGAAATGGTACCCAGTTTTTGTTTCACAACAGACAAAAGATATTGCTGATATTTTAACATATGAAATTGACAATTTAAAGCCTTAATAGATAAAGTAGCAGAAGTGTACACTTTTTTGCCCCATCTCTCCAAAGCTCTAGAATCCTTATCTGATGGAATAGGGTTCTTAGCAGTGGCAGCCTTAACACCCTTAGGACCCTGAGAAATGGTTTCTGGATCAGCAGTAGGACTTTTATAAAGAAACTGATGGGAGTCAGGGACTCTGTAATATCTATCAGGCTTAGCAGGGGCCGGAGGAACGGAGTCAGGAGCTAAATTAGACTCAGAAAAGACATCATCCGCAATATCCAAAATAGGAGGAATAGCCAGGGGTCTGTGTTGGGGAAGAAGAAGGAAATCCCTAAGCCTTCTCTTAGATTCAGAGTACTCCTGTCCTTCCCAGTGAAAATGTTCCCTCATGTCATGTAAAGTTTCCCGAAAAGAATAATCCTCAGGAGGAGAAGCTGAAGGAATGGATTCCTCAGCATCAGAATCCTCATAAGGAGGGAAAGTATAATCCTGTTCAGAGGAAGACACTGAAGAGATAGATGCCTGATCAGAGGATTCATAATCCAATTCTTATCTTGGCCTTTTGTCTGGAGGGGGATGTGAACCCCTAATCATAGTTAGCAAGTCCTCCGCCATTTTAAGCATTTGTTGTTGAGATTTAGGTCCCGGATCAGAGGTGGTCTGGGCTTGAGTCTTTGTTTTAGAAGGAGTCTTTGCCTTTGTCTTTGCCTTTGCCTTTACCTGAAGCTGCGTAGGCCTGAAAACCCCCACGGAAGCCGGTACCTGCACAGCGGCTCAGGACCCATCCGAGGGAGCATTATCCGAAGGTCCTGCACCTGGAGTATTCAAAGGCCTAGTTGGCTCCTCTTGGGAGTCTGTTTCGGCAAGTGGTTCTGTAATGGCTGACGACAGGGGATGCGAAAGTGCCTCACTGACGATGGCCGAACCGGCAGCTGGCACTGATTGTAAACTGTCATCTGATTTGGACTTCGGAGGCCTATCCTTATTCTTGCGCCTTTTATGAACTCCGGTAATCGGAAGCGTGTCCGACGTCATGTTATAATTAAATCGCCTCCCAAACTAATGAAAGGCAAAATCGTATCTCCGTTTAATAGTACGTTGGTTAAATCTAGCACAAAACTGACAACTAGCTACATCGTGGTCAGGGCCTAGACAAGGAATACAGTAAGAGTGAAAATCCTTATGAGGTATTTGCTTCCCACATGAAATACAATTATTAACTTTTTCTGAGATCGGTCTGGAGCAAGAAAAAAGTTTCCCCAATGGGGTACTTAGCTTTGAAAAGAAGAATGTCTTCGGTATGAAGCACCAAAAATAACAGGAGTCAGCCGTCCGGCACTTGCGAACTGCTTCCACTGTGCGGCAAGAAAGACTGGAGAACATGGCGTCGGCTGGGAGCTTTGTACCCCTGGCACACTGACGTCAGGGAGGGTGAGTACACAGCCGATGCTGGACCCAGACTTTGGGATTCTGGCCGACCGAGGGCTGCCTGCCAGCAGGAAGAACCCTACAGTGATGACTGCAACAGTGAAACACGATGAACATCAGAAACTCCCTGAGGAGGTTTCAAAGCAATAAACAACCCATGAGTGAAATTCTGCCATTTACTCTGCAGATCCTTAGCAGCTGGAGAAATATGCGTAGTCTTCAGCTTTTCCTTCAAGGGGACATCTGCCTTATAGAACTCAGAAGACTCAGACCCAGATGGCATTCAATAATAGTATTCATGGCTTCTTCTCTGACTAAAATTTCAGGAACACCCCCTAGGCCTCTTGGAAATAATCAGCAGTGGTTCCTTCTGAATGTCTGAAGCAGAAGTCTGCAAGGCCTCCAAGGATGTGCTAAAAATTGGATCCACATCCGCCTCTAAAACAGCTGTGGCAAAAGAATCCAACAGTGAAGCCAGGCGATTCTCCGGGATTTTACTTGCCTCCAGAGGGACGTCCGGCAGAAGTTGAACAGCAGAAGAATCCTATCCAGATTTCTTGGCCTTCTTCTTCATGGACAGCTGAACCTTGAAGCAGGAAGTTGCTTCCAGTATTTTTTAGCTAAAAACTTAAGACACTGAGTCTCCATGTACAAGGTCAAAGAAGACAGCCAACTATGGAGGGTCTTAGGAACAAAGGCCTGACAAATTGAACAGGATGTATGGTCATGGGAAGGGCCAAAACAAAACAAGTACTGCTCGTAATAGTCTTTATGGGGAATCTGTCTCCCACACTGGCATTTACCCTTCTTGGATGACACAAAACCCCACAAACAACAAAAACAAAAGGAAAGGATAAGATACAAAAACCCCAATGGGACACTTTTCTGAACCAGCTTGATGAACCAGCAATGGAACAGGTGTTCAGACCAATGATCTAGAGATGGCTTTCACAGTGGCGGCAAACAAGTTCTGAAGATGGTATGTCCAGGCATCATCTTTATGCCTACATTATGCAAGGAGCATATGTGTGATGTACGGTGTACCTTAAAGCAATCTAAAGGCTTTGGTATACTGCCAGATGTTGGGCCACCCTTGGTAGGGGATCGCTTTTATAATGAATACTGCAACAGTGAAATGGAAGCACATCTTATGACATGAAGAGCAGTTTACTCCCAGTATCATTCCTATCTCCTGGAAAATTAAACCATGTTATGTTATAAAAATTCTAAACAAATGAATGTACATCTCGTCCTGATCCAAATCAAAGTGTTCTTTTAAGAAAAGCTATAATTTGATGATACCAGCATATCTATAAATGAAAATGATCTAACTCCAATAATTTAGTTTACAAATAAACAGACATTTTTTCCCTTAAGTCCATAGTGATTATCAAATAAAATCTGCATATCAAAGCACACAGTTTCACTCACTCTGTGAAAGGGCCATAAGTGAAGCCCCTCTCATCTCGATGTTCTCTCCAAAGAGCCATGTCACATCTCATGGGGTACTTTCCCTCTTGCCTTAGGACTTCTTCTATCAGCTCCGCACTAGCAATGTTTATGTTAGTGTATGGACCAAATGTTGACTTCCAAATTGGGCCATACATCTTCTTATGGACAACCTGCAAATAGAAGACAAGAAAAGAAACTTAATTATGTCAGCAGCATACACATACACCACAGAAGAAAACAAAAGCAGATGTGGTCAGCAGATAAGGCCACCTTTGGCTCATTTTAACCTTCTGTGTTTCCTTGTTTTAGAAAAAAAGACATAAATCCTAATTAATCCATGCTTAATTTTCCCACCTACCTCAAATCTACCCTGCACAGTTCTCAACTTCTTTGCTCAAGAATTCTTGACAAAGAACCTTCAAAGATGGCTGCACATTGATCAACACTTAAATTTCAGCTCTGCCAGTGTGAAAAAAAAGAAACTGAAAGATAAGGGCTGGTAATTCTGCAAGTTTTAGTAAAAGCCTGTTACTGACTAGTAAATACATTGCCTGGATGCCAGAAAATAAGAAACTTAGAGAGACTGAAAGAAATTCAGCTAGAGAATGTGAAGAGAAAACACTGACTGGAAGAATCCTGCAACTGTTCAGCAACAAGCAGTTCATGCTCCAACATTTTACAAAAGATAGCTTCCAATAATTTTGAGGAAAAAATAAATCAAATCTGCTCACAGCTGATTAAAATAAATGAAACACTGAAGAAGTATACCAGCTCAAATCACAAAAGTCTTGCTGAGTATGAGACTGCTCAAATCACAAAAGGCTGGCTAAGTATGTGACTGCTTTAGAAGATCTGTTTCAAAATCTGGTTGAGTTAAAGAACAGAGCACACAGAGAAAATCTGAGATTTTCTGCCATACCAGAGACACTGTAAGGAACAAACTGTATTAACTTTATCAAAGCACAAACAAGTAACTGGATTAGTATTCCACATCAGGATTTGTTAATTGAAAGGACACATTGTGTGTATGTATTTTATAAGAAAAAGTGGTGGAGAAAGACTAGACTTTTGTTGATTTTGTTAAACTTGTGGGGGACTAAAAGTCATATACCCCACCTCATCTGATTAATGTCTGGAAGGACACTAAAATGAAAAAAAGAAAAAGTAACTATAAGTTAAACATTTTTTGTTCTTAACAGTATTTGTATAAAATAGTTCATGATATAAATTGCATGTTATATATAGTAAAGCATTTTCAGTGACTACTGTATGTGATAAAGATACTAAAGTAAACAAGTAATTTTATTTTGTTAGTTTTAAGAAACGTAAGCAGTATAATGTAAAAAGAGAAGAAAGGCTGGACAAAAGCCTGTTTAAGTTACTAAGTTGTAATCTTTGGCTTTTGGGTGGTAGATGTGACCCTGACCCTGAGTAGCACCCTGCCCTCACCAAGAATGTTGCCACAGTATAAAGAAAAAATGATCAATTGCAACAATTGGCTAAGTTTCTGGTGTCATTCAAAGGGGATCCAGTATCTGTCCATCTGGGATGACATGCTCGATAAGCCACATTGCTTCGCAAGAGATGGCTTGCACCTGTCACCCTTAGGCTTTTGAATACCGGCTAAGGCTTTTGCCGCCCCCATAATGCCTTTTTTAGGCAAGGCTCAAAAGACAAACCCACCACCGTAAATAGTACAAGTAACCAAAAACTGAGGGTAATGCTACTCAATGCCAGAAGTCTAAACCTCAAAATGCATGCACTCGAGGCATTCCTCAGTATTGAGAACATCAATATCTGTGCTGTAACAGGCACCTGGTTAAAGACTCCAGAGAGCACCCCAGCACTACCAGGCTATAACTCATACCATACTTTTTGGCCACAGAACCCGGACCGAAACACAAAAGGTGGGGGTGTATCCATATTCATCAAGGATACCCACACCTCCAGTTTAGTGGCACAGCACAATGCCTCAGAGATCATCCATGTGCAACTAACAATGGGCAAAACTGCAATTCAAATTGTAGCTTGCTACAGATCACCCACCATGACTCAGCACCCCCATTCCCAGTTTCTGGAGACACTGGAAAATATGAAGGTCCTACCAAATGCCTTAATATTGGGTGATTTCAATTACCCAAACATTAACTGGAAGAACTACTCAAGTACTAACTCCCTTGCCCAACGCTTCCTAGAATTTATAAACTCGAATGCCCTGGATCAACTGGTCAACACCCCCACCAGAGGTGACAACATATTGGACCTGGTCATCACCAACACGGGCAACTGGTGTTCTACAATGGAGGTCAAACCCTCACTGTTTAGCTCAGACCATAGACTAATAACTCTGGATAACCACATTTCCACCCCCACCCCCAATCAAGGAAACCACAGTGAAAAACTTTTCAAAAGCAAACTTCACGTTACTTAAGACTGAGGTGGAAAGGTTCACAGCCCCCATGCTAAAGGACAACTCTGTCCAAACTGCTGAATCCCTTATGAAGGCCTTCTATGAGCACCTACAAGAATGCATGGATCATGCTATCCCAAGCAAAACCAAGACTCACTCCTCCAAGAAAAGGAAACCAGTCTGGTGGACCCCTGCCATAAACAAGCTATACAATAGAAGGAGGAAACTAGTGCAGAAAAAAGTAAAATCCCAAGAAGGAAAGACATCCCTGATCAGTATCAGCAAGAAACTATGATCCCTCATAAAATCATCCAAGGCTAGCTTCGAAAGAAAAACTGCCAAGGACTCCAATGATAGCCACAAAGCATTCTTTAGCTGTGTCAAGAACCTAAGTGGAAACTCTCAGATCTGCTCTCAGTTAGTGCAGAAAGGCACAAAATACACTGAACCGACTGATATTGCCAACATTCTGGCAGACAGGCTTAGTGCAAACTTCATCCCCCTCTCACCCCGTAAAGGGCCCATAACCATACCAGAAGAATGTAGTGCCCCAGCAATCATTGACTCACAGGTTAAAACAGCCCTATCCAAAGCCAAAAATACAGCTTCAATGGGACCAGATAGTGCCCCAGGCTGTGTCTTACATGAGCTCCAAAATGAACTAACCCCTCACCTAAACACACTGTTCAGACTCAGCCTCTCTACAGGCTACATACCCATAGAGTGGTGCACAGCAACAGTTATCCTGATCCACAAAGGTGGAGCCACAACAGACCCCGGGAACTATCATCCTATAAGCCTGACTAGCCTGGTCTGCAAAGCTATGGAGCACATCATCATGGAATTCATTAACAGAGACATTGGGAACCTTCAAACATTGGACCCTACCCAGTTTGGCTTTGTTAAGGAGAGATCATGCCTCCTAAACCTGATGGACTTCTTTGAGACAAATATCAAGGCTTTAGATGAGGGAAAGGAGGTCCACACAACCTACCTAGACCTCACAAAGGCTTTCGACACCATTCCCCATTCTGGTATTATAGTCAAGCTCACCAGCCTGAACATAAACCCCTACGTCACGAGATGGGTTGCCAATTGGCTCATGGACAGAACCCACACAGTGAGAGTTGCAGGCTCTAGGTCTGACTCTAGACCAGTTACAAGTGGCATCCCCCAGGACTCAGTCCTGGGATCCTCCTGTTTGGTAAATACTTCTCAGAGGTACAGGCAGGCACAGGAGGACTATGGTTGACCAAGTTCACAGATGACTGCAAACTGGGGGCCATAATTGTCTCTCCAACTGATACAGACATCCTCCAGAAGGGTCTCACTGAGAAAATCATGGCCTCAAACTAAATGCCTAAAAGTGCATAGTCATTCCCTCTGGAAAAAACAAAGTACCCACGAACTACCACTTATGTGATAGTCCCCTAAATACAGAAAATGTAATAAGGGATCTGGGAACCCAAGTAGATAGTAATCTCTCCTTTGATAATCATATTGCCAAGGTGGTTAGAAAATCCTTCTATGTGGCCCACCTAATCACAAAAGGGTTTGCATCTAGAACAAAAGAGGTTATTATGCCCCTCTACTCATCACTCATCAGACCCATCATAGAGTACAACGCCCCATTTGGGATGTACCTTACAAGACACCTGCAACAGCTGGAAAGACCACAGAAATACCTCACCAAGAGGATTACTGGCCTCAAACATATGCCCTATGCAGCCCGACTGAAGAAACTCCAGCTGTACTCGGCTGCATACCGCTTATTTAGAGGTGATCTCTGCCTGACATACAAGGCCATGTCTATCCCAGAATTGTTGGACATGCTCCACCTAAAAAAAAAAAAAAAAAAAAACAACCCCCCAAGAGCCACACGCTCTAGGGATCTAAACCTCACCACAACAATAAATAGGACGTGCTGGAGGGATAGATTCCTGTCCCATTCCTGTCCCAGAGACTCCCCATGCTTTGGAACAGGATTCCAATCTACATTAGGCAGAGCCTCTCACTAACACTCTTCAAGAGAAACCTTGACAAGTGGATGGGAAACAGAAAATTTACCCCAGGGATCACTTGCAGTGGCTCTGCTGGACAGAGGCACAGGGAACTAATGGCTCTGCTGGACTGAGGCACAGGGAACTAATCTAAGGGGGCGGCGAAAGCCAACACATTCTGGCTAGGCTTATAGATGCCCTTGGGCAGACAGCCTAGTACTTACCTATGAACCTATAAGATGAGGTGAAAAACAGCACTGATTATAATATATGTAAGAGCTGTCTTCTAGTTTTGCATAGGTGCACGCCTGCAATAATCCCCTTGGCTTAATGTAATACATTTTTTATGTAATTAAGTAGGCATTGAGAACAAGAGAAAACTGTGAATGTAATGAATAGTTTTCCTTAAATAAATAAATGTTCTGTTGAAGGTAGCTGTACATTCTGTTCTTATGTCTCCATGGAAACAAGCTGACTAAAGGTGAAGGCAATAAGTCACGAGATGTCAGGACATGGTTTGCTGAGAGAATTGTAAAATTAAAAGGTACAAGAGCAAGCAACTTAGGAAACAATAATGTTTGTCAAGTGAATATGAGATAGCAGCTTTTTTGATCCCTAAATTCTTCAATGTATTTACTAGAGCAGTATATAAATTAGTTTTATTTAAAGATTGCCAGTGCACTTTTTCTTAAGGCTAAAAGTTGATGTTTTCTGAAAGCATACATTAAAAGTTGATGTTTTCTGAAAGCATACATTTATTTCACATCTGGGATGGGAATAAAGACAAGAACAGATAGCAAGAGCACAGGCTGTAGCATGCACCTTAGAGTGGCTTACTTAATTAATGCCTGTGGGTGTAGTTGCTGATTTCGGACATTTTTTCTTATCAGGAGTGTTAAACTTCATTATTTTAATATGTACATAGTTTTGCGTGTTTGTTTTCAGCTAATAGGTCATGGGGTTGTTCTGGGGTGTGTTTTTATGTGGGCTTTCATTAAAACAAAATGTCTTGTAAAGTGTGACATAGGTTCAAATGGAGATTAAAAGAAACAACTGCATAAAGGATCAACATGCCAACTTTTAGTGGGTGCATGTAACACAAAAGTTGGAAATACACATTTAAAAAAGCTGTCATATATAATAGATGGGAATAATAACTTCTTAGCATAATGACTACACTATCCATACTATCCTTTGAATGTGAATGGCTTCACAGCTATAGTCAAAATTTGCAACAGTACTGAATTATATTAAGGCATAAAGAGTACAAATGGCAATGCTACAAGAGGCATATTTGGAAAGTAGTAAGCATCTAAATTTGATGAAGAAATGATTTCAGGATGAATATTCAGTTGAATATCAGGGACAAAGGAAAATGGGAGAACTTATACTAATTGCTAAAAGGGCTGCAACATTGATAGAAGAGGGGGAAGATAATAATTGCAAATTTGCTGTAGTATGGGAAAACTGGCAATGGAGGAGGGTTATGCTGGAGTGTATTTATATTCTACCCACAACTGTATTAGGGAGCTTAAGAAGTTTTTGGGAGATATAATCAGCTTTTCATTGGGAATATTACTTATAGGTAGGGACTAGAACTTGATTTGCAACAGTGATGATGTGGAACTATAGCCTTATTAGCCTAACTGGCCTTATCTGCAAGACCATGGAGAGAATCATGATGGACCTTACCAACAAATATATAGGTAATCTCAAAACACTTGACCCTACTCAATTTGGATTTGTCAAAAGGAGATCATGTCTGTTAAACCTGGTGGACTTCTTCGAGACAGTCACCAAGGCCCTGGATGAAGGGAATCTGTGCATACAGCCTATTTAGACTTAGCCAAGGCTTTTGACACTATCCCCAACTCAGGCATCATTGACAAACTCAGCAATAAACAAAAACCAAAAACTAAGAAAAATTATAGTAATCCAGAAGGCAGAATTCGCGAGAAACACACTTTTTAAAACACCTTTAAAACTTTATTCCACAAGCACTTTCAGCTAGAAAATACTAGCCTTCTTCAGACATTCAAAAAATCATATGACAAACTATTTTATATAGCCCAACCCAACCACTTGAGTTTTAAAGACATAGCACTTTAAAGCAACAACATATTAAAATAAAATAAAATACTTTTAACAATGCATTTTTAAAAACATGTATATAATTATTTATATATAACTATCTATCAAAGATTTCTAATTTTAACTCACAAGAAATACACAGTACATCATTTAACCCTGGATAAGCAGATGCATTCAAGTGTAAAATCCACCACAACTCTCTATGTTCTAAAAAAATACCCCATGGTCCCCCCAGGGTTTTTTTTGCAACTGTTCCAGTGTGACAAATTGAAAACTATGACTTGGGAATTCCTTTAAATGTTTTACTAAAGCACAGATCTCTTTATGTGTATGCATATCATAAATGTGTTCATATACCTGTTGTTTAAATTTTCGCTCAGTCTTTCCCACATAATATGAGGGACAAGAGCTGCATTTTGCAGCATAAACCACTTCTGTTGTTTGGCAAGAAAAGCGACCAGAAACTATAATACACTTAGAACCTAACTGCACCTGGTTACATTCCAAAATAAACTTGCATTGTGAACACATTACACACTGTCATTTTCTGCACTGGTTGCATATGTAAAAGGGATAAACCATTACACCACTCTTTAAGATTGCTATCCCGCCTAAATACAAAATCAGGAATATTACCAATTGTTTCCATTAGCTGCTTATCTGTTCTAATAAATGCCCAATTTTTATTAATAATATCAATTATATTTTTACTGTGGGAATTAAATGTAGAAATAAATACATTTTTTGTGTTTTTTGCTTGTTGCACACAACTTTTTTATTGTGAAAAAGTTGTCACCCTATTGCCTGATGCCATTATTCCTATAGTTTCATTTTGGATACAATTTCTAGAAGAATAAACTTCTCCATAGGCTTCACCAAATGCCCTGGCATGATGATTTTGTAATAAGGAAATGTACTAGCCTGATTGGTCTCTTTTCAATGATCTCAAATTTTATATTGTTTACCATCTGCACAGAGTAACCCCTGTTTGATAGATGGTTATATATAAATAATTATATAAATGTTTTTAAAAATGCATTGTTAAAAGTATTTTATTTTATTTTAATATGTTGTTGCTTTAAAGTGCTATGTCTTTAAGACTCAAATGGTTGGGTTGGGCTATACAAAAGAGTTTGTCATATGATTTTTTGAATGTCTGAAGAAGGCTGGTATTTTCTAGCTGAAAGCACTTATGGAATAAAGTTTTAAAGGTGTTTTAAAAAAGTGTGTTTCTCGCGAATTCTGCCTTCTGGATTATTACCATTTATCATTGACAAATTCACCCAGCTAATGCAATCTGGAGAACTGGATGGGTAACTGTAACTTCACCCCGAGGATTCCACATGTGTCCCTCTTGGACAGGGGCAATAGGTGCTGATCATGGAAATAAGGGTAGAACTTGGCCAAGCTTGTAAGTGCTCTAGGGCCATTAGCCTAGTAATTTTTCTATGATCCTTCGATCTGGGGGACCTAGAAGGGAAATATAACAAAAAATGGTAGATTTCTGAAGAAATGTATGAAAATATTTGGTATGGAAGACATTAAATTAGTAGTAGGAACTCAGAGAATTTACATATCATTCCCCATGGTACAATAATTGGGCTAGACTACACAGAAATTATATTTCACAGGAACATTAATTGAAAGCTCTGACACATATCCTATGATGATTTCAGATCATGCACCAATAAAACTAACATAAACATTCAGGGTAATGAAGTAAAAATTAGAGACTGGCCCTTCCCCACCTACCTATTAAAAAGAGGTGAATTTAAGGAATGGGTAGTGTAAAGTATTCAAGAGTTATTGGGGAAGATAGAAATTTCTTCAGAAGGTATTGCTAGTGAGTGGGATAAAATAAAAGTGAAGTTTAAAAATTCAGAAGAAATAAAAGAAAAAGATATTGCTAAGAAGTCATAAACATTATTTAGAAGGCCTGACAAAGGTTAAAGTATCACAGAATAAGGGCAATCTCACAGAACAAGAAGAGAGGCAACTGCAGTGTGCTAAAGAGAAAATAAGAAAATATCTGGATAATATGCACGAGTTTAGAAAGATTGCTGTTAAGCAAGTGTTTTTTGATAACTCTAGTGCATAAAAACTTTTAGCATAATACCTTAGGCAACAGAAAGTAGAAAGGGTTGTTGCAAAACTTAGGGAACCTGTAACATATTGGAGATATTTTAGAATTTATATGAAAATGTATATGAAGCAGAGAAATGTGGAAATCAAGAAAAGCACAAATGGAAATATTTATGGAAGACTTACCTATGTCAAGGTTAGAGGTAGATGAAGCTCAACAATTAACAGTTAAGACAGGAGAGGAGGAGATTAGATAAAACAGTGATGTATAATCAACCTGCAGGATAGTCTCCACAGATAAAGGGTTTTCCTGTGGAGGTTTGGAAGCTAGGAAGGGAAAAAAGTAAAAAAGATCTGGAAGGCCCATTTCAATGTTAAACCATGATTATAAACTGCTTAATGTCTATAATACCTAAAGGAAAGGAAAGGCTATTAACAAAATTGATAGATATAGATCAATGTGTTTCTGTGGAGGGGAGGCAAACATTTGACAACATTAATAGAAGAATGATGATCCAGGGGAAAGCAGAATGCAAGAAAATACTGCTGTTATTGGTGGGCCTTTATGCTCAGAAAGCATTTGACAGAGGAGACTGGGATTTTATGAGTGGGTAATGGAAAAATTAGCATTCCCTGATAAAATAATATGGTTAATTAGGAGGATATACAAGGAATCAGAAGCAAGAATTTAAGTGGGAGGGTACCTCTCTAAAAAGTTGCGTCTGAACAAAGGAACCAGACAGGGGTGTTCTCTTTCCCATTTGTTCATCATCATCATCAACAACTCCCTTTTTCCCATTTTTGACATGGGGTCAGGGTGTTGTGTTGACTGTTGCCATCTCTCTCGATTCAATGCAACACTCTTGCCTTCTTCAAAATTCATGCCAGACTCTGGCAGATCTCTCACACAATTCATCCACCTCTGTTTAAGTCAGGTGGATTGAAATTAACCTCTTTTCTTCCAGTATCCTCTGTTAAAACATATACATCTAAACAGTTACAGTAATGCATGTACATTTCTTTTCTTTCCAGCAGGGCATACTGTTGATATATTTTCAACACAAGCATCTGTACAAATCATTTTGATATTCAAATAACATATAATTATTTACTAAATTCCAGCTAGCTCTGCTGGCATAGGTTACATATCCACTGCCCTACTTCTTCTGGCATAGCTATCGTCACAGAAGTATTTAGGAGTATGAGTTAAAAAGGACCCTGTTATGGCAGCTAAGGATATGTGGAAAGAGACTAAACAAAAGATAATACAAAAACTGAGAAACTGAAAGCTCTTGTTTATGGATATGAATAGCAAGATACAAGCAGTGGAAATGCCTTTAGTCCCTTTAGTTTTATAAACAGCTCAGGCATATTTTCATCAATCAGAGGAGTTGTTGTGGATCGTAATTAATAAAGAGTTGATGGATTTTGTCTGGGAAGGGAAGAGGGCAAGGGTCAAGTGGGATAAGATGATTCTTCCAACAAAACAAGGTGGCTTAGGATTACGTTATTTGAAGGAATATTTTAGAGCTACACAGTTAAGGATCATATACAGAACACAAGCAGAAAGCTATAATTCAAAGTGTAAAGGAATGATGATGACATAGAAGGAGAGAAATTCAAGAAATATGGAGAGAGTCGGATTTTGGACGCAGATACTTAAGGAAAATAACAGCCATGCAGAATATATTTAGAAAGTATTCTAAGAACTAAGTCAACATGAGAATGGAGAAAGTAGATTTTGCTGCTACGGATAACTGCAGTTAGGGGTACAAAGAACAGGCAAGAGGGGTCTGGCATTTACTGGAGAAGACTGGCAAAGGAACAAAGGTATTGGCAGTACATATGTACAGACTGAAAGGTAATAGAATGGGGAGAGGCCAAGAAGACATTTGTACTGGAGGCTTGAGACTGCCTTCCTTATCAGGGATTGATATCAGAGTAATGGCAAAGAGAAAGGTATAGGGAGATCCTAAGTGAAAGACTTGTTCTGGTAGAGTTTTTAGCTGAATCTAGAAGAAGAGCTGCTGTTAAAAATGTTAATTAGTAGGGCATATAAAATATTGCACAATAACTATAGGAAACAATCAGAGGAGGTTAGAGAAGACTGGGAAAACAGACTGGATAATTAATTCACAAAAGAAAAAAAAACAATGGGAGAATATGTATGGCTCCTAAATTTGCAACTAAGTCTAGAAGATTTAGGATTTTTGCTTGGAAGTGTTTGCATGGGTATTTTTATACCCCAAGCAGAATCCAAAGAATTTTTTCCTCAGGTAGATGGCAAATGTTGGAGGTATGATGGGGAAGAAAGAGGTAACTTGGAATATGTGTTTTGGGATTGTAATGATTTGGCAGACTTTAAAAATTCCCTACAGGGTACTCTGTCAGAAATATTCGGTGAGCAAATGGGTGTAACTAAGGAAATTATTCTTTAAACTGGGATACTGTTTCTGAATTGCATAGATGCAGTAATGCCTTGTTAAGTTTAATTCTGGTGGTTACCAAAATAGCAATTACTAGGGAATGGAAATCAATATCTACAGCAACTGTGTTTGAAGTAGTGAATATTGTAACATAGGTAAAATAACTGGAAATGGTATCTTTAAAAAGGGTAGGTGCAAATTACACAGAAAAAATGGAAATTGTGGAACAATACATGCAGAATAATGTTATGGAGGAGGAGTGAGGTTTACAGGAGGGCAGAAATTGAGCAGTGTATGTAATGTTGGATTGATAATAACTATACAGGAGAATATACATGATTTATAATGTTAACTGTGAACATACTGATATGGTTTGTTCTCTTTTATATAAATGTATATTTGCCTATAAGTGATAATTCAATAAAGGTATTAAAAGAAAAGAATTCTTAACAAAATAAAAAAATGGGGGGACAATGCTCAAAATAAAGGACAATTTTTAAATATTACTGTAATTCACTTAAAAGTTAATAGGTTTTGCAGCAGTATGTATTTGTGTAAATCTAATGTCTGACATTATTGACAGACTATAATCCACAAAGACTTATCAGAAAGTTAAATATTTTATGTGGACAAGGAAAAAATGAGACAAAAATCAAGGACATTCTGTACAATTAGCGACATCTGAGAGGTATGCATGCCCGTTGCATGATCCATTAATTCTTGAATTTTGTTACTACTTGTGACCCTACTGAAATCCCCAAGAATGCTGGTTCATGCATTCCCCAGCCTCTGTAAATAAGCAAATAAAAGCATGCATATAAATTATTTAAACTTTGTTTTTAATTGTGCTCCATTGTCCTTGTATACCTTATTTTTTTTTTTGAAAGAAGCGCTTATGGAATCTAATGACTCTCCGGAGGTATGTACAAATTACTGTAATTTCCATTTCCTGCCTTTCTTTAAGGCTACTGTGGATAAATTCCCTTCATCTCAACTTAAGTGGCCTTTGATGCCAACCCTGTGATATGACTGCTTTCTTCCTGTTTTCTACTGAAATACATTTCCAAAGGTGTACACAGTTGCATCAGAAGCCATTTTACCATCAATATGCAAATGTCTGTTAACAGTGCGCTGTCTACCAGTGATAATTTTCTGTTCACCTGACTATCCAAAGAGGCTGCTTTTTTATCATTTGTTTACCTTCTAGTAAGTCCATCTTCCGTGAATTCATCCATGTGTCTTTTCACTCTTGTGGCTGGAATTATCTGTGTCCTACAATGTATTTTTTGAGAATTTTTGATTTCTACATTTACTACTTTGCATTTTGCAATAAATTTAACATGCTTTCTTACTATCCTTACAGTCTTGCTCATAAATATACTTCCAGACAATGTGTTTCCTATGAAGCCCAATGAGTGTAGCAATGTGTCTCTATTCACGTGCTCATCCCACTACCCTACCTCACTCCTTTTTCTGCCTGTCTCAGGACCTCACTCTTTCTTCCATCTGTCTTAGCCTCCCTTGAAATCTTTTAGCCTACACCCCACCATTGCTTCTGGCCATGTGTTCTACAGCACCACTATCTTTTCTATAAATAAGAATTATATTTAAGCTTCTGGATCCCCTGGCATCTACTTAACCTCTTATTGCTTATACTAGCCATTGCTTACCCCTTTACAGTTAGAGCTCTGGGGTAGGTCCTTAAAGTCCTCATACTGCTGAGAAGAAAACCTTTGGTGATCTATTCCTATGTCTTCCTTCATCCTGCCCTTAATGTATGTCAAGGCAAGGGTGTTCAATGCTCATGCTTTCACCTTCTCACACTTCTAATGTGCTTTCTTTTTAATGATTTGTAGGTTGTGAGTTGAGCACACCAGTGTGAGTTATACTGTTGGAGAACTCCCCAGCATTCCCATGGAAGAATAAAACAGCTACTTTCTCCTTAACCTTCTTCCCTCACTGTTAGTCCTCTTGTATCAGGACATTAATAAGAATGTTTGCAAACATTCGGTTTCTGTGCCAGTGGACCATCTGAAAACAATATTGTCTCTTGCAGCTGTCAACCTTCATCATTTTAACTCTGTTCATTTTACTCCACTTTATAGATACTCAACCACTTGCCATAATCCAGACCCTGCAGTGCTTACTATTACAATAACAGTCACTTGTTACTTCTACGCTGGTTTAGTGCCCTTTCTCCTTGCTTCCAGAAATGGGACTGGTAGTGCAGACGTGCCCTGCATTGCATCTTGTACAGTGGGAGGATGACACTACTATCACACAAGTCCAGTGTGTCATTTATTTTACCCAGTATCCTGCTGTTTTATCACTGCACCTTATTTTAGTAGTTAATTTGTTTATTAACCATTTTATTGAGCTAATTCTACTGACTGTTCTCTGTCATGAGTGGAGGGCGGCTGCGGTGGTGCAGTGGTTAGCATTGCTGCTTCACAGCAAGAGGCTCTCCGGTTCGATCCTCAGCTGGGGTGTCTTCTGTGTGGAGTCTGCATGTCCTCCCTGTGGTCGCATGGGTTTCCTCCCACATCTCAAAGACATGCTGTAGGTGGACTGGACACTCTAAATTGGCCCTAGGCATGAGTGTGTGCATGTGTGTGCCTTCTGTGGAAGTTTGGGCACCGGGCTGTCAACTTGACACTGTAAAACTCCATTGCCAATCATGAGCAGACAGGTGATCCGCTGTGGTGGCCCTAACCAGGAAAAGCCAAAAGAAGAAGAAGAATATTCTCTGTTATGCGTGGATCAAAAACATCAAAAAGCCAAGCAGGAAACAAATAATATGTTGCAATAAAAAAATTATCACTATGACATCAGTAACACCATGTGACACTGCAGACAGTTCAGTTCAGTAAAAATAATATATGAGCACAATCAGTTTAGTTCCTCAGGTTATTCCATTATGGCAAGCAAAGTCATTACTCCATAAGTCTAAATGGGAAATAAGGAAAGGGATGCATTACTGTAAATTAAGGCCCAACATAAGCAAGCTGATCCAATGATAAACAATCAGAAAGCTTGGTGAAACAGAGGAAGCATGTTAAAAAATTTGGAACTATTTTATTAATTTCTTCCTTCTGGCAAGGAAAAAATCTCAAGAGAATTTACTAACAGAATAACATGGAATAAAAGGCAAAATGAGCAAATAGATAAAGAAAGAAAGAAAGAAAGAAAGAAAGAAAGAAAGAAAGAAAGAAAATTAAGTTAAAAAAAATACTGGAAAGTTTTCTGAAGTTTGTACAGTTGGCAAGGGTCCTGCACATACAGAAACAGGCCAAAGCAAATACAAAATTATAATTCAAATGAGTGGGACTCTAGTTCCACATAGGGATGAGTTGTACACTGAAGCTCTTGCAGATGCAAGATTTGTATAGTGGAATATCACAATTTTTCTTAACAAATACAGTGTTGATCACTTTTCTAGTAGCCTTACACAGGGTGTTCCTGAGGCTAGGTGCTAGGTTAGATAAAGCTGTATTCTTGTAAAGATCTTGCTGTACAGAACTTGGTAAATCTGTTTAATTAATGAAATGTTTCAGTATTTTAGAGGTTGTGTCAGATTTTTTTTCTTCTATGAGGAACAGATGTTGCAAAGCTAATTAGGTCTTATATTTCACAATCTGATAGATAAGCCTTCTAATATTAAAAAAAATTCCTTCTTTGATTGGAAATCACACCAAACAGGTCTCATACTATGATGACAGGCTTACCACATCATAGAGAAAGGTATTTTTCCCTCAGCTTGAATATGCTTCCAAAATGTGGCATCTAATGCTATTAAAAATTCTACTATCATGCAATCCAACTTGAATCAAATATATCAGTTTAACACACTCCTAGTAATGAACACCTTTACTTAACTTTGTAAAAAGCCAAATTGCAAACAGATTATGTACTTCTTGGCTCTCAGTTGTTCAAATTCCTATATGGACAATCTCTTCCTCCTTCCAAACTAATAGAATAGCATCCCCACCCCCAGTACAAGTTTTGAAACCATATTAATCCAGGCCCTCTCCTACAACTCCCTTCAATCCAAAGTGTAAAATTTCTGATCACTACTAGGCCCAAACTATGGCAACCCCTTCCTTCTAATCTTAAAGACATATCATCCTACTTCCCCTGTTATTGTATCATCTCTACCCTAATCTAACCATTGGGTAGGCTTCATTAACCCAGGACTTGCTGTCTTTCTCTAATCTTTGTGAGAAGACTCTATTTAGTTGAACATTCAGAATATCAAACTATTTTATACTGGCACACGCAAACCAATTGTCAAATGATCTCAGTGTGTCTGAATTACTCTGCACGAAACTGGAGTACAGCAGCCATTGAGAACTGGGAATTTGCCTTGTGAGGTCTCGGAGTTGGTATATATAAGTATCAGGAGGGATGTGTGTGTTTTATTTTCAGATATTCTGAGTTTCAACTTTTTAGATTGATACACATGTTGTACTGTGAGTGTTGGATCACATGTATTGGACTGAATCTATGTATATACTGAACCTCAGTATATATTGCATGTTATGCTAATTTTGTGTTTACCCATAGCATGTGATTGCATCATTACCATTTTATAATTTGTACAGATTTCTGGGCTAAGATTAAAAACTGGTAAGAATTGACCAGCACTCTGCCAGAGTAAACACATTCAAATAAATAAATAAAACCCATAGATCCTTCTGTCTTCCTAGGCCACCACACCTAGCATATGTATTATCCCTGTACTCTCCCCACTGAATGTAAACCATTTTTTTATTTTGGAATAATCTTTGTTAATCATGTCCATACTACAGTCTTTGCCTGACCTCATTTCAAGTCATTTCCTTGACACAGCACCAGGCTTAATGGCATCAAAACATCAAATGGGCAGGCTTAATGGCATCAAAACATCAAATGGACCTTGATTTCAAAATTAAGCCAGATAGCTGTCCTAAACCTGCTAAATTAGACAACTTACAGCACAGAATCCACTGGTGCCCAGATGTTACAGGCTTTTGTCTTGATAGGTTATCTAAATGACCACCTCCTGTTTCTTGTCAATAAATTCCCCAGCTATCTCACCATTTTAGGCCCATTAACACTACTACACACTAGTCTCACATTCGGTATAGTGAGAAAGAACTTACTGAATTAAAATTAAACCACACATGCTTCATTTCCCTTCTGAACCTTTAATCTGGTCATGAATAAGAACAATACAACTGACCAAAGTTTGAATGCTGAAAGCTCCACCCCTTACGTCATTTTCAGAAGACCCATCTCACTGTTCTGACTCATATGTTCTGGTGCTGAAAATGAAATCCTGAAATTCCTGGTGTGGAAAACCCCACCCCATACATCCATACATTAGCCAAACATCTCTGACTTTTACACAGCTGAATGCTTTGAAGCGGAATCCCCTCCCCAATTTTCTTTTTTTCTTCTCCCCCATTATTTTTACTATCCCATTTGGAATTTTACAGCCTTTTCATTGAGATCGGGTGCTACAACATTAAAACTTCAATATTTGCTCCACATTTTGTCAGTGTAGCACCCTGTAATTTGGACATGTGAGCTGTTTGTGAGCATCTATCCAGTTTGGTGATAGCTAACACTTTGCAGTATATCCACTATACCCCATGAGGTGGCACAATTAGCAGAAGGTGATGCCCTTTTTCATGTGGAGCTTATAAAACCAGACACAGAGCAGCCACATGTTTGAACATTACACAGAGAGTAATCACGTAAAAAAATTACAGACAAGTTTCCTAGATAAACATAACTCTGGCTTTTTATGCTTGTTATACTCAATGGGGTTTTTGTTTGCTGAAACACTGACCGTCACAAAACACTGTTATGTTTGTTTTAACAAAACAAAAGTTGTGTTTAACTAAGTTTTACTGTTAATGTAAATTCCATTAGGATTAAAGGTAGGAAAAAACAGACCTTTTCAGATATTATCAAAAACTAATCAGAAAGTTTATTTTTTAATTTTTCAGATTATACCAACAGCAGATCTGCAGACTTATGCTACCACCATTTCAGGCTGATAGACCTCAGTTCATTAAGTCATCCACAGCATGACATCTCAGGAGTAACAAAAGCCAGTACTGCATTTCAGTATCACTAATGGAATGTAAATCGAAGCACCTGCTGTAGGAACAAAACACACAGCCTTATGAGCTCTCCTGTATCAAAAGTCAGCCTACAGCTCTCTGGGAACACTTACGCTATTACAATAGTTAGCTATACTTTTTAGTCATTTATGCCACAATGTTTATGGGTGGTACTTTTCTCAGTACTGTTTTGTATCGTTTGTATTTCAATAATCACAGAAACAAAGATGGGTTCCTATCAGTTCGTCGAAACTTCAGCAGTTCGAACACCATATGTTCGAACTGTGAAGTTCAAAAACTGATTATCGCAAAGCAGCGGAACATAGAATTCTTTCCTAGGGAAATAATTCGGTGGGCCATTTCTGTGGCTTTGAGATTTTCAGCACTGTGGTGGAAAGTTATGGGTCGGGTTCCGGTAAGTGTGCGATTGTGCGGACATTAGGGTTAGGGCACGAGTTAGGGTTAGGGTGCGGGTGAGGTGGGTGTGCTATAGTGACAGACTTTAGGGTTAGGGCAGAATAGATGAGTTAGGCTTAGGGCATGGGTGAGGTGGGTGTGCGATAGTGACAAAATTTAGGGTTAGGGCGGGATAGGTGAGTTAGAGTTAGGGTTAGGGAGCGGGTCAGGTGAGTGTGCGATAGTGACGGACTTTAGGGTTAAGGTTTGAGTTAAGGTAAGTGGAGAGATAGTAGTGTAAGTACAGTTTAGTGTAGGGTTAGATGTAGGATTTTAAGTGTATGTGTGTGGATTGCTGTTTTTTTGGTGTGCTTGTGTTGTGTGTGTGTTTCTTGGAACAGCAATTGTTTTCCCTGGGAAAAAAATCGCTATTCTAAGCCTTCAATGGTTTTGCACTTCGAGGTTAGAAGTTCGAACATATGGTGTTCGAACTTCAGCCGTTTCGATGAACTGATATAGACCCAACAAAGATACATACGATGTGCAGTTGTTTGGTCTACAAAGTTGAAGACCCAGGTCTAAACTTGAACCCCCCCCCACACTGCAATGATGTTGTGTGACTAAAAAAAAGGTGACACAGTTATGCAACTAACACAAAGAATGCTGAGTCTCATCTGCTTTACCTGACAATTAACTTGAAATAAATAAATGCAAATAAACACATCAAACGTGGGTTTATAATTCTAACACCATTTTCAATCTGCCTATCATGCAGTATACAAGAAAAACACAACAGCTGTACAGCAACACATTCTAATGCTAATGTACCTTTGCAAAGGACGAAACAATAAGAGGTAAGTAAAAGATGTAGAAAAAAAGCAAAATCAAATACTGATAGAAAATATGAAGAGTAAGATGGAAACATTGTTTTTCTTTGTGCACTCAAGAGTCTGATTAAAGGAAAAGACAAACTAATTTGTAAATAGATAAATAAACTAAGCATGAGTTTTTTTTTCCTTGGCATCTGAAAACTAAGACTGAAAGCCTTGCTTTTGTTCAAACTCCAAGCTGCACTATTTATCTGAAGTATGATGCTGGCAATCTGTGATTAATTTAATTTAATTAAGCATTAAAATATGCAAACTGATTAACATTTACACTACATTCATGATGTGTGTGTGTCTGCTTAATATTTATACTACACTCATGAACTGTGAGATAGTTATAAATCAGACGGTCAGATAATAATCCTTCCATTATTTGAATACTGCCTGTATGGTACAGTGTTTTGTTGAGATTTTATCTGGAAAAGACTACAGTTTTATATAAAAAATGTCTAATTCCCTTGGCACGCAAACTTCAAACTATGGCTCTCAGAGATTACATAAAAATCTGGGATGCCTGTAAAAACTGATGCTTAAACTTTTGAATTCTACAGTTTTTTTGTAGAATTTTATTCTTTAAAGATTTTATGTAAACATGTTTTGTATTTAAAAACAATTGTGTTACTATTAGGTTGAATTGTATGATGGCTTGTACAGTTTGTAAGTTTACAGATGTTATGAAAGTTTTAATTCACTCAAAATGGGTGATTAAACAAATATGTATAGCGCTTTTGGTATGAATATGTCTAGAATTCAACAGATATAATGGCTGACAAATTGCATAAGCCTGTGTGTTTGTACTGATGCTGTTAATATATGTTGGTATAAGTGAATTCTCTCAAAAACAAAAATACAGACTGCTTTAATATGAATATTTTACAATTTACTGATTTCAGTGCAGATAAGTGACAAAATGGAAGAAAGGGATATTAACTGTGGAGCTTTTCTCCCCAGAGCTCCACTGAAAAAGGACAGCCTGACCAGTCAGAATTCCCAATAAAAAAATGTAATATAAAAATAAATAAAATAAATAAAAATATTTTAATACTGATGCATTGATTTACTGCATACAAAAATTAAACACACTAGAATCTAGATGTATCGAAGTGCCTTTGGGGGATAATATTTAATCTCATATGTTGTAACAATAACTAAAAAAATAAATGTTTTTCTAGCAAAGGCCAGAGGGAGTAATGGTTCTTCTAAATCGAGATACAGCAAACCTTCATATCTAAAGTAAGCATAAGTGCATATTTTTGACATATTAGAGTCAGTTAGAATTGTATAATGGCTGGTATACTTCACAACCATTTTAGGCCATCGGGTAAAAGGACCTAAGAAATATAAACAGCCCACACAGCCCACTTAAAGGTGAAAGTAGTTATGAAATATGACCTATTGCCAAACCTCTATCAAGTTATTTTATATATATATATATATATATATATATATATACACACACACATATATATATATATATATATATATATATATATATATATATATATATATATATATACATACATACATACATATTTCAAGATGACAAAGCCTTCAGGAAGACCATGGAAAACGTTTTCCTACAAAACATTGCTTTTAACACTTTGTATGGTCAGTTGCACTGCCTAAGTAAAAAATAATGTTTATTATCTTACATGGAAACCGTGAATTTGAGAACTCTGTGAAAAACCCACCCACCCCCAAACTTGTACATAGCAAGTCCAAGATCATCATACCTCAGACAAAAAGAAAAGAAATATTCAGAGAAATGTTAATATTGTTAATATTACAGTTGTATGCAAATCTGCATTCTCAGTCATTCAGTCTTGCTACTCCAGGACTTGCATCATCAAGTCTTGGGATATCAAATGGTTAACAGTGGAAACAGTGTGTGATAACCATTTGGGGGAGACGTTTTTGGTTATACCTAACTTTCCAACCCCTTAGCTCCTTGAGTCTCCCTGTAAGGAGGTTGCATGACTGCATTTGTGCCTGTGATGCCCCCTGCACTGGCCCAGTAATCAAGAAGCTTCAATCCTCACCACTAGCACTAGTGAGAGACGTACACATTGGAAAGATGACAAGTACACACACAGTAAACTACAATTTCCCTTACGAGCACACAGAGATCACAGTCAGTCTGGGGCTGGTTTCTCCATCTTTCTCCAGATCCCCAATAAGACTCCCCAGTGGCACAGTTATAGGGTTAAGATCTCAGCCAAGTGGCCAAGCTAAGATCTCCAGCACCCTCTCTGTCCAACCAGTGCCTTGTGTCCCTGCCCAAGTAGCTGATACACACACTGAGATTTGATTGATATACAAACACACACACACACCTGGGAAAGGCTGGCACAGGTTTACTAGCTATGCCCATTTCTGCCCAAACTATAAGGTAGCACCAGCTGCCACAAGCCACCCTTACTTATCAGCTACTATAAAGCCCTTATCAAAGGGTGTCCAATCCTACTGTGTAATGTTACTGTTATCCAAATGGTAAGTGTGACTAAGACTAAGGCTATTGGAGTAGTCTGTACAGTGTCACCAAATACATATGCAAGTACCCTAAGAACTTAAATATCTCTAAATAAATCAGCCACAATTAAAATGTTTAAATATATTTAATAATAAATAAATAAAGGACAAGACAATATTCAATAACTCAACACAGTGACTACAGAGTTCAGAATCACAGGAAATATGTTAAAACAACATTGCAGGACAGTTTCAAATAAATATAGAAAACATCTAAACTAATCTTACTATATTCCTATCTATCTCTAAGAGAGATTACTGTACCCTGGTTACTTACTATTAGCAAGACAAGTGCTGATGAGAGGATGTTTCCAGGTCCAACGATAAATACAAAATGCTCAGGCTTTCTCTGAGAGATAGTTTTTAAATTAATAATACACATTACTGCTGGGATAGCTAGGATGACATCACTCTGTCACCTGCCTTCAGTTCCCAGGCTAAGAGAGGCTAATATCACTGTGTTAAAAATACTTATCTCTCAGATGTGCAGCTGCTAGGAAGTCACAGAGCAATAAAAACATTTTACATTTTAAACCTAGTAATTATTTCTGTTTCAAGACAATAGGGAAACCTCTAGCTCTAGACATTCTGTCTCCTTCAATGAAATTGAGAGATAAACACACAATTGTAAAACACTTTGATTCCAACTTATTTTCTTAGAATTTTGTAAGTTAACCCCATATGTTCCAGCTTATACCATTAAAACATGCATTTGCACAGGTATATAGTCCATATACTTTTCTGCTCTTCTTCAGTAAAGTATACTGTGGTTACATTCTTGAAGCTCAGTACATAACATACAGTTCTCTTACATTTGTAAGACAAGCATATGAATCATATCACTATTCACAAATGACATATGATTATTTACAAAATTCCAGACAGCTGGGCTGGCAGTGTCACATCTCTGTACAAATCATATTAATATTTTCAAGTGACATACAATTATTTACAAAATTTCAGATAGCTGGACTGGCAGTATTTCCCTGATGTCACAGTGCCTACTTTACCATCTTGGACCTGGTGAGATAATGCATTATAATTTCACCAGTTTATACCCTTATAAAAACAAGACAAAGACATACCCCAGAAAACACTCACAGATTATATACAACAATTTTGGTAATATCTAACATTACTTTTGTCTTATTAAATACCAAGTCTATTCATCACAGCAAATTTTCTACCTTTTTTACTTAGAAGACTGTAAACTGATTTTTACCTTATGCAAAACATGCTCTGAGACAAGAGATGGACCCCTATAGTGATACTGATGGATCAGCACGCTGTAGAGGGTATATTCTGTTCAGCAGAACTGCATGCAGCATTACAAAGGAGGTATAATGTGACTGACATGCACCACCTAAAATGTTATTCAAGCAACAGACCCCTGCAGTGATACTGATGATTGGCACACTACAGAGGGTATATTCTGTTCAGCAGAATTGCATGCAGCATTACAAAGGAGGTATAATGTGACTGATGTGCACCACTCAAAATGTTAGTCAAGCTGGTGGTAAGAATTAGATTTCGGTGCTGAGACTAGACTTTTGTGTTTGGAGTATATAAGCAGGAAATCTGGCATTGCAGGACATTTTAAGAATAATATTATACATTGTTTTTACTTGGTGCACGGTCAGGGTGTGCTGGAGTTGTAACCATTGTACAGAGTACTGTGCCCTGCAGTTGTGTTTTGTCAGGTAGCATTTGTCAAGCTTTGTGAATACTATTAAGAATGGTAGAAGCATGAAGGATAGTGGAGAGCAACATAGTTTATGCAGCTTGTACTTGGGGTGAAGTAGGTTTGATTTTGTTTAGTCTACTAAGATCTTGGTTATTCTTTGACATCACATTGTTTATGTGGTGATTCAATTTTACTTTAATTTGAACAATAACTCTTAGTAGTAGTTTAGTGCCTTGCACTTTTCTGTTTTAGTTTTTGTTTTTAATTTCTCCAAAGTTATGAAGTTTAACACTGTAGCAGGAACTGACTCTGTTCCTGACTCGGTATGATTACAGATCAAGAAATTAGTACAGTTTCAGTCTTTGATGTTTGCCAAGAGTGCTCTCCTCAGCGCCAACAATGTACCCAGAGTTGCTTCCTTCTGCAGTTCACACAGAGTTTTATATATATATATATATATATATATATATATATATATATATATATATATATATATATATATATAGGTAGCATATTTAAGTGCAGTTGGAAAATCATTAACACTGAAACTCCTACTAAAACCAGAACTGTATGGATGTCTTTGACCCACATCGTTCTAGTTTCTGCCTGGATAACCTGGTATCTTATGACTGTTTGTCTAGTTACATAAGGCACTATAATTGTTACATTTAGCTATTTTAGTTGACTACTTTTGTCTTTTTTTTTTGTTTACTACTGTTGCTGTTTTTTCTTACTTATACTTTAACTGCTGTTATTGTATGAGTCCATGTCATCATAACTTCAATTTCTGTAATGGTATGTGGTTCTAGTTTCCAATAGTTCTCAGCTGCTTGTATGCTGTAGTGTTTGCATAATCCCCATTGCAATAGTCTTCCAAAACTGTTGTGCTTTTCAGTATATAAACCCTCAACTAGTGTATCACAGCCAGCAATGAGCTGTGCAACTGTTTTCGGTCCTTTATTACAGAATCTGCATGTCAGTTTCTCCTATTTTCTATAGACCTTGTAAACCAATGTGCATGTAAAATGCTATCTTGAGCCACCATTATTAGCCTTTCACCATTTTATTTAAATTTACTACAACCATTCATACATCAAATCTTGCCTAGCATGTGCTTGTTCTTGGAGTTATCTATATTAGCCACAGTAATTATGGGCTTTCAACTTTTCTTTCCTTTCCTGCTGGTCCTGCTCTTTATATTCTGTTTATTTATTTGTTTTTTGCCTGATTTTTGTGTACTTTTTTATAGGTTCATAGGTAGGTACTAGGCTATCGGCCCTGTGGCCTATACAAGCACAGTCAAAAAGGTACCCTGGCTTTTGCCACCCAAGAAAATTATTTTCCTGTGCCACTGTCGAGCAGACCCACAGAGGTGATCCCCGGGGTGAATTTCCTATTTCCCATCCAATCATCAAGGTTTTTATTGGTTCATAGGTAGGTACTAGGCTCAGTTAGATTTCCAAACCTACTCCTTTCGAGCTACTTCAGCAAATCTGAACAAAGATGTCATCTTGCATCTGATGATACCAAATATGTACACCAACCCACTATTGAAAACCAATACACATAATCAATCTTGAGAAGGCTGATACTTCCTTCAGAACAAGGGATATACACACATAAAATAATCAGAACATGGCATAATTATATGTCATTTGATAAGCATAAACTGATTCAATGCAGTTTGGGACCACTCAATCACAATAAAGCAGTAAGTTAAAACAGAAAGAGCAAGCCGATTTATAGATTAACCTTTATTACTGGACGTCACGGCAGTTTCAATATTCGTTATAGTCTTCTGAAGTATTCCTTAATAAGCTTTATTCTCATTTGTTCATGTTTATTGCAGACCCTTCGTCTATTCTAACATATTCAGACACACCCTCCTGTTCCAGTTCCTTTATATCAAATTCCTGTCCCAGGTTGATATTTCTGGCACCACTGCTTTCCTGCTGTAAATGTTGCTTCTGCACAATTCTCAAGACCACATATCATTCTTATACCATCCAAGAATTTTAGTCATTTATAGCTGTGCTTTCAGATGATAGTCTGATGATCCATATATGTTAAATAATCCACAAAAAAGCAAAAGAGTTGTCCTAAAATAAGGACAGTTTCTGGAAGTTAAGCTGTAACTATATCTTTGCAGTTTAATGGGTTAAGAGAAAGAAAACAACCAGAGGAGAAAAAGAATCCCCCTTGAATATCCCTCTTTGGATTTTGCATTGGGATAATAATTTGCCCTTTACCATGACTCCACTATTAAAAGGTCTGCCACTCTTTAATAGTTGCCATAAATAATGTAATTGGCCAATGTATGGTCATGAACATGGGATGCTGTCAAATGCATTTTGTAATTTATTCATGCCAAACTTGGATTCCTCACCTTTTTACAGTTCTCTGTTATGAATTGTTTATCAAGATAATCTCTTGTTCCATATTACTTTTATTACCTTTTTTGTTCTATTGCCATGATCACATTTTCTAAGTGACTATACACTCTGTCCACATCAATTCCAGTGCATAGTTTACATATTGGTGGAAAGCAAATTACTGGTCTACAGCTCTTTGACTGTCTTGCTGTTTCACTTCTTATGAGTATGTTTTTCCTATTTTTAAACCAGGTTGGTGTGTTTTCTAGATGTACATATCCATTTTTAGTCAGAGCTAAATCTTTATGTGAAGATCTTAATAATAACTTTGGTTAGGAATGTTACTTAGATTTGTCTCAGTTTGTCAGACAATTACTTCATCACATTCCATATTCTCTGTGACTTCCTACAGTTCTTTTTAACTCTATCCATCCATCATCTTTATGCTCAATGGGGTCTTCATAAAAATGTACAGATTTCTTTTTAAAGTGGTTTTACTATACTTTTGCTTTGCTTCCCCAGTTTTCTAAAGCATTTTGGTGTCATCATTGAATTGCTTGTTTTGCACCTTTCCTTTATATTTGTCTATACACCATCTACATTTTTCTAATTGCTTTGATTGTTTTAGTTTATTATTGGAGATGTATAAAACTGAATCTGTTTTGATATTATTTGCTACTTTTACCACATTTCTTAAGAATTTTTTGGATGATTTCCTCCGCTTTTGTATTTTTCTAACAGTGATACTTGTCTTAGATGCTTTATAGCTCTCTATTCAATACTTCCATGAAGGCAATCTGGTTGTTCATTTCCTTTGTTTTTCTGCATTTTTGTGGTAACTTTTACATTTCAGTCATATGACATGAATGTTCTCAATAGTCCCAGTTCCAGTTACTGTGTTCATCTGTTTTATCAGGCTAACATTTTGGCACTTATTCACGTTCTATACTCTATCATCTTAATATGCCTGTCCATTTCTTTTAAAATCAAGAAAGTCTTCCCTTAGATCATTCTCTTCTAGGCAGATGACATCCTCTTTGCTATCTGTTTCCTGCTCTTTCCCTCGCTGTGCAATTATACCTGGACTTTCAGGACAGTCTCGTACAGAAGGTTCTGAAACATCACCTTGTGGTTCATCAACTCCAGGTGCATTCTCCACTACCATTTGGGGACTCTCTGACCCATCATACTGTGGTATTGTCTTCATTAGGAGTTTCACATCAAGTCTTTCACTTCACATTCAGTCTGTCATTTAGAATTCCATTTAATTTCCACATTACTAAAGCTATGATTATATTTCACTTTTGCATTTTTTTGTGAAACATACCACATCCAGATGTCAATGTTTGTATCTTTGGAGCAGATTTTTTTCATTTTGATTATCTATGCAAAGAAGAAAGCCATACTAATACCTTATCATATTAGCTATTTTTACTTGCCCATGTCCATGTTTCTTTTATAACCTGTTTTATCTTGCAGCATTTCCTCACCATTTCCTTTTCCAGACAGAAGTCCTTGTTATACTCGGACGAAAGCGCTTACTGAATTTTTAATAAACTTTTTTTGTACTGTGTTTCGTTACTGTGCCAACTTCCTCTCTTCCAGGTTGGTTTTGGAATTTATTGGTTCCTTTTCCAGACTGACCAATGTTTCTTCATCTAGGTAATGTTTTGTCTGATTCTTTGCATTAAGAATCTTAAAGTACTACCCATAGTGTTTAATGGTTTCTTCCTTTTTTAATTTCCTTAAAATGTTTTGGTTTCCAATACCATTCCTGAGTCAGGTTATGAGTAAAGTTCATGAAATTTGTATTGCTTCGGTATGTTTGCCAATAGTGTTCTTCGACAGCTACAATGTTCCCAGAATTGATTCTTTCTACAGTTCATACAGGGTTACATGTACTGGAAGCATATTTAAGTACAATTACAAATTAATATTTTAGATTAATCCTGTTACTCCTACTTTGGGGTAATATTGACGTTGGGTATGGTTTTGGTATTAACAATATGAGAAAATACTGTGAGCTGTGTTTCTTTTTTCCATTGTTGAGTATTAGTGGAGATTCTGTGAGCAATATTTCTATGACAGATGAGTCAGTTAAAGTTTGTCAGTTGGAAATATCAAAAGTATCATTGTCTTGTTGGTTGGGAGGGTGGCCTAATGGTTACGGTGTTTGCCTTACAAACACAAGGTGCAGCGTTTTAATCTCACAAGGGATAATTGGCTAGGCTTAAAATGGCTCGCAAGGGCAGTTAGCCTAGTACTAATCTATGAACATAAATACTAGATACTGTTTTATTTGTTGAATATTTTATCCATGCTAAAGATATCCAGTTTTTGGAGAGGGTATCATTTATTTTGAAACTGTGTGCTTTATTTGACAGCCAGTTAGCAGTCCAGCCTGAGGCTCTCATCATTGGTTATCAGACAGGTAAGGTAAGCTACTGGCTGAAAATGTAAAATGTAGCAGAGGTAATGTAAAGGAAAGATAGTCCCATAGGTTGACTGCTACTGTAGTGGTAGGCTTAGGCTAGCGACTGAGTGAAATAAAGAAAAAGGTGGGGGTGAGTGAAACTAAGATAGTTAAGAGATAGATAACAAGACTAAGGTATTCATGACATAGCACTAGGATTAACATACATGGAGAAAACATGTATATCAAAAGTACAACCAAGCAATACGAATAGTAGCTGTATGATAGATGCTATTAACAACTAGTACAACTGCAGGAAGCAAAATGTAACTGGGTTTTACAATGGCAGTAAAGCAGCCAATGATTAGGCATCAGCACAACTGAATCACATTACTAGCAATTGAGTACCTACAACAGAGAGAGCAAAGTGGGCACTTGCTGAATAAAAAGAGACAGAAAATGAATACACAACATCATGGACCAAGATGGGGTTCAATTAAAGCAATAGATAATATGTATACACTGAATATGAACAGTATGACCACAGAAGAACCAACAGGCACCAGCAAAGTATTAAACAGGGTTCAAGTAATAAAGCAGTAAACAAATTCACAAATCTGATTACTGATATAGTCAAAGTAGTATCAGAAATGTACTGAATTCAGTCTCAAAAACACAAAAATGCAACTAAACTGTAGTCAAGACAAAGATGCAGAGGTCACCGTACCTGTTGTCGATTAAGCTCTTGAACTACTTATCCAAAACCACTTACACTGATCAGTGGTGCTGCACTGAGGGCTGCAAAACAATGAAGTAAACAAATCTGGGTATTTTAAACTCTATCAGGCTTTGCCCCCCCCCCCCAGAAGCTAGCCAAAGAAAATCAAGACTACACTCCTGCAAAATCTAGCCACTCGAATCCTTCAGTGGAGTCTAAGTTCAGGTAACTGGCACATGGCAGCCTCTATTCTCACTAAAGGCTAGTTGTACTGTATACCCAATCCTAGGACACCACTGAAGTCTTTGTGGAATTGCTTGTTCTTGATGGCTTCATAATTACCCACCACTGCACTTAAGCTATGTTATTCAGCTCTTGTTATTTAGTTAACCACATTAGCGGACTGACCCACAAAGACCCATTTCAACACCAGCCCAAGAGATGCAAAAACAGGTGATAATGCATATCAAATTGAGTAACAGTCACATAAGATTAAAATAAAAACAAGTACAGAAAATGCAAATGAATGCCAAGTGAAATGTGATTCAACAGCAGCAGTTGTAGGCAGTTACTGTGTATTGTTTGTATGGTAGTGCATACAAATATGCAAGCTGCTTTTGCAGTAGTACATACAAATAAGAGAAAAAAAAGTAGACAAATGCATGTAAAAGATTAAGATTAGGCTAAGACAACACCGAAGTAATTTCAAATAATTTACTAGGTATTCTCAAAACATGAAAAATGTCTAATGCAAGAAATTAAACCTGTAGTCAGACTAGTGCTATCACACTCCAAAAAAGAGGCCCTTCCACAAACCCTAATAAATACAGGTTGGTCATCCTCATGAGTACAGTATTCAAGGTATGGAGAGAATATTTTAATTTCTTAACTATATGTCGACTGGGTAAGCCCGCTGAACACAGCTCTCCTTTTTCCAGGGTGATGCAGGAGTGCTGTCTGATTAGGTGACTTGCTCAGTCACAAAAATGACAAAGTGAGGCAGCAGCTAATTAACAGCTCAAAACTTTAGTCTTCTGTACTTACTACCAGAATCATCATGGAACGTATTCAAACAGAGAAACAGTCATTTATGACTGAACCCAGTATGGTTTCATCAGTAGTAGATATTGTATTCTGTAACATCATAAATGTTTTTCAAATGCAAGGCTGCCGCCCTGGATGAAAGTTTACCTGTTCATGAAACTTAACTCAGTCTGGCATATTCAACACTATAATTCATGACAGAATTATGCATAAATTCAGGTTCTCAAAGTAAATAAAGCCATAACAGCCTGGTCCTACAACTGGCTAAATGTCTATATACAACAAGTAATAACATAAGGATTCCTATTCTCACCACCCCTTGTCACCAGTAGAATCCTTAAAGTTCTATCATGGGGGCTTCTCTTAGCATTTTTTCTCAAAAGTCAAAAGGATTCAACTTCCAAGATGGCTGCACATTGAACAACAACTTAAATTTCAGCTCCCCCCATGTGAAAATAGAAACCAAGAAAAATGAGTGCCATTGAAACTTTTATTTGAAAAAAAATCTGTTTCTGACTAGTAAGGACACTGCCTGAATGCCAGAAAAGTAGTAGTCTGGAGAACCTGAAATAAAGCCAACCAGAAAAGCTGAAGAGAAAATAATGGCTTGGAAATATCCTGCAACTGATCAGCAAAAAGTAGTTCAAGCTTCAGCTTTGGTTCAAGAGATAGCTTCCAGTAATTTATAGGGAAAAAAAATAAAATGTACTTGCTGGTGATTAACACTGCGGTGGTGGTGCTGTGGTAGCGTTGTCGTCTCATAGCAAGACGTTGTCCCATTCGATTCTCAGCTAGAGCGTCTTCTGTATAGAGGCATACGTGAATCGGGTGTGCCTTCGTTGAAGGTTGTGGGTCAGGGCTGGTAACCCGGTATGTAAAAATCCACTACTAATCATTAGTGGACCGGAGTTCAGCTGTGGCGACCCCTAACCGGGAAAAGCTGAAAGACACAAACAAACTTGGTGGTGATTAAAATAAACAAACATTGAAGGAATATACTGACTCAAATAAAAGGCTGGAAAATAACTTTTATCTAGCTATTCAGATGAACTGATAAAACTGTAAGAATCAAAAGTTGAAATAAAGAAAAGGCTGGCTGAGTATGAGGCTTCTCAAGAAGAGCCACTTCAAAAAAATGCCATAGTTAGAAGACAGAACATGCAGAGAAAACCTGACATTTTCTGCTGTAGCTGAGAAACTGGAAGGTATAGGTTGTATACATTTTATTAATGCACAAATAAGCAAGTAAACTGGGGATCCACATCAGGATTTGTTAATTGAAAGGGCACATGGAGTGTATGCTCCAAACCTGGGAATGAGAAAGTAGCCAAGATCTATATTAGTAACAGTGCAATTACAAGAAAGAGATGCTCCCGATAAAATGGCAAAAGGGAAAGGTATTAAACATTTCAGACAGCAAACTGTGGAAAATAATTATTCACAGTACACCAGGCAGAAGAGAAGGAAATGTATGACAGCAATCAAGGAATGGTGAGATGCAGGTGCGAGATTCACAATGCTGTATTAGACTTTTTTTTTGTGGAGGATCAAAGACATGTTTTTGATGCAGAACAGGCAGAGGGGGAAGTAAAAATGTTTATTCAACAAAACTGATCCAGCAAGCAGGAGACTCTGCTCCTCATTCCTCT
This sequence comes from Protopterus annectens, assembly GCF_019279795.1. Classification (NCBI taxonomy): domain Eukaryota; kingdom Metazoa; phylum Chordata; order Ceratodontiformes; family Protopteridae; genus Protopterus; species Protopterus annectens. Next base: position 1,395,383,517 of record NC_056741.1, on the reverse strand, counting down.
GACAAGAAAGCTCATAGAGAGACTTTGCCAGTGAAACATTTTCCAGTGTTTCAAAGGACAATGCTCAAGAGACAGAAAACAAATGTAGGAATTGACTAGAAAAATCAAGAGTACCTTGGAAATGAATCAGAGTTCAGTGATGGGAGATGGAGATGAACAGGAAGACGACAAGCAACACTGAAATTAGTGAATACATATGAGGTTATAAAGCATCAATCATATTTGTGAAATATGAATTTGCAAATAAGTGTCTGACAAAAGACTGGACTTTTGTTGACTTTGTTAAATTTGAGGTGGACTGCAAAGCCTATACTCCTCACTTTGCATTTAATGTTTACAATGACACTAAAGGAGGAAAAGTAACTGTAGGTAAAACAATTTTTGTCCTTATTGATTTTCATATAAAACACTTCTTTTTACAAGAGTAGATATCTAGATTAATATCCTTGACTTAAGCTAAGTTTTCTGTATGCAAATAGCCTTGAAAAATAAGACAAAATGATGAAAACCAGGAAAAATGTTAAAATTCCTGCATACGTAAAAATATTATCTTGTTTTTTTTCAATCAGTAAATGTTCTAGGTGTGAAACAAGAAGTCTGCAGCTGAAGGTAATTAGCCAGGGACATTCTGTACAATGTGTTCTAAGTGAATTTTACAAAGAGTCCTACATGAAACTCCAAGTTGTTAGCTGTTCTTTTCCCTCATTGCTGATTACTTTTACATGGAGACAAGCTGTCTGCAGATGTAAGTAATTGATCTAGATAGTTTTGAACACTCTTTGCTGAGAGAACTGTACAATTTAAAGGTACACTGATTATAAATTCAGTGAAAAATAAACTTGAAATTATGGAAGTGAATGAGAGATAATAGCTTCCCCTGCAGCCTTAAAACTTTAACCCATTTAAAAGAAGAGTGTACAATTTAGTTTTATTTAAGTGTAGACAGTGCATTTTTTCTTAGGGCTAAAGGTTAATGTTTTTTGAAAGCATGCATGCTGTTTTTCACTTCTGAGAAAGGAATAAAAGAAAAAAAAGAACAGATAGTAATTGGTGTAAGTAGAAACACATGCTGTAACATGAGTTTAAGCATGGGAAACCTTAATTTTAAATTATATTATGCTTGCTTGTACATCTGTCAATCTGGGGCAATTATTCCTATCTGAAGGGCTCAAGTTAATTTATTAAAAATGTACATAACTTTGTGTGTTTAGTCTAAGTTACAAGGGGAAGGCGTATTTTGAAAATATATTTAGTTTTTTGCTTGAGGGTTTCATTAAATCAAAAAGTCTTGGGAAATGTGGCATATGTTTAAATGGAGATGAGAAAAACAACTGGGTAAAAGACCAGCCTGCCAAACATTAGAGTGTGCATGCAAGATTAACGATGGAAATACACATTAAAAAAAACTTTTATCATAATGTCTACTCTATTCATAATATTTTGGAACTAAATGGCCTTACAGGTATAGACAAAAATGAAACAGGATTGAATTATATTAAGAAATGCAGAGTATAAATAACGTGCAGGAAATAGATTTAGAAAGAAATGAGCATGTGTATTTTACAAAGAAAGAATTGATGGATATTGAGCAGAATATCATGGGCAAAGGAACTGATTGAGAGAGGGGCTATAATAGTGATAGAAGAGGAAAAAAGACAATAACAGCATATTTGTACCAGATATAAGTATTTTTGTGGCTTTCTCACTGTTATTAAGCTAGCGACTGCATTTTCGCCTATTTTACTGCTACTTTAAGTGATTTCTGCATTGTACACTGTTTGTTGCACTTTAAGTTACTAATTGTTGCAAATTGTTTCTGTAGGCTACACACTAAAGTTTATAAGCATTTACTGTCTGTTGTTTTCCTTGTCTCTGTAAAGAAAAACAAAAACAAAAAAATCTCTTGTTTTAGTAGTCCAGTTTCAGAGTTGCTGATCCCTGGGCTTTGTTTTTAGTTCCTGTTACTGATCCATTGCCTTATTTGGAAGGAGGGAAGTTTCTTTGCTTACCAGTGGGAGTGGGAAGCACTGAGCAGCCTTTTTGTCTGATTTGGTGAAGTTTCAGCCAGAAACTAGTAGTCCATTCCCTGCTATAAAATATGGAGCTGCTACCATTGCACACTAGGGCAGTGCCGGTTAATCAGGTTTAAACTATTAGAGCTACCTAAAGTCCACTCTTCAAATTTTCCCTTAAAACTACCTTCCTCAAAGTACACTACTGTTCTATTTAGTGTATCCTATAACTATAAATTATCTCTACTTGACTCCCAAGTAGACTATTCTCTATCTGTATAGCCAAGCACTTGCTCCTACAGTACTTATCACCTCAATACAGCACTCTTGTTATAGAAACTACCCCAAAAAAGCAAACCCCAGAACCTTTTAAGTTTTTCTGTCTATTCCTTCTAGCATGTCGAGGATCAGTTGCTAATGTCCTCTCCTGCTCAGCTGGTGAACCTGGGAATATTGAGGCAATGTTACAATTGCCTCATGTACACAGACAACCCTCTCCTCCTCTCACAAAACACAAATACATAGATGCAACTATCAAACTGGAGGCTGAGCTCTCTCAACATAGGACTGGCAAGACCAGACAGGAGGAGAAGGTAACCACACACACTATAGACCCAGTCTCACATAATACCATCACAACCTCAAATCTTACACATAAACACACAAAGACATACTCGAGGCTCTGATCAAAATCTACCAAAACAGCAGAGGCCACCAAAGCAGACACCCAAACAACTACCACCTCAAAACACAACACCTGCAACACATAGACCACACAGTCAGAGTGTCAAGCAGTCACAGCCCTTAAGGCCAAACACAATGCCAGACACACTAGTCATTGGTGACTCCATAGTCAGACACACTGGCGTCCCGCTCACCAGACTGAGTAAGGGAAGGTCACAGTAAGCTGCCTGTCAGGTGCTAGAATCCGCCACATAACGCATGCACTCAGGTCTCTCAACAGCAGGTACAAGTACGACTCAATCATTGTCCACGCTGGTGTTACTCCTTGGACTACATGAAAAGAGACATAGAGGAGCTCTCTGATTATGTAGCCCAAGCAGGTATGACCCTGACCTTGAGCAGTATCCTACCTTCACCAAGAATGATGCCACAATACAGAGATAAGATGATCAGCTTTAACAATTGGCTTAAACTCTGGTGTCATTCAAAGGGGATCCAATGTCTGTCTGCCTGGGATGACATGCTGGACAAGCCACGCTGCTTCACAAGGGACGGCTTGCACCTGTCACCCTAAGGCTCTTGCCACCCCATAGTGCCGGCTCAAATTCTAAACCTACCACCCTAGAACACAACAAAAAACTAAGGGTAATGCTGCTCAATGCCAGAAGTCTCAACCTCAAGATGCGAGGCTCTTCTCAGTATGGAGAACATCGATGTCTGGTTCAAGGCTCCTGAGAGCACCCCAGCACTATCAGGTTTTACCTCATATCATGTATCCATATTCATCAAGGACACCCACACCTCAAGATTGGTCGATGCATCGGAAACCATCCAGGTGCAATTAACCATAGGCAAGACTGCTCTGCAAACTCAGGAACCTCACATGGCCTTCCTGAAAACACTGGAGGGATAAATGTATCTAACACCATCATACTCCTAATATAGACTGGGAACACTACTCAAGCCCAAACACTCTAGCCCAAAAGTTCCTGGAATTCATAAAGTCCAATGCCATGGAACAACTAGTCATCTCATCATCACGAACATGGGAGCACAATGTTCAACACCTCACTGGTGAGATCAGATCACAAACTAATCTGGAGGTCCTCATAAAGACCACAGTACACTTCTAAAGACTACAGTCTGGTGGACCCCAGCCATAAACAAACTCTACAACAAAAGGAGAAAGCTACTACAAGATAGAGCAAAATCCTTAAAAGGTAAGACACCGCTGATCACTATAAGTAAAAAGCTAAGAGCTCTCATAAAATCATCCAAAGCTAATTTTGAGAAAAATAGCTAAGGACTCTAAAGACAACCATAAGGCATTCTTTAGCTATGTCAGAAACCTAGGAGGAAACTCCCAGATATGCTCAGAATTAGTTCAAAATGATGTGAAGATTACTGATCCTACAGACATTGCCAACAGAGATATCTATACCAAATGATTGTAGCCCCCAAACATATCTATGAGAACTGAAGAACACAGCATCCATGGGACCTGATGGTGTCATGAACTCAATTAAACCCACAGTTAGGACAGCTGTTTAATCTTAGTCTCACCTCTGGATCCTGGAAATTACCATCCCATTAGCTTGACAAGCCTTATCTGCAAAGCCATGGAGAGGATCATAATGGATCTCATAAATAAAGACATAGGAAATTTGCAGACTTTGGATCCATTTGTCAAAGGCAGATCATGCCTTTTAAACTTGGTTGACTTCTTGAAACAGTCACCAAGGCCATTGAAGGCAGTCCATACAGCCTATCATTGAAAAACTCATCAACTTAAATGTAAACCCATACATTACAAGATGGGTTGCAAACTGGCTGAGTGACAGAACCCACAGGGTCAGAGTTGCTGGCGCCATGTCGGACTCAAAGCCTGTCACAAGTGGTGTCCCACTCTTGTTTGGCATCTACTTTTCTGAAGTACAAGCAAACACAGGAGGGTTATGGCTGACAAAGTTTGCAGATGACTGCAAACTGGGCGCCAGAGAAAACACATCCGACATAGATATCCTTCAGAAGGGTCTCACAGCGGATAACTGGTGCCAGAGCCATGGCCTAAAGTTAAATGCCAAGAAATGCATAGTCAAAACAAGGTTACCACTAGCTACCATATAGGTGGCAATCCAAGAAGTTATCAGGGACCTAGGAACCCAGGTTGACAGTAGCCTTTCATTCGACACTCATATTGCTAAAGTAGTTAGGAAGACCTTCTACATTGCCCACCTTATCATGAAGGATTCACATCTAGATCAAGGGAGGTCATAGTCTCCTATACCCATCACTCATCAGACCAATGATTGAGTACAATGCCCCATTGAATGTATCTGACCCGACACTTGCAGCAGCTGGAGGCCACAAAGTTCCTCACCAAAAGGATAAAGGGTCTCAAAAATCTGTCTTATGCTGCCCGACTGAAAGAACTCCAGTTATATTCAGTTGCTTACCGCTTGCTCAGAGGTGACCTGTGCCTGACATACAAGGCCATGTCAAACCCAGATTTGATGAACATGCTTCATCTCAAAAAATCTAGATCCTCAGAGCCACAAGGGCGGGAGACTTAAATTATTAATAGGGCGTGCTGGAGGGATAGATTCATCACCCAAAGACTCCCTATGCTGTGGAACAAAATCCCGGTTTATGTGAGGCAGAGCACCTCGGAATCTTGACCAATGGATGGGAGATCGCAGATACACCCCAGGGGTTACCTCAGTGTCACTGCTTGACAGAGGCACAGCAAAATAATGGGCATAGTTTCTCCAAACTAAAGGGGTGCTAGGCTTGTAAATGCCCTCGGGCAGATAGCCTAGTATGAACCTATGAACCTATGAACCTAAGAGACTATTGGCAAGAGAGGAGGATTACACTGGCATGTATTTACATATTCCATGAAAAACTGCTATTATGGAGCTTAAGAAAAGTTTGGGAGAAATAATCAGCTTTCGGCAGGGAATATTATTTATAAGTGGGGACTGGAACTTTATTTGCTATAGTGATGATATATCAGGGAAGTAAATGGGAAAATATATCAAAACAGGACAGAGAAATTTATGGAAACATTTTGTATGGAACATATGAATTCAGTAGAAAGAACTTGGATATAACTTACATATTATTTCCCAAGGTACTATAACTGGTGTAGATCTAAAAGAAACTGTATATCAGAGGAATATGTACATTTAATTGAAAGCTTTGACACATCCAATTACTATTTCAGATCATGTATGGATAAAAACTGAGCTAGAATGCAGGGTAATGAAGCAAAAACAAGACACTGGAATTTTCCCATGTACCTGTTACAAAGAGAGGAATTTAAGTAATGAGTAGTGGAAATTATTCAAGCGTTATTAGGGAAGATCAAACTTTCTTCAGAAAGAATAGCAAGGCAGTGGGATACAATGAAAACAACCTTTACAAATGTGGAGAAATAACAGAAAGAGAAATGGTTAAGTAGTAATAAGAATTTAGAGGGGCTGACAGTATTGCAGAAAAAGGGGAATCTCACAGAACAAGAACAGGAGCAACTGCAGAGTGCTAACAAGAAAATAATGGAGTACCTAGATAATACTCATGAGTTTAGAAAGATTGAAACAACTGTTTTTTGATTAACTACAGAGCACAAAACCGTTTTAACAAAACAGGCAATAGAAAGTAGAAAGGGTTGTCACCAAACTTAGGGATCTAATGACAAGAAAAAGATAGAGATCCTAGAGAGTTGTTAGAGATATTTCATACATTTTGTAAACATTCATAAAAGCATGGAAATGTGGAAACTGAGAAAAAGCACAAATGGAAATGTTCATGGAAAACTTAACTATGCCAAGATTAGAAAAAATGAGACCCAATAACTAATAATTAAGAAAGAGGGGCTATTGCCAAACTTAAGGATCTTATGACAAGAAAGAAACATAGATCCTACAGCGCAAGTAGAGATATTCCATACATTTTAGGGAATGTGGGAACTCAGAAAGAGCACAATGGTGAGATAGCATAGTGGTTAGAGTTCTGGCTTTGCATGCAGCAGTTCACAGTTTGAGTACCAAGATAGGCCCTTCATTTTGGGAACTAACGTTGGGCAGCATGATGCCAGGGCACTTCTATGGGTTAGGCTTGTAAAGGTTCCAGGGCCATTAGCCTAGTACACACACATGAACCTATGAACAAATAGAAATGTTCATGAAAAACTTAACTATGCCAAGATTACAAAAATGAGACCCAATAACTAACAATTAAGATTAAAAGGAGACAAGATTAAAAACAGTGATGTATAATCAGTTTTCAGGGAAGTCTCCAGGAACAGATGGTATTCCTATGAAAGTTTGGAAGTTAGGAGGGAAGATAGTAATAGATATGGAAGATTATTGTTTAATAGTATTTTAAAAAGAGGGTAAAACCAACAACCTGTAAGAAAGTTGTGGTAGCTGTATTACCCAAAGAGGGTAAAGACTGTCAGATCCATCATCATATAGACCAATTTCAATTTAAACCAAGATTATAAAGTATTTATGTCTGTACTAGATAAAAGAATGGCAATGATGTTGCCAAATTGATAGATATGGATCAATGTGGTTTTATGCAGGGGAGGCAAACATTTAACAACATTAACAGACCTCTGATGAAGGAAGAAAATACTACTGCTGTTGTTGTTAGGTCTTGATGCAGAGAAAGCATTTGAGAAAGTAACTGGGATTTTATGAATAGGGCAATAGAAGAATATGCACTCCCTGACACAATAATAAAGTTAATTAGGAGGACATATGACAGATTGGAGGCAAAAATTAAAGTGGAAGAGTTCCTCTTTGATAAGCTGTGTTTGAACAAAGGATCCAGACAAAGGGCCCTCTTTCCCCTTTGTTGTTTGCTTTATATTTAGAACCACTCGCAAAGAAAATAAATGACAGAAACACAAGGATATAACTGGTATGGCAATCAAGAAAAGTTGGCTTTATTTCCAGATATTACTTTGCACTTGATAAATCCAGAAAAAGGACATCTCAGTGTTGTGGAACATTTTGAGACAATTTCTATTCTTTTCAGGATATAAAATTAATCAAGACAAAACAAAGGCCAGACCCATAAATTATGTACCTACGCATGACTTGGTTCAGCAATACTCATATTAATGGGGGCATGATAAGATGAAGTATTTGACAGTATAGATTAAAAAGGCTTCTGTCACAGCAGCTAAGGATATGTGGGAGGAGAATCAACAAAAGATAAAACAAAAACTGAAAAACTGGAAGCTGTTGTTTATGCATATGGATAGTAAGATACAACCAGTGTCATGTTTTAGTCCATTTACTTTTACATACAGGTCAGGCATACTGTTATCAACCAGAGGAAAAGTTGAAGACAATAATTGATAAAGAGTTGAAGGAATTTATTTTGGAGGAAATCACAACAAGAGTTAAGTTGAGTAAGTTGATCCTCCCAACAGAACAAGGTGCTTTAGGATTACCTGATTTGGAGGGATTTTTAAAACTACACCATTAAAACTCATATACATAACACAAGCAGAAGGTTATAATTCAAAGTGGGAAGGGGTGATGAAGAAGCAGATAGTAAGTTTAAGAAATAAGGAATAAGGGGTTTTGAAATTAAGAACAACAGTCATTATAAACTAGGTACATCCAACCAAAAATCTGGACATCTAATAAGCATAAAATGTGATTACCAAATAGTACAGAACTGCCCTCTTCCCATAGGAATGTGGGATACTACTCAGAAACATATGTTTATAAAAGACAGAATGACAAAAATGATGGGAAAATATAAGCGAGTTATCAAAGAGAGTGTAAGATCCACAGCTGTAGGCTTCTTATTGCTTTGTATGTATCTGGATATTTTGAACAGACATGGCTTTGTGCAGTCATGCTTAAAAGACTTAAGATGTGCAGTGGACTGCCCAACTTTTATTATTAATATTTAAAAAAAAAATAAAATTAAAATATTTTATATAGGAGTAAACACCTATGAATCTATCTGTTGTTTTCAATGAACTGCATAGCAAAATTCTACCACAGAAGGTTATTTATTTTTGCCCCTGAAAAGGGAGATCTGGAATGTATGTCCTATTTCTTTAAATTATTTGTGACAGCATTATGTTGATTAAGCAGTGTGATTTTTTTTTGTGTACTAGACAGCTTAAAAAAATCACATGTTATGAAAGTGATTTAGAAAACTGAAGTGGTAAAATAAACCCAAAAATTGGGGCATACCTCCAAAAATATGCATATCATGTGCAAAGGTAAATCTGAACTGAAAATAAGAACATTTTTCCAAAATAGAGACAGTTGAGAAGCTTGTAAAAGTTGACAAAATAGTAAAAGACTCTGGTTACAACTGACTTTGCACACATTGTATGCATTTCTCTAACTACATTATACATGTTTTATTCCACTGTTTTGTTAGTACATTCCAAATGCATGTCACTTTTGTATTTAACTTCCACCTGTTTTACTGTTCCTGATTGTGAACATTGTATTTGTTTATGCTATTACTCCCTCCCCTTCTCTAAATCTTGTACTTCTGTTGTGATTTTACAGCCCAAGTAGTGTGTGAGTAGTTTTACCTTAGCCCATTCACCTGGTTAAAAAACAACTCAAATGAAAGATGGCTCTTTTTAATACATATTAACCAGGGAAGCCCACTATATGTAAATGTCCCCTTTCAGTGGCATTTGGGGAGAAGATTTGGTGAAATGACTTGCTCAGAGTCACACAGCTGGAAAAGTGGAAGAGGAAAGACTCAAACCCTGTACACTTGATTACAAGAAGCAGCTAATTAACAATTTGACGCCTTAATCCTATGCTTAAGGCAATGATCTGTATTCTTCTCTGGATTACACAACAGAGTGCTGTAAACAGCTCAGCAATAAAGAATCCTCAATGTGCTCTGCACAGTTGTACCCCAAATGGCTAATAAAGTAATTTTACCGCGTATGTTACTATGTAGTGAGACACATTATTCTGGTATACATAGTCTGTGACTTCTCAGCTACATAGTGGTTATCCAAGAACAGCACCACTATGCGTATGTGCAAATAAACTGAGTGCAGGTCATTCATGGTGAATAAGGAAAAGCATAGCCATTTTGAAAAAAAAAATCTACTTATGGTAAAATCGTGAAGTACCCAAAGTTAAGTATACACTAAAAACTATATAAAAGCTGTAGGTTTCTTACTACTTTGTATGTATCTGGATATTGTGAACAGACGTGGTTATGTGCAGTCATGCTTAAAAGACTTTGTGTGGTGGACTGCCCAACTTGTATTATTAATATTTAAAAAAAATAAAATTAAAATCTTTTATATAGGAGTATCTTTACGAGGACACTCTGTTGGTGTATGTAAAGAATGAAAAAGGGGAGATAGGACAGACTGAAAAATGGGAGACACAACAAAGAGGGAGTCATAGCAGGAACACAGCTGTCATTGAAACACTAGTGAAAAATTATAGATTAAAATGAGTATCCTGTCATGTAAACAATCACTGCTGCCACTTCCGTATTTTGTTTTACACCATGCACCATGGCTGAAGTCCCACGTCATCCTCAACACTGCACAAATGATGATATATGAATCTCTAAGGCTACAAATTATTGTGCATGACAAATAAAAAAGCTGATGTGTAGTACCTGAACAGACAAACTTTAAACTGAGAAAACATTGCATAACATAAAAAAAAATATGATACATTTTCATTCCAATGCAAGGTATTAACTGTTGCTGTATGCTGAATTATCAATTTTTACTAACTGAACCACTTGAGATTTACTATGTGCATACTTAGGTAAACCACCTCAGTAGAATTTACTGTGCAAAACAATTAAAAAATGATTATTACTTATATGACACCTTACAACATCACTGAAGTTGGTGAGCACTCAGGGAAGACTTTTACAAGCAATAATTTGAGTAACTGTTCTGAAATAAAAAAAAATAATTTAAAGATGATAAAGTATGACTGATGAACAGTAACAGTACACCATGCAGCACATAGAGTAGTCCTCATATATCATTGCATGCCTCATTTTTATTCTGTTTTTTTTTTTTAAAGAAAGAAATAATTAACCTGAATGTCATGATCCATAGTTCTGGACTAGTCTCCACCTCTTTAACTGTGCAGCTGAATGCATGCATGTGACTGCTACATGGGAACCTCTACTACTGCTGCCAGCTGGTCATTATTAATCATGGTGGGACTGGAACTAGTCTCCACCTCTTTAACTGTGCAGCTGAATGCATGCATGTGCCTGCTACATGGGAACCTCTACTACTGCTGCCAGCTGGTCATTATTAATCATGGTGGGACTGGAACTGAGAGCTACAATGACAGCATGGGTCATTTCACCACCAGACTGGTGCATGACCATGATGTGCAGAATGCAATATGCAATAAATATCCTGCAAGCAGTACCTGGGTCATATTGAAGGACACTCACAGGCTCAGACACCTAAAATGACTCTTCAAGAGAGCAAAGACCCTTTTGATGACAATACCGGTCTGACTCAGGGCTGTGTTGTAGGTCTCTTCTGCATCTCCACTTGGAATTCTCACTGGTATTATGAGACATGGCCACAGTGGATATCCAGCATCACCTGAATGACAGACGTTAGACAGAGAGAAAATGGAGGGGGGGGGGTGACAAAACAAAGAAAAAGTGGTTTAGTATTCATCAATACCATTTACCATCAATAACTGCTTAAATTCAACAGATAAAAGAAAAAACATTTTCCACTAACCAACAAGATGACCACTGGACATCCTACAATGCAGGAATAGGCAGTACAGTGAACAAGTTTGCCAGATATGGGAATCATGTGCTCTGTCAGGATGCTGGGCAGAGACATTAGAGATATACCCCCAAGTATCATATACTATTTGGCAATTGATGGAATGGTAACCCATCTTATTGCAGTACTACTTATCCCATGGACCAGAAAGTCTTAGCTTTGTCCTGAAGAGACACTGGGAAATAGATGTACTGATACACACATGCCAAGAGTACATCAAAGAGCTAATGCAGTATCCTCAAGGCAGAAGCCTGTGAGATACCCAAAGTGTCCCCAATCTGTCTCTGGATAGTTCCAGTGGCAAGTATACTGAGGGTTACACATACGTTAGTATCCACACGCAAAGTCCATGCATTGTTCCAGTACCCTTGTGGGGCTCATACATACTCACTGAGATGCTTATAATAGCCCTGTCCTCCCCAAAACCCATGTAGCATCTCCTGATTGTTAAAATTATAATGGGTTATGATTATTCACTGCTTATATCTCCACCTTCTTGGCCGGTGAGTACCACTGGGTGCAAATAGTTTTGGCTCTGCCAGGAGAAACAACTCACACTGGGAATACCAAGGTTAGCTGCAAGGGACAGCATCTTCATGGATTGCAAAGTAAATTGCATAGGTGAGACTCTTCTTTATATTATGTATTTGCAGATGGAGTGGAATTATAGGAAAATTTCACCATGAACTGCAACTAGACAAGAGAATGCTTCATTAACATACAACTTTCTAGAGCATTCATCATTTACATCTCATTATGCCTTAATTTGCTTAGGCTTATTTGCAGCCATCCATACCTCTCAACTGTACAGATTTTCTCAGAATGTCCAGATTTTTGGCTTATATTTTAGTCTTTTCCTCATAAATCTATGTTTTTCTGACAAAATACTAGGATGATCTGAGGAATTAAGTCACTAAATCATGGCATACATTTGAGTTTCAGACTTCAAATCCTTCAGAAAATGTATGTTAAAACAAATCCTGTTACTCTAGGAACTTTCTAAGCTTATAAGAGTTGTTGTGTCTTTTGGCTTTTCTCTGTTAGGGGTCACCACAGCGGAACTCCGGTCCGCTAATGACTGGTAGTTGATTTTTATGTGCCGAGTTACAAGCCCTGACATACAACCTTCAACGAAGGTACGCCCATTCACGCATGTCTCCACGCAGCTCTAGCTGAGAAACGAACTGGACAGCATCTTACTGTGTGGTGACAACACTACCACAGCACCACCACCGCAGTTCTAAGCTTATAACAGTAATATTTAAAATATGTCCCTATTTTTGGCTCTTTGTCCCCCCATTTTCTCAGTCTTTGTCCAGATTTCTTGCACTGAGAGGTTGAGAGGTATGGCCATCACCCATTAGTATAAGTGGCCTCTATAAATTGCGACTTGCTTATTCATGAGCAAGTAATGACTATGAATACCACCCATAATTTGTGTTTGTTTGTTTGTAAGCATCTGCATGTGCACATGACAATCTGAACTTGTACGTTCATTTGTGTATATGTCATGCTTCTCAGTTGTACAGTCTTTCATAGAATGTCCAGACTTACCTCATATTTCTGATCTTTTCCTCATAAAATTTGTGGTTTTCTGGATTTTTGTGGAAAATCATTGAGGACTGAATTCACTTTATAATACGAGGCATTTGAGTTTCAGACTTCATATCCTTCAGAAATTCATGGCAACACAAGACCCTTTATTCTAGCAACTTTCTAAGTTTATAACAGCAACATTTAACATTTGTTCTTATTTTGGGGTGTTGTCCCCCACTGATTTTTGGCTTTGTCCAGATTTTTTCTGCCAAGAGGTTAAGAGCTATGGTATATGTATACACGTGCAGTTGAGAGTAAGGGGGTTTGTTTTTATACTATAGACTGAGTGATACATTAGCTCTGCACAGTTGACAAGTATGGAACCCATGCTTGTGTCTATGCATTCTTTGTGTGTGTACACACATGTAGTTGAGAGTAAGGGGTGTGTTTTTATACAGTAGACTCTCAGTGATATATTAGCTCTGCATTGTAAAGGGTCTATATCAGAAGATCGTAGTTTCAAAACTTCGAATCTGATATGGTCGACACCATATGATCGAAGTCTTGAAACTTCAAATCTTTTAACGGAGATCTCCGTACAGCGCAGAAAGGGAAGATTTCCCTTTTCTGCACTGTAGTGCAATCTCAGAGTTGGTATATTTAAGTAGCGGAGGGTGTGGGGGGAGTGTTTAAATGGTTTGTTTTTGTAGGCTGTTGTGTTTTATTACATTTTCGATGTTTCAAAGCTTCGATTATATGGTGTCGACCATATCAGATTCGAAGTTTTGAAACTTCAATCATGTAATATAGACCCCATTGTAAATGCATTTAATTTTAGAGAACTGTAAAAAGAAATCAGATATTTGGTGAATAATTATTAATGGACTTTTCTAAGTTTCAGTTAAGTCACTAGTGTCAGTCACTGAAGACTTTTCATAATCTGTGGCTTTAGCCCAGAAAGATCCTTTTAATGCTTTCCACTACTGAATAAAGAAAAGAGTATGAAAGAAAATGCCATCTACAATAAAAGAGGTGAAACATGAGAGTCAGCTTATAACAAAGAGATGCAATGAAGCCTATTTCGGTACACAAAGTGATTTATTTTTGTTTCAGTTTTCAATTACTTTTAGAAGTGTAAAACAGAAACTGACTGGGTAACCCAGATACATCATTTCTCGTCACTTTTTTGGTTTTATATTTGGCAAGAGACTTTCACAGTATAGCAGCATTACAACACTTTAGGATTACTTTTTACAGCATGGGTTTTATAGTATACTGTTCTCTTTCTGGTTGCCTCTTCTCCTGAAGCATACTACACCACTATGTCAGTAAACAGCAATACGCTAAACATTCCACATTAGCAAATGTTTTTCTTCTACTTATGAACATACATCCTTTGTTAGACCTGGCCAAACTTCCCTGCTATCTCCGGCTCTCTCTCCCATTCCTGCCAGTAGGCAAGACATTCAAGTAATACTTTATATGTTTGCTCTAACTCCACTAAGCGTATGGGGTGCAAGTGAATTGTGATGAAGTGTTAAATCAATCAATAAACGTACAAATTATTTTGCATTAGAAACTTTGTCACTTCCAAAGCAAAATGCAACTCCCTGCAAGCTTATTCAAACATTCATGATTAGTGCTACAATAGTAACAGAAACACAATGAATCATAGCCAGTTGTCTAATTTGTATGAGAAAAAAATTGAGACAAGCAAGCCAAAGTGCCAAGTAAAACAGTGATTCATTGTCAAAGGAGGCCTTTTATCTTCTTTCGGTAGTATACTTTAGTAACTGCTAGCAGGTGGTTTCTTAACAAGATGTGTATGCACGTATATTTTACCATTACGTGCCTTGATATTTTCTACTTGTAAATGTAGCCATAAACCTGCTTCCAGAATGAGAGGTGAAAGTTCTTCCTTTGTGCAATGCATGCACTGGTTTTGAATTACATTCCCTCTGTTCGTTTTATACATCTCCTGAAATTTGATTTGTTACAAAGAACTAAATCACCATGTCAGCATGAATGTAATGCTGAAAGGCTGCCAACAGGATAAATTATGCAGAAAGAAGCTTACAAAAAAAAAAAAAACAAAATTAAATCAGGTGTGAAGCGGTTAAGAAATCCTTATTCATATGTACTCTTCATATTCATATATACTCTTTATTCTAACACAGCATTAATGTGGTGACAAATGACTACTAATCTGTAAAATGAGGTAAGAAGAATCTGTGGCAGCGTTTTCAGTCAAATTAGTTTACTCCAATTCCAACACGCACCACATCAGTATAATCAAACACCCCTTGGTTTCAGATTTCAGGGAAAGTAACCATCACAAACTTTGAATGCACTGAGGTCTTAGAAGGTGCAGCATCCATTCATAAGAATTTTGCAAAATATAGAGTAGTTCTCATTAAAATTGCTTGTTTTCAGCCTGTGCAGTCATTAAACTCTTAAAATCATACGATCATAGGCGGTTACTAGGCTATTGGCCCTGAGGCCCTTACAAGCCTAGCCAAGAGTTTAGCCCATGTTTAGACAAGTCAGCAGTCAATGCCCCTGTCCAGCAGGGACACGGGTGGAATCCCAGGGGTATATTTTCCATTTCCCATCTAGTTATGCAAGTTGAGTTTAAAAAGGGGTAGAGAAGTACTCTACTTGATGTGCAGGGGGAGTCTATTCCATAGATGAAGGAGTCTCTGGTACACAAATCTGTCCCGCCAACAAGTCCTGAGGCTGCACGTGTGAGTTACTCAAGCAGAGCTTGACTTGTAGATATGCAGCAGTCCCATCAAGGTGGGGTCTGTGAACACCTTGTATGCCAGGCAGAGATCACCTCTGAGGCATCTGTATAAAACTGAGTAGAGGGATAGGGCTTTTAGCCTATCTGTGTATGGTAGATGTCTGAGGCCCTGGATTCTCCTGGTGAGGAACCTCTGTGGTTTCTCCAGCTGCTGCATGTGCTTTGCGAGATACATGCCGAAAGGGCTGTTGGACTCAATAACAGGCCTTATAAGGCAAGACTACAGGGATACTATGACCTCCTTGTCCCTGGATGAGACACCCATACTTATGAGGTGGGCCATGTAGAAGGCTTTCCGTACAACGGAAGCAACATGGTGGTCAAAAGTAAGGTTGCTATCAACCTGGGTGCCCATATCCCTCACTATTGATTGAGTGCTTAGGACATTGTTATTAATGTGATAATTTGTAGGGACGTCACTCTCCCCAAAAGGGATGATGATGCATTTTTTGGTATTCAGCTTGAGGCCATGTTTCTGGCACCAGTCATTTGTCTGAGTAAGACCCTCTTGGAGGATGTCCACATCACTAGGGGAGTTGATGACAGCACCCAGCTTGCAGTCATCTGCAAACTTGGTCAGCCATAGCTCACTGGTTTTGGCATGCACCTCAGAAAAGTATATCCCAAATAACAGAGGCCCCAAGACCGATCCCTGGGGTACGCCACTTGTTGCAGGTCTACTGCTTGAGGTGGCTTCCCCTATTTTGACTAGGTGGGTTCCATCAGTCAGCCAGTTTGCTACCAATCTGGTAACATGCGGATTGATGCCTAGCTAAGAAAGTTTATCTATTAACACCCAAGTGGGGAATAGTGTCAATGGCTTTCGCCAGGTCAAGTCAGGCGGTGTGCACAATCTTCCCCTTGTCCATGGCTTTGGTGACTGTCTCAAAGAAGTTAACCAAATTTAGCAGACCTGACCTCCCCTTGATGAAGCCAAACTGTGTGGGATCAAGTGTTTGGAGGTTGCCAATGTCCTCGTTAATGAGGACCATGATAATCCATTCCATAGCTTTGCAGATCAGGCTAGCTAGGCTGATGGGTCTATAATTTCCTAGATCTATGGACTTTCCACACTTGTGTAAATGGATGACAGTGGCTGTTCTCCACTCAGGTGGGATGAATCTGGTACTCAGGCTTTGGTTGAATAGGGAGCCTAATGGCACTGTAAGTTCCTGCCTGAGTTCATGTAGGTTGCAGCCTGGGATGTTATCGGGTCCCATGGAGGCTGCATTTATTTGCCTTTGAGAGAGCAGTGATGACCTGTTCCCTAGATAGAAGGGGAAGGGGGCAGGCATTTTTGCTGCATCTGTCAGCCAGCAAGTTTCCTATAGCTACGGCATTTGTATATGTGGTGCCCTTGACCACCAGTTTTGAACAGATCTGGATGCTTCCTTTGTGGTTGTGGACACATGTAAAAAAGGCCTTATGATTGTCTCTAATAGATGTGGCCAATTTGGACTCGAAATTTGCTTTAAAGGATTTCACTAGTGCTCTTATTTGCTTGTTCAGGCTAGGAAACATTGCTTCCAATTGGGCACCTGCTCCTTTTTGGTCTTGGACAGCAATATTTTTCCTTTTGTTATAGAATTTATTTATTGCAGATGTCCACCAGACAGGTTTACTCTTCCTTGTGAAGGATGATTTAGTCCTGTCAGGTATTTCTGATTCCATGCATCTATATATGCTCGTATAGTGCTTTGGTGTAGTTTTGGATATTGGTGCCAATTCCTACAGAGGGGGAGGGGACTGTGAAGCTGTTTATACCATCCCTTAGGAGGCTATAATCAGCTTTGGAGAAGTTTTTATGTCTGATCCTAGCTAGAGGGGTGTTGGGGGAGATGGTGGCTTCGAAAGTGACCGCTTTATGGTCGGATCTTACCAGGGAGGATGATACTGTAGGGATGCTGCAGTGGTTACTCATGTTGGTTAACACCAAGTACAAGATATTATCACCTCTTGTGTGGGTATCGACTAGCTGTTCCAATGCATTTGCATTGACAAAATAGAGGAATCTCTGGGCATTTGTGTTCTGGCATGAGTAGTTCTTCCAATCTATATTTGGGAAGTTAAAGTCACCCAGGATCAAGGTAAAGTGTAGAATCTTGATAGATTCAAACATGTCCAAATAGATGGATTTGGCATCTTGAATCAGATTTGGGGACCAGAAGCTAGCTATGATTTGAATAGGGGTCTTGTCAGTGGTTAACTGCACCTGGAGTGTCTCCTGTGCATCATACTGTTTGACCAGCCTGGAAGTATGTATGTCTTTAATGTATATTGAAATTCCACCTCCTTTGGCTTTACTACCCACAGTTTGGGGTCTGAATGTATGATAGGATAAGTAACCAGGTAAGGCTGGGGTGCTCTCTGCAGCTTTGAAATAGGTTTCTGTGACTGCACAGATGTCAGCAATTTCCAGGGTTAAGAATGCTTGCAATGAGTGCAGTTTCATGTTTAGACTCCTAACGTTTAGCAGCATGACCTTTAATTTGTGTTTTGTTGAAATTGTTATGTTGGTAGTTTTAACCTCATCACTTTTCCTAAAAAAGGCACTATGAGGGATTAAAAATGGTCCATCTCGATCAGCAGTGTACCCCATACCTCTCAAATGTACTGATTTTCACAGAATATCCAGATTTTTGCCTCATATTTTGGTCTATTCCTCATAAAATCTGCAATTTTCTTGCAAATTACTGAGGATTAAAGTAATTAAATAATACTAAAGAATGGTATACATTTGAATTTCAGACTTCATAACCTTCAAAAAATACATAATAATGCAAAACCTGTTATTCTAACAACTTTGAGTTTATAGGGGCAATATTTAAAAACTGTCTCTATTTTGGGAGTTTCTCCCCATCACTTCTGGCTTTGTCCAGATTTATTGTGCTGAGAGGTTGAGAGGTATACCCCAGTTTAAACTGCTACCAGATATCAAGGTATCTTAATAGCAAACTCTGAATTAAAAAAGGCATTCATCTTCACTGATTTGTAGGCTAGGTGATAAGAAGTCAAACCAGGGCTATGCAAAAAGAGCTAAACAAAACAGAAAAATAAAAATAAATCACAATGGTAAAATTACAAGTATTAATTAATGAAGCCATCTCCAGCAGTGAAAAGAGCAAAGGATATCACAGGTCTGTTTTTAACACCTTTATTAAATTATCACTTAAGACATAAGCAAACACATATTACCAAAAAGAAAAATAAACATATTAACATGTTCCCATTTACATACATTATACATCACATATCTTTTCTGTGTAACTATCAGTCCAACATTACATAAACTGTTGAATTCCTGCCTTCCCTTAAACCCCACTCCTCCGCCTCCTCCTCAACATTATTCTGCATGTATCATTCCTATAATTTCCATTTATTTCTATATAATTTTCTCACTTATTCCCTTTTCTAAACTTCTGTCTTCCAGTTATTTTATATCTTTTAAAATATTTACTACTTCAAATACAGTTGATTTAAACTCTGATTTCAATTTTCTAGCAATTGCTTTTTTGGCAGCCAACAAAATTAAACTTAAGAAGGCCAAACTGAGTCTAAGCAATTGAAATCCTCTTTTCCAACTCAAAATAATAATTTCCTTTGTTACAGCCACCAGCTCACCCAACATTTCTGACACAGCATTCTGTAGGGATTTTATTTTAAATGCCAACTCATTAAACTTCCAAAACATATGCTCCCAGTCACATCTTTCTTCCATATCACACCAAACATTTACTATATATCAAAAGGAAAATTATCTGAAGTTTGCTTGGGGTGTAAAAATACCTATGAAACCACTCCCAAGCAAAGATCTTAAATCTTATTATTTATTTATTTATTTTATTGTCAGACGTGTGACAATAAAATAAATAAATAATACAATAAATGCATTACTTACATGAGAATACAGAATGTGGTACACATCTAGTACGGCCGTCCCTGCTAGAATACAGCTGGGCAGCTGTCTGTAAGGATCGCCACCAGTAGAAATATTTATGTGCATAGGTTACAGCAGCAGCAGCTATGCTATTTAGTTGTATTGCTCTATGGCAAATTGCTGCTGCAGCCATTTGGTATCGGCGATGTAGCTCGCAGGGAAATGTCTTGCGAGCTACATGCAGGAACCCACACTGATATCAGTTCCTGGTAGGGAATACAGTCTCTAGCCTACACTCCAAATGTCTTATTGGCCTAATCCCACTCTGTCACCTTTCCCACTCTAGTTACTTGGACTCAATATCTTGGTTTCTTTGCCAGTTGTCTCCAGTAAGTTCCACCTCTCTCTCGTCTATTCTATGTACCCCAACTTGCTGTCATCCCTATTGGCAAAAATGCCATTTTCATGTTGGCTTTGTTCTTAGACTTTATGAATATAATATTCTATATGATTATTATGATATTCCTTAAAGACCTGTATCCAAAATTCCACTCTCTCTCTATTTTTTAAACTTCCCCCTACTTCATCATTATCCCTTTCCATTTTTAATTATAACATTCTGCTTGTGTTATGTATATGAGCCTTAAAAGTGTAGCTCTACATTATCCCTTCAAATCAGGTAATCCTGAAGTACCCCGTTCTATCGGAAGTATCAACTTATCCAATTTAACTCTTGCCCTTTTCCCATTCCAAGATAAATTACTTCAATTCTTTATTAATTATTGTCCACAACTTCTCGTCTGGTTGATAAAAATATACAAGACCAGTATATAAAACTAAAGAGACTAAAACATTTTCACTGTTTGTATCTTACTATCCATATCCATAAACAAGAGCTTCCAGTTTCTCAATTTTTGTATTATCTTTTGTTTAGTCTCTTTCCACATATCCTTAGCTGCAATAGCACACACTTTTTTAATCCATACTTATACTCTGTTTCCCTCTGGATCATCATTGTTCTATTAATGTTGCCAAATGTTTGCCTCCCCTCACAAAACCAAACCAATCCATATCTACCAATTTTGGGAACACCCTTGCCATTCTTTTAGCTGGTATAAATACTTTAAAATCATGGTTAAAAACTGAAACAGGTCTATATGAGCTGGGTCTGATGGGTCTTTACTCTCTAGGTAATACAGCCACCACAGATTTTTTCCTAGATGTTGGTGCTCCCCCTCCTTTTAAAATACTGTTAAACAAAATCTTCAGAATCTTTATCACTTTCTTGCCTCCTAACTTCTAAACTTCCATATGAATACCATCTGTTCCAAGAGACTTTCCTGAAGATTGATTATGCATCATCATTTTTATCTCACCTCTTCTTATCCTAACTGTTAGCTGTTAAACCACATTCCTATAGCCTTGATAAAATTAAGTTATCCATAAATATTTCCATTTATACTCTTTCTTGAATTCCACATTTCTCTGATTTATAAAAAATTTATAAAATTTCTGGAATATCTCCAATACTTATGCAGAATATCAGGCCATTTTTATTGTTATAGGCTCCCTAAGTTTGGCAACAACCCTTTCTACTTTCTGTTGACTATGTCATTGTGCTAAATGTTTTTGTGCTCTGGAGTTAATACCAAAGATAGTTGCTTAGCAGCAATCTTTTTAAAATCATGCATATTATCCAGATATTCCCTTATTGTCTCTTTAGCACTTTGCATTTGTGCCTCTTTTTGTTCTGTGAGATTCCCCTTATTCTTCAATACTGTAATCTTAGTCAGCCCCTCAGAGTAATTCCAATCACTTCTTAACCATATCGCATTCTCTTCTACTTCTACCCAATTTTAAACTCCATTTTCATTTTATTCTACTCACTAGTTATAACTTCTGAAGATATTTCTATCTTTCCTAATAACTCTTGAATAATTTCCACTATCTGTTCATTAAATTTCTGTCTTTTTAACAGGGAGGTGAGAAATCAAAAATTTCTCATTTTCACATCACCTTGTATTTTTATCATGGTATTTATAGATGCATAATCTGAAATAGTTATTGGATTTCTGTTGAATCTTTCAATTAAATGCACATGTTCTTTGTGAAATATAACTTCTATCTAGTCTAGCCCAGTTATTGTACCTTAGGGAAAATATGTAAATTGTGTCAGAATTCCTACTAATGAATTCACATCTTCCCCACCAAATATTTTTATAAATTTGTTTTGAACTCTACCCTCTTTTGTTATACTTTCCCTTCGAGGTCCTCCTGATACATCCTTACTACTGCAAATCAAAGTCCATTCCCCAGTGATAAGTAAAATTCCCTACCGAAAGTTGATCATTTCTCCTAAAATTGCTTAAGCCCCATAATAGCAGTTTTTCGTGGAATATAAATACAAGCCAGCACAATCCTCTTCCCTTGCTAATAGCCCTTTGCTAACACAAGTGTACCATTATTTATTTTTGTTCTGGTCACTATTGGAGCCCCACTCTAGCAATTAGAATAATTATTTTCTTTTTCCTTTGTCCCTGATAGTCTGCTAAATATCCATTCCAAAATCCTTTTTTGTCAAATTCAGATGTTAATTTCTTTCCAGATGTGTCTCCTTCAGTATTACTATTTGCACTCTGCATTTACTAATATAATTCAGTACCCTTTTTTTTTCTACACCTGTAAGGCCATTTACATTCTTGGATAATATGAATATTGTAGTTATTATGGTAAAAAACGTATTGTTCCCACCTGTTACAGATAACACTGTTTTTGAATGTGCATTTCCAACTGTTCTGTTACATGCACATGTTAATGTTTGGTAGGATAATCCTTTATACAGTTGTTTCTTCTTCTTCTCTCCATTTGACCATATATCACATTTTAAGATTTATCTTATAATGACAACCCTCAAACAAAAAGCTAAATACATTTTTAGAACACCCTCATCCGCTATTAACATAGAAGAAACACACAAAATGATGTCCATGAAGATTAACCCAACTGCAGCCACAGGCATTACCTAGCCTAAAATTAACATTACACATGCTAAAGTGCATGCTGCAGCTTGTGCTCTCACTTATATTGATTGCTGTATGTCCTTTTCTTATCTATATTCTCCTCCCAGACGTGAAAACCAGCCTGTATGCTTTCAGAAGACATCAACTTTCAGCCCTAAGAAAAAAATGCACTGGCTAGTTTTAAATAAAACTAAACTGTACTCTGTTCTATTAAATGCATTAATGTATTAAGGCTGCTAGGAAGGCTACTATCTCTTATTCACTTTCCATAAATCTCAAACTGTTTTTCATTGAACTGCTTGCCATTTTACCTTTAAAGTTTGCATTTTCATCAGCAAAGAATGCTCAGTACTCTCAGAATGAATTACAGCTTGCCTCCATGTAAAAGTAACCAGCAATGAATCATTGTCGATTTCACTCAGATTGGTCTGTGCAACTGCCTTCAGCTGCAGACTTCCACTAAACATTTGCTTGTGGAAAAAAAAAACCACAAGCTAATATCTTTGCAGACGTAAAAAAACATGACATGTTACATGGCTTTCATAATTTTGTTTTAGTTTTCAAGTTTACTAGCTTGCAAAAACACTTGTTTATAGCTTAAATCAAGAGAATTGATACAGACATTCATGCTTCTACATAGATTTAATCAGTGCACTTTTACACCCCACTCCAGCAGCCCATGATTTTAGCATATTCCCAGTAAATTTGCTTTTGTCAAGCCTTTCAACTCTTGTTATACTGTAAAGCCTGTATTTCTTACAACTTAAAAAGCATTTGTTTACTTTAATATCTATATAACACATACAATAGTCACTACCACTCCCCACATTAAAAAATACTCTGACTAGAAATTACTCACAACTTCTTTACTGTAGATAACATGCGTTTACAAATACTATTTTCCCTTTTCATGAACTTCTAAACATTAATTACAAAGTGGGATATATGCTTTATAATCTACCCATACGTTTAAGAAAGTCTACAAAAATCCGGTCATCCTCAGTCACTTTTTCTTGCACAGCCATAGTTCACAAATCTGACTGATGCTTTATTAACTCTAATTTATTCAGTAATTTTGGTGCTGCTGGTTGTGTTTATGTTCATCTCCACAACACCATATTCTGGTTAAGGTCCAAGGTACACCTGATTCTTCTAATCAGTTCCTGTGTGTTTTTTTCTGTCTCTCAAACATTTTCCTTTGAAACAGGAAATTTACCAGCAAAGTCTTTCTATGAGCTTTACAGCCAAAAGAATAAGACACAGTGCCCTCTTCTGTTTGCTGGCTCACATTTTGTTGGATAAATATTTTTATTTCCTCCTTAGCCAGTTTTGCATCCAAAATGTCTTTGATCCTCAGCTAGATACAGTAGCTTAAAACTCACACCTGCCCCATGACATTCCTCAATTGTCTGTATAATTTTGCTTCTTTTTGCCTGGTGTACAGTGAATAATCATTTTCCACAAACGCGCTGCTATCTCCAAATTTTAATATTTTTCCCCTTCTACCATAGTTTGTCAGAATCAACTTTTTCTGCTGATATGATTGCATCATTACTAAAACAAGCCTTAGTTATTTTATCATGACCAGGTTTGGAACATATACTTGATTTGCCCTTTCAATTAACAAATCCTGCTGTGAAAAAACAGCCCAGTTGCTTATTTGTGCTTTCATAAAATGAATACAATCTGTTGCTTCCAGCTTCTCTGGTACAGCAGAAAATCTCAGGTTTTCTCTGTGTGCTTGTCTTCTAATGCTGCCATTTTTTGAAAAAGCTTTTATTGAGAAGTACTGAAAAACTGCAAAAGGTGCCAAGGGATATGAAGACCACCAGCCAAGTGACAGTAAAGGGTGTTTATTCAACCAAAACAGGTGTTCCACAAGCATGTCTGTTTTGGTTAAACACTCTTTACTGTCACTTTGCTGGTGGTCTTCGTATCCCTTGGCACCTTTTGCAGTTTTTCAGTATTTCTTGTGCCTTGGTGGATATTTTTTAGATCTTAATGAGAAGTCTCATACTCAGCCAGCCTTTTCTTCATTTCAACCTCAGATTTTTGCATTTTTAACAGCTTATCCAAACAGCCAGTAAAAGCTCTTTCCATTTTCCAGGCTTTTGTTATTTGAGTTGATGTACTCCTTCACATGTTTTATTTATTGTGAGTATATTTGATTTATTTTTCCTCTAAACTACTGGAAGCTGTCTCTTGTACCAAAGCTGAAGCTTTAACTGCTTTTTGATGAACAGCTACAGAATTTTTCACAGATAGTGTTTTCTCTTCGCCTTTACTGGTTGATTTTCTTTCTCGTTCTCCAATTTTTTTTTTTTTTTTTGCTGGCATCCAGGCAGTGTACTTACTAGTATAGTCAATATCACTGATCATTTCTCCATTTGTTTTTTTTCATATTGGAAGAGCTGAAATTAAGCTAATGTTCTGTGTGCAGCCATCTTGTAAGCCCAGGACAACACAAGGGTTAGCAGGAAACTGGTCCAAACAAGGATTACAGCCATATCAACAAAAATAGAAAGTTGTTGTCGTTTGTCTTTTGGCTTTTCCTGGTTAGGGGTCACCACAGCGGACCTCCGGTCTGCTAATGATTGGCAGTAGATTTTAATGAACGCCAAGGTGCCAGCTCGATGTTCAACCTTCAACGAAGGCACACCCATTTATGCATGTCTTTTGAACGACCATCCAACCGTGGGGAGGACATGCAGACTCCACACAGAAGGCACTCCAGCCTAGAATCGAATGGGAGAACCTCTTGCTGTGAGGCAACAAAGCTAGTGCTGTACCACTGCTGCTCAAGTATAAATACTCTGTCTCGGTACAAGCGATTTAGAATTAGTGAATGTGAATTGACAACAGTGTCTTAGTACTAAGACAGAAGCAGTAACTTAGCATTCAGGGTAAAATAGCTGGCATATAAACCTGGGAGCACAGACTGTATAGGAGGAAAAGGGTGGATAAAATAAATTAAGGTTTAACCCACTATATTAGCAAGGGGATTAAAGCAATAAAGCAAACAGATACATATGATCCAGACAATCTGCACAGAGATGGGATATTTCAGAAAATCCTCACAAAGAGGATAAAGACAAGAAAATAACATCCTGTGGCACATAATCAGAAAGAATAGGAGACGTTTCCAAATGTCCTGGCCAAATTTTCACTAGTCAGTATGAACACCAGCTCTATTCTTCCCTGAAAAGAAAGCAAAAGTATACTGCCTCAGTGTACTAACACAGTTAACAAACAGTAAATTAAGAAAGGATATTAAAGCAGCACAGAAGGTTACCTGCACGGTATTGCACATCAGTATAGGTTGCGACTGTCCTGTTCCTCTGACTGCCCCACACTATGCATAATAATTTATTTCTTACTGCTAATTTATGAATGTAATACATATGTATATCTGTATGGTTATTGTTATTCTTCTTAAGGATCTGCATCCTAAATCCCAGCCTCTCCTTTTTTCTTGAGCTTCCCCTCATTTCATCATCTCTTTCCACTTTGAATTATAGCTTTCTGCTTGTACTATGTATAGGATCCTTAGCTGCGTAGCACTGAAATACTTCTTCAAAACAGGTAATCCAAAAAACCCTTGTTCCATTGGAAGGATCAACATATCCCATGTAACTCTTGCCCTCTTCCCCTCCCAGTTAAAATCTTTCTACTCTTTATTAATTCCCATCTACTTCTATTCTGGTTTATAAAAATATGTCTGACTGGTGTATAAAACTAAAAAGACTAAAAACATTTTCACTGCTTGCAGCCTGCTACCTATATCCATAAAAAAGACCTTCCAAATTCTCAGTTTTGTATTATCGTATTATCTTTTGTTTAGTATTTTCCCACATATCCTTAGCTGCTATAATAGAATCCTTTTTATCCATACTCCAGTACTTCATTTTTATCATGTCCCCATAAATATGGGTATTGCTGAACCAGTTTGACTGTGGGTAAGCAGCTACTGTCTTTGATTTCTTTTCATTAATTTTGTATCTCAAAAAGTCTTGAAATCGTCTCAGAATGCTCCACAACACTGAGGTGTTCTTTTCTGGTTTTATAAGATATAAAATAATATCATGTCCAAATAAAGCCAACTTTTTTGATAACCAGACCAATTATATCCTTGAATTTCCTGAGTCCCTTATTTTCTTTTCCAATAGTGCTAAATATAACCCAAATAAAGAGGATACTCTTGCCTGGTTCCTCTGCTCAAACAGAACTTATTAGAGAGGATCCCTCCCCATCACTTTAATTTTTGTATCTAATCCCTCAAATAGTCTCCTAATCAACTTTACAATTGTATCAGGGAATGCAAAAATTTCAGTTGCCCTACTCATAAAAATCCCATCTTACTCTGTTGAATGCTTTCTCTGCAATAATACTGGTATTTTAAAAAAAAAATTAAATTGTAGCTTACCTGATATAGGGCAGGTTTAGTTTGCAAGTCACCAGAGATTTTTACCACCTTCCATTCCCCTTACTCTTCTTATTGTTTCTACCACCTGCCACATCAGTGCTTTCTGTTGTTTCCATTAGCCTCCTGTACTCCCCTTCCCTTCTGACCAGTCATTACCCTACGATATAGTTCCTTGGGTGCTTTTTTTGCTCTTGTTTCTTTCCACATTAATTTAACTTCATGTGTACAACTCTAGCCTCTGCCTCGCCCTCTCCTTCACCTATCTCCACATGAAACTACATAGCGTTAAACTCCTACAAGTATAGCGGAGATAATTCCTATACAACTAGTACTGCTTACTAATTTTTTTTTTTTTGCTTACTTGGTCTGTAGCAGCATCCTTGGAATGGTACATGCACCCCTCTCACCATATCTGACTTCTGTGGGAATTTAAAAGTTTCTTGGTTTTGCTTTACTTCTTCCATAATCCTTTGCGTCATTTAAACTCCCTTCCTGGTGTCCCGTGCCATCTTTCTTCACTTTACTACGCACTCTCCACCCTCCCGTACACTCTCCAGTGAGGTGCAAACACTGTTACAGGTATCTATGCCTTTAAAGTGTTATTTCTTTGTCAGGCAAGCAGAATAACTGTTGAATTTTGCAGCTCAGTTGCTCTTTTCTCCTTTATAGGAGTTAATGTACTTGTTTCAGTAGAATTTTTTTTTAAGAAACAAAAGCGGTTACTCACAGCACATTTTGCAGAGTTGGATTACTCCTTTTGCCTGGCTCTAGAATATCTCCGCACATATGAACACATGCAGTAGGCTACTAGCACAGAGTTTATGCTGTATAGTTGCAAATCAGCTCAAAATGATTATGTTGTATTAGTTGCTAACTATTAGTGCATTGTATGATTTTTGTTAGGGTTGCTACCTACTTGTGTGTTGTATGTTTTTTTACTGTTGCTAAGCACACTTTACCATTAGTAGCTTTTACCCAACCCTCACCCCCAATATACCTTTAATGTCGTTTTTTGTTGTTATTTAATAGCTATATTGCTTTCTTGTTCTAGAAAATACTTTATTTTTAACACAAAACTGATCATGTTCTAAACGTGCTGAATAAAATATTTGCTTATTGTACTACCTAGATTATCTAAGTAGTGCAGTCGCTAGGTAAAAGGAATATTTGTAATTTGTTTGCTAAGACATGGAACAGCCAGGTGGATCAGTGGTTGTAATTTGACCTGCTTTTGCCTTATATCTTAGCCCATGTATGGTGTAATGGCAGAAGGAAGAACTAAATATTAATGTTATTTAGTTAACCATGTGCTAGGTGCAGCCTGCTGATTATGTATCTCAGCCCATAAGGATCTCTGACTTATGTCTATATATTACTGTACTTGTTTCACATACACTCTTTTCTCAACCTATTTCCTCCTCTGTCTCTCACCTTCTCTGAATCTTACTGCTTAACCACAATTTTCCTAACCTGCCCCTACTTCTGACTAACTTACCATTTATTGTATTAGCATTTTTATTTTTCTTTCTTCTTCTCATTCTCCACTCTGCTTCACCTTTCTCCTTTTATTTTGTATCCCCAGTGGCTAAGCCCTAACTAAAGAAGTCTCTCTCCAAGACTCGTATCAAACGTGAGTGAAGTCTCTGTACACTTTGTGCACAGACCATGTCCCTGACATCTAGAAAAGTTTATAGTTTTCACTAGTATAGGTTAACCTATGGTATACTTAACTGTAGCTTACCTGATATAGGGCAGGTTTAGATTGCACATCACCAGAGTTTTTTATAACCTTCCATTTCCCTTACTCTTCATATTATTTCTACCACCTGCCACATCAGTGCCTTCTGTTGCTTCCATTAGCCCCTGTACTCCCCTACCCGTCTGACCAGTCAATACCCTGGAGTATAGTTCCTTGGCTGCCCTTTTTTACTGTTTCTTTCCACATTATTTTAACTTCATTTGTATAACTCTAGCCTCTGCCTCCCCATCTCCTTCACCTACTTCTGCATGAAACTACATAGTGCTAAACTCCTACAAGTATAGCTGAAATAATCCCTGTACAACTAATACTGCTTATTGATTGTTTTCTTTTGCTACTTGGTCTAGCTCACTCAACTCCTCCACCCTACCCCTTTCCCACTCACCCCTGACTACCCTAAAGTTATGCTTCACACACCTCTTTAGGCCCTGCCCCCAGCTCCAATTCACCAATACCAGCCTATCCCTACCCCACCAACATTTTAACAATAATAGCCCATTTCATACCCTAATATTTAACCCCTGCTTTTACTCTGCTCTCTCTCTCTAATTACTACTCACTCCACCCACTTCCACATTCTCTCTCAAACCACAACTTTGTTCCTATTGCTCCTCCTCTGCCCATACTTCACATCTCTAAATAATTTCTCTCTTGCTCCTACTTTCTTTTCACGTCCACTACCTACCTTAATACCATACTACTTTCTTCCATCAGGTCATATCTGTACTGTAGTAGTCTCTCACCTACCTGTCTCACCCTTACCTTATCACAACATGCTATAAAACTTATTCCTACCCCGTCTATTCTATTCATCCTCTCATGTTGTGTTTTATCACACTAATCTAAACTTTGCATCACAATCACCTACTCTCTCACAAGATACCCCAACCTTCCCTATTCTTCCTAATCTCTCCCTCACTCTATAACACCTCCTACACTCAGTTCTACAAAATAAAATATATCAACCATACTCTATCAACCCCAAAATGTAAGTTAAAACTTCTAACTACTACTTATATTACACAAAACCTATTCTTCATTCAACCCTCCTTCTAGATGGTGATATCCACCCCAAACCTGGCCCTACCCCTACTACTACCTCCAACTCACAACTACTCAACACCCCTCCTCTCTAACAAAGAATATTTCTATCTACTCCATAAACTTACAAAGTCTAACCAATAAAATAACTGAATTGCGTGCTTGGATAGCCCATCATTCTCCTCACATCTTGACACTTTCTGGAATTTGGCTCAAACTTCATATCTCTAATTCTGAAATCCTACCCCCTGGCTATGACATCTTCCTTCAGGACAGACTAACCAAAAAAGGTGGAGGTGTTGCTATCCTGTACTCAGACCGACTCAACCTATCCCCCCTCTCCCTCCCTGACTTCCATCCAGCCAAGCTTATCATTCTAAACTGTCACCTTAACCAACACACAAAGTTTGCTATTTCTGCCATATATATTCTTCCTGGCAACAATATACTTATTCTAGAATATATTCTATCCTGGATCTCCCAACATTTGCCGTATGAGACAATCATATCAGGAGACGTCAACATTGATTGGAATAAAATGATGCAAAATTTTCCCTCTCTTATTATCAACCTCTACGGTTTCAGTCAGCTTATTACAACCCATACCCATATTAAAACAACACGGTCCTTTAACCTTTGTCAGTCTTTCTAAATAATTCTTGTTACTTCTTAACCATACCACATTCTTTTATTTCCACCATATTTTTAAACTCCACTTTAATTTTATCCCGCTCCCTAGCTACATTTTCATTGGAAATTTCTGTCTTCCCTAATTTCCACTACCCATTCCTTAAGTTCTTCTCTATTTAACAACTAGGTAGAGAAGCACCGGTGTCTCCTTTTTATTTCATTATCATGTATTTTTATTTATTACTGGTGTATGATCTGAAATAATTATTGGATGTGTACCATAACTTTCAATTAAATGTACATCTTCCTGTGAAATATAATTTATGTCTAGTCATGCTCAGTTTTTGTACTGTGGAGAATACATATCTTCTTTCTGAACTCCTACTACTGCAGTCACATCTTCCATACCACATATTTTCCTAAATTTCTTCAAAAATCTATCTTTTCTTATATTTTCTATTTTATCCCCCCATACATCTTCACTGTTGCAAATCAAATTTCGGTCCCCACCTATAAGCAATATTTGCTGAAAGCTGATTATTTCTCCCAGAATTTTCTTAATTTTCACTGTAGTAGTTCTAGGTGGAATATAAATACAAGCCAGCATAATCCTCTTTCCTTGCCAGTAGCCCCTCAGTACAACAAAGCTACCATTATCATCCTTTTCCCCTCTTCTAGCACTATTAGAGCTCCTCTTGCAATTAATATAAATACTCCCCCTTCCTTTGTCTCAGATATTTCACTGAATATCCACCCTGAAATCACTTTATCAAATTCACATACTCATTCCTTTCCAAATGTTCTCCTGTATCATACCTATTTCCAGTCCGCATTTTTAATATCATTCAGTACTCATTCTTTTTGCATATATCTATGAGACTATTCACATTTAAAGCTAACATGGAAAGTGTTGTCATTATGATAATATGTTATTATTCCCACCTGTTGTGTATAACAGCTTTTTTTAAATGTCTAGTTTCAGCTTTTCTGTTACATGCATACACTTAATGTTTGTTAGGTTGTTCATTTATACAGTTGTTTCTTATTATATCCATTTGAACTTATGTCACATCTTACAAGACTTTTTGTTTTCATGAAAATCCTCAAACATACACACACACACACACACACACACACACACACACACACACACACACACACACACACACACACACACACACCCTATTAACTTAATACGAACACACAAAACTATGTACATCTTCAAATAATGAAGTTTAATCCTAATAGGAACAATTGTCCCAGATTGACAGCCAAACTCACAGGCTTGAATTAAACTAAAATGAAGGTTATCTATGCTGAGATTCATGGTAGAGCCTGTGCTTCGACTTATACTAAGTGATGTCTATTTTTGTCTTATCTTTATCACATTCCCATATGTAGAAAATAACTTGAATACTTTCAAAAATACTATCTCTTAGCCATTAAAAGAAAGAAGTATTCTGTTTTTATTGCCCTTATCAGCTTATCTCTATAGAAACATGAGAACCAGATACTCAGTTGCCTTCCACATCGGATTCTCGACATTCCCTGATTGCTAGAATAAATGTACTCCTCTTCTGCCTGGTGTAGATTAAGTAATAATTTTCCACAGACACTCTGATGTCTCCAAATTGTAGTTCTTTGTCATTCTGCCACAGTTTTGTTAGAATCAACTCTTTCTGCTGGTAGGATTGCATCTTTACTATTAAGGGTCTTAGTTGCTTTCTCATGGCCAGGTTTGGAGCATACATATGATGTGACCTTTCAGTTAACAACTCCTGCTATGGAATATCAGTCCAGCTGCTTAATTGTGTTTTCATGAAATTAATGTCTGTGCCTTCCAGTTTCTCTGGTACGTCAAAAAAATCTGAGGTTTTCCCTATGTACTTTGTTCTCTCATTCTAACATTTTGAAACATCTCTTCTTGAGCAGTCTCATACTCAGACAGCTTTTTCTCCATTTTGACCTCTGATTTTTTCAGAGGTATCAGCTCATCTGAATATCTGTTTAAAGCTTCTTCCATTTCTCCAGCCTTTTGCTATTTGAGTTGATACTCCTTCAGTGTTTTGTTTATTTTAATCATCTCTAAGAACATTTTACTTATTTTTCCTCTAGATTACTGGAAGTCATTTCTTGCACCAAAGATGGAGCTTGAGCTGCTTTTTACTGAACACCTGCAGGATTCTTCCCAACCAGTATTTTCTCTTTACCTTTTGTGACTGATTTTCTTTCAGGTTCCCTGAATTTATTTTGTGCTGGCATCCAGGTAGTGCACTTACTAGCCTGTACAATGTCACTGGCTTTTTTTTCTGAGGTTCTGTTTTCACACTGGGAGAGCTGAAATTAAGCTGTTACTCAGTTTTTGGAAGTCCACTATCTAAAAATGTTGAATACCAAATCCTCCTACCAATGTGAACCCAGGAACAATTAGTAACATGGGTCCTGTAGGTAGGCAAGTCTGGGAGTTCAATATTGTTGTTCAGTGTTTTCGTCTTTCAACATTATGTTTTCAAGATTCTGATTTTCAAGATTCTGTGACTCAAGACTGTGATATGTGCTCCATAATATACTGACAAACTAGACAGGATCTGCAGGCCCAGCATACTGAATGATCAGACCACTCATGCACATGAACAACAGGAATGATGACATCCAAGGAAAATGTGGTGCAGTAGCAACCAGCAGCTACTATGCTATGCTCAGGGAAGTAACAAGTGCAGTACATGTAAAGTTGAGGAACATAGAGAGAGGATTTTTTTATATGTTTCATATTATATTAATAGTTTGTATTAATTAATGAAGGTTCTTTTACCATTGGAGTTTATGGATCAGCAGACTGTCATGTTTTCATTTGTTAAGTTTTTCCATTCTGTTTTGTAATTCAGTCTGAAGTAGGAGCATTTGTACCTACGAAAGGGCTTACTGTTATTAAATTCTATTTAGTACCGAGTGCTTTGGTCATTTCTTTTTTTCAAGTTTAGCAATGTGTGAAGTGTTGCCAATCTGTGCAAGTCATTACCTATGCATCAGCTATTTTCACATATGAAGGTGGAATGGGTCACAATCAGCATCATGTGCACAGGTGGGAAGGGACACAAGGACATATCTGTCTACACAATGGATGGGGAGGGCATCACAGGAGGTGAAGACTGGGATCTTTAGATGAAAAGTACTTTGTGTTATAAACAATTTCCTTCAGTGATGGGGTGGGGCACCATAACAAGACTATGACCTGAGGTGAAAGCAGGAGTCTCAAGGTGATGGACTGTCACAGACAAGTTCCTCCTATTATGGAGAAGGTGGATACCATTACACAATCATGACCTGTGACCACTATGCTTACTTGTTGCACTAGGACTTGGGTCCCCCCACACAGGTATGGTGTGTGACTACAGAAATGTGACCTGAATGGACTCTTCTCAACAGGAGTTCTGCTACTAGTGGCAGAGTGCTTTGATCACTCATGGCAAGGGGTAGCAGAATGTTGTACATGCCAGACACAGGTGATGACTGTGTATTTAATGATGACCCCTTCAATCTCAACCATTGTCAGTGATGGCTGTACTATCAATATTCTGAATGGAGGTGGACAGGGAAGCACTGTGTGCCACCACAGATCTCAGTAGAATATGTCCCCAGGCTGATTGTCATCAGACTTGCCAAAACAGCAGTTGGTTCCATGCTTTGCCTGAGCTGCAGCAAATTGTACCTCAATGACACTATGATGCATCTGTTGATTGATCTCAAGTGATGCCTACACGTCAGAGCCAAGTGTGACATATGATGGTGTCAGGCACACTTGCAATGCTGTAAAACGGTAGATAAATCCACCTTGTCAGATGCAGTGTACTCATCTGCAACTGTAGTCACAGAGGCAGTGTCACTAGGGGTCAGACCCATGTGAATGATGAGCACTAATACTGTACAGCCTCATGAGAATCTGTGAGGGATGCCACACTTTCAGCCTGTATTGTGGGTGATGGCCACCCAGGAGCAACACCTGCAGCCTGTTTTGTGGGTGATGACCACCCAGGAGCCACACCTTCAGTATGTATTGTGGGTGACGCCACCCAGGAGCCACACCTTCAGCATGTATTGTGGTGATGACCATCCAGGAGCCACACCTTCAACATGTGTTGTGAGCCATTCCTTCATAATGTATTGTGGGTGATGACCACCAAGGAGACTGAGTGCCACAATATCACTGGATTGTGAATTGTGTAATTATTTCTCATCCTCTTTCTCCTCCCCTGGATGACTGCCAGTAGTCTGCAACATGGCTACAGACTGCCAGCAGTCTGTAGCCATGCTGCAGCCTCCACAACTGACACCTTGGCTGTGGTACACCCTGTGAATATGCAGCAAAGGGCACACTGGAATGATTATGAGTACCTGTGCTCAACCCATACCCTTGTGGCATGCATGTTTGTACTATACAATCAATCTGGTATCCAGCTCTGTCAGAATAGCAGCAAAACTAGACATTCCTATAATACATAGGCAACATATATACACTTTGTTCAGCCTAGTAAATATGTGCAGTGCTACTATACAAAAGTCTGCTGAACATGGTACCAACCTGCTGCATTATCCACAGAGATGTGTGTGGGGCTTGGTGCATCCTCAAATCATTGTCCACTCCAGACTGGATTTTCCCCATGCAGGGACACAAAAAACTCCTCCGGCTCTAACAGCTTGCTGCATGTGGCCCCACCACCATGGCAGACCTCTAAGCTATTATGGAACATGCCTTTCTTTAATAAGACATAGCAAGATAGTACACACTTATGACTACTTTGACATACAGTTTTAGTCCCCATGTCATTTGTCATGAACCACTGTCTGTCACACCTGGGTCTATAAAGGTCGGTCAGCATCCCCTCTTCAGAAAAGGTCATGGTGCCAGTAGTATCATTTTCTGTAGGGCTGAAATTGTTCAGTCTCAGCTGCCTACCTCATCCACAAAACATGTAGACCCTGTGAACACAGGACACACAGCTATAGACCATACAGTACTGGGATTGATAGGATGACAGCTACAGAAAAGGGGTAGCAGAGTTATATCATGATATCATCACAGTGACAGAGAGAGGGATATTAAATTTGACAGATGTAGGGATAAATATGAGAATACATACAGCAGGCTTACACCTCACACACTGGTACATAAGCACTTCCCAAAGGTTCATCCAATTTGCCAGGGCCAAGTATTATACATACAGGGTATTTATTTTATTTATTTATTTATTTACTTCATTTGTTTACCGGGATAAGTCCACTGGGCCTAAAAGAGCCCATTTTCAGTGGAGACCCGGGGAGAAAAGCTCCAATGAGATACAGAAAAAATATAAACATTAATTAGTACAGAAGCAGAAACAATGTTACAGATAGTAAATATAGTAACATACAGAATACATACATAAAAGCAGGAATCTAGTTTGCTTGATTACAGTAATATATACAGAAAATATGCATTAAAGCAGCATTCAATGAATTCAATCAGAGTGGTATAAATAGAGATCAGTATTATTGTACCAGTATCAACAAGTGAAGATAAAAATAAATATGGAGAAAATATCATCAGTCACTAGTAGCAAAAGACATAGGAGTTTAGTAATCATATAAGGAGAGTGAAGAGGTTAGGTTATAGAGCAGGAACATAGCCAGGAAGAGTTGAGATGATTTTTCAGTATTTGTTTGAATGTGGTGGTGCTGCCTGTGTTTCTTATAGAAGGCAGAAGGGTGTATAACAGCTTTTTTAAATGTCTAGTTTCAGCTTTTCTGTTACATGCATACACTTAATGTTTGTTAGGTTGTTCATTTATACAGTTGTTTCTTATTATATCCATTTGAACTTATGTCACATCTTACAAGACTTTTTGTTTTAATGAAAATCCTCAAACATACACACGCACACACACACACACACACACACACACACACACACACACACACACACACACACACACACACACACACCCTATGAACTTAATACGGACACACAAAACTATGTACATCTTCAAATAATGAAGTTTAATCCTAATAGGAACAATTGTCCCAGATTGACAGCCAAACTCACAGGCTTGAATTAAACTAAAATGAAGGTTATCTATGCTGAGATTCATGGTAGAGCCTGTGCTTTGACTAATACTAAGTGATGTCTGTTTTTGTCTTAACTTTATCACATTCCCATATGTAGAAAACAACTTGAATACTTTCAAAAATACTATCTCTTAGCCATTAAAAGAAAAAAGTATTCTGTTTTTATTGTCCTTATCAGCTTATCTCTATAGAAACATGAGAACCAGATACTCAGTTGCCTTCGACATCGGATTCTCGACATTCCCCGATTGCTAGAATAAATGTACTCCTCTTCTGCCTGGTGTAGATTAAGTAATAATTTTCCACAGACACTCTGATGTCTCCAAATTTTAGTTCTTTGTCCTTCTGCCACAGTTTTGTTGGAATCAACTATTTCTGCTGGTAGGATTGCATCTTTACTATTAAGGGTCTTAGCTGCTTTCTCATGGCCAGGTTTTGAGCATACATATAATGTGACCTTTCAGTTAACAACTCCTGCTATTGAATTATCAGTCCAGCTGCTTAATTGTGCTTTCATGAAATTAATGTCTGTGCCTTCCAGTTTCTCTGGTACGGCAAAAAAATATCAGGTTTTCCCTATGTACTTTGTTCTCTCATTCTAACATTTTGAAACATCTCTTCTTGAGCAGTCTCATACTCAGCCAGCTTTTTCTCCATTTTGACCTCTGATTTTTTCAGTTTTATCAGCTCATCTGAATATCTGTTTAAAGCTTCTTCCATTTCTCCAGCCTTTTGCTATTTGAGTTGATACTCCTTCAGTGTTTTGTTTATTTTAATCATCTCTAAGAACATTTTACTTATTTTTACTCTAAATTACTGGAAGTCATTTCTTGCACCAAAGATGGAGCTTGAACTGCTTTTTACTGAACACCTGCAGGATTCTTCCCAACCAGTATTTTCTCTTTACCTTTTGTGACTGATTTTCTTTCAGGTTCCCTGAATTTATTTTGTGCTGGCATCCAGGTAGTGCACTTACTAGCCTGTACAACGTCACTGGCTTTTTTTTCTGAGGTTCTGTTTTCACACAGGGAGAGCTGAAATTAAGCTGTTACTCAGTTTTTGGAAGTCCACTATCTAAAAACATTGAATACCAAATCCTCCTACCAGTGTGAACCCAGGAACAATTAGTAACATGGGTCCTGTAGGTAGGCAAGTCTGGGAGTTCAATATTGTTGTTCAGTGTTTTCGTCTTTCAACATTATGTTTTCAAGATTCTGTGATTCAAGATTGTGATATGTGCTCCATAACATACTGACAAACTAGACAGGATCTGCAGGCCCAGCATACTGAATGATCAGACCACTCATGCACATGAACAACAGGAATGATGACATCCAAGGAAAATGTGGTGCAGTAGCAACCAGCAGCTACTATGCTATGCTCAGGGAAGTAACAAGTGCGGTACATGTAAAGTTGAGGAACATAGAGAGAGGATTTTTTTTTATATGTTTCATATATAGATTAATAGTTTGTATTAATTAATGAAGGTTCTTTTACCATTGGAGTTTATGAATCAGCTGACCGTCATGTGTTCATTTGTAAGTTTTTCCATTCTGGTTTGTAATTCAGTCTGAAGTAGGAGCATTTGTACCTACAAAAGTGCTTACTAATATTAAATTCTGTTTAGTACCAAGTGCTTTGGTCATTTTTATTTTCAAGTTTAGCAATGTGTGAAGTGTTGCCAATCTGTGCAAGTCATTACCTATGCATCAGCTATTTTCACATAGGAAGGTGGAATGGGTCACAATCAGCATCATGTGCACAGGTGGGAAGGGACACAAGGACATATCTGTCTACACAATGGATGGGGAGGGCATCACAGGAGGTGAAGACTGGGATCTTTAGATGAAAAGTACTTTGTGTTATAAACAATTTCCTTCAGTGATGGGGTGGGGCACCATAACAAGACTATGACCTGAGGTGAAAGCAGGAGTCTCAAGGTGATGGACTGTCACAGACAAGTTCCTCCTATTATGGAGAAGGTGGATACCATTACACAATCATGACCTGTGACCACTATGCTTACTTGTTGCACTAGGACTTGGGTCCTCCCACACAGGTATGGTGTGTGACTACAGGAATGTGACCTGAATGGACTCTTCTCAACAAGAGTTCTGCCACTAGTGGCAGAGTGCTTTGATCATTCATGGCAAGGGGTAGCAGAATGTTGTACATGCCAGACACAGGTGATGACTGTGTATTTAATGATGACCCCTTCAATCTCAACCATTGTCAGTGATGGCTGTACTATCAATATTCTGAATGGAGGTGGACAGGGAAGCACTGTGTGCCACCATAGATCTCAGTAGAATATGTCCCTAGGCTGATTGTCATCAGACTTGCCAAAACAGCAGTTGGTTCCCTGCTTTGCCTGAGCTGCAGCAAATTGTACCTCGATGACACTATGATGCATCTGTTGATTGATCTCAAGTGATGCCTACACGTCAGAGCCAAGTGTGACATATGATGGTGTCAGGCACACTTGCAATGCTGTAAAATGGTAGATAAATCCACCTTGTCAGATGCAGTGTACTCATCTGCAACTGTAGTCACAGAGGTAGTGTCACTAGGGGTCAGACCCATGTGAATGATGAGCACTAATACTGTACAGCCTCATGAGCATCTGTGAGGGATGCCACACTTTCAGCCTGTATTGTGGGCAATGGCCACCCAGGAGCAACACCTGCAGCCTG
The DNA here is from genome assembly GCF_019279795.1 of Protopterus annectens. NCBI lineage: Eukaryota > Metazoa > Chordata > Ceratodontiformes > Protopteridae > Protopterus > Protopterus annectens. Next base: position 1,395,344,134 of record NC_056741.1, on the reverse strand, counting down.
TTTTGTGGGTGATGACCACCCAGGAGCCACACCTTCAGTATGTATTGTGGGTAATGCCACCCAGGAGCCACACCTTCAGCATGTATTGTGGTGATGACCATCCAGGAGCCACACCTTCAACATGTGTTGTGAGCCATTTCTTCATAATGTATTGTAGGTGATGTATATATATATATATATATATATATATATATATATATATATATATATATATATATATATAAAACAATAATAGCAAAAAAAAAAAAGTCATCAACAGCCCCCAAAACACACAGACCACTAGTATCTGGTTGACCATGCAGTGTATTACAAAAAAAAAAAATCAACAGTCCCCAAAACACTTTGCATCCCTAGTATCTGGTCAGCTCTGCCAGGATAGTTCATTAAAAAATAAAAAGAAAGTCATCAACAGCCCCCAAAACACACACACTACCTAACCTTACCTACTACTAGTATCTGGTTGACCATGTCAGGAGTGTTAAAAAATCACAAACTGCCCCAAAATAACCAGCCCGCTGTAGATTTCGTCTTCTATTATGATCTGGTTGACACAGACAAACTCCAGGCCCAGGATGTTAGAAACAACAAATATATAACCAGTCCAAACTTTTCATTTTAAACAGTATCTGACCAATCCTGCCTAAAATAATAAATAATTAAATATATAAATTATCTGGTCATCCCTGCCAGGAAAAAAAAAAAAATACAGAAAATATTTGGTTGACCCTGCCAGGAAAAAAATGCAGTATGTAGTATCTGGTAGGCCCTGCCAGGAAAATAATGTAATATGTATATCTGGTTGGCCCTGCTGGAAAAAAAAAAAACACATTCGGAAGAAACCATTATTTTTTTTCACACTTACATGAAAAGAAACTCTCTCTTGTAACTGTGGATTAGTTTTCAATTAGCAGTAATAAAATTCATGCCTCGGAAGAAGACTCCACTGCTGCTCTCTCACTCTCGCTTGTTGCTTTACCCAATGCATACAGCAGGAAGAGAATGTAAGAGCAATAGGACTAATCAGCAAACACATCACGTACATGGCTGCTTGGATCCCTACATTCTCTAGTTAATCCAGACTATTTTTAAAGCAGTCCAGCAATGGTAACAAGAAAAGTAGGTGTGTTTTTTGTTAAAGCGGAACTCGAGCACACATTTGCACTGCTCCAAGTTCCATGAATACTCTCTACATTTAACTAAATTAGAGAGGTATTACGAGCCACCCGCCTGTAGCCCCTCATGATCTGCACCCTAGGTGAATGCCTAATTCACCTTAATGGTGGCGCCGGCCTGTATACATCACACTAGTGTGCATCTCTGTGTTGTGCTACCAATTCAAAAATATGATTTACACACAACCATTTTGTTACTTACAAAATGGATACCATTTTCAAAATAAATTCAAGCAAATGTCAGCTTCTGCCGGTCAGGGAGTGTTTTGCACTATGCATTAAAGAACGCAAGCTTATGCTCTGCCCGTTTCATCATCATTACAAGAAGCACCTACTAGGTCCCCTATAATAGTGCCTTCAAAAAAAAAGGTGATGCTTGGCATGACCTGTCTACGGAGTTTTCTTCAGCCACAGGCAACACCAGAAGAGAACAATAATACAAGCACAATTCTGATAACCTGTTGCATAAGAACCTTGATCTCTATTCATCAAAAGTGAAGGTTAGACAGCACTGACCAAAATGGTAAAGTAAGTGGACAGCGTTACATTTTTGTCTGTTATTCGTTCACATGTCTGAGACTGTTGTTACTGCCTGGGAGTATTGGTGAATGACGGCAAAGGGAATGCATTAACTACTGTAGCTTTTACATTGGGTTGAGGTGGGTCTGACACTTTGTATATGGCTACTGTTATGTGGATTTCTGCAAGGAACATGTTCTGGTTTGGAATTATGCTGCAGACTCTCTTAATGATAGAACATTGATGTGTCCCCATGTGTAACTAAACCATATTCTGTTCAAGTATGTTATTGTATGTGCAGGACACACACCTTGTATGCCACCTGTCATGCAGCTAAGGGGACATACATATGGGACTGCAACTTACCTGTTCTTGCATTATTCCTTATAGTTATTCAATCTGCAGTCTTTTAGCATGAGCAAAAAGTGTGAGTACATGTCATCTACCACAGGAGTCAGAAAAGGCTTGTAGTCAGCCACAGTGAGTTTTACTCTGGCTATTTAAATATTTGCAGTCCACTATCAACACAGTTTCCCTCATGGCAAATCTCTCAGTCTCCTCAAAGCAGATCTGTATGACAGATTTGCACAGCAAGCTTCGCTGGCATGCCCTGCTCCAGCTGATGCTGTGCCTGAAAAACATGAGGGCAAAGAGGCTGACAGTGTCTTGGGGGGAACTGACCGCTAACTAGTAAGTAACCAACCTGCTTTCAACAAGAAAAACACACTGGGAGTTCAGTTTATTACTTATTTTTGAAGGATTTGATTTTTCTTCTATGTTCTTACTTTGTCTCTGTGTTTACTTTAACAGATTAGAAACAGAGTGCAAAGGACTAGTCCATATAAAATCAGATCTAGGAGACTCTCTTTCTGATGCCCTCCCTATAGGAGGAATAAATATTTCTTGTTGAGGTTTCTGTTGCATGTCTCATATATTCAAATGAGACACTGAGGCACGGAATGCGCTCAAGTCATTTACTGTGTGTAAAAACATCAGGAACTGTAACTGGAACATATACTTCAAACTTCATAAGCTTACTGACTGACTCATTACTTCTAACACACTGACATATGCATCTCCATTCAAGCTAGCACTCATAACGAATGACTACAAAATGACACTGATCTTGCATGTGCTCAGCTCAGTAACATATGCATGTGCTATCTAGTTACAGTGGCTGACTAAGTTCAAAATACACACTGATCTACATCCTCCATCTTTAATTTTGTTCAACATGCAAATAGGAGAACAAAGACAATATTTTAAGAGCTAAACACTATAACAACATTTTAACAAACAAACTGAGTTCAAGTCCAAGTCACTCTGTATTTTGGATTCGGTCTGGAAATTCTACCCGATCTGGTAACACAGAAATTCTGACTGGGTTTAGCAACAGGGACAGTCTCTGGGGGATTCTTTCAAAACTGGAACATCAGGGTTTATATCAAAGTTGTTTGAAGGAAGCACACTGTCCTTTTGAATTTGAACAGTTGACAAGTCACTCTGGGAATTAGAGTTGTTGGCACAGAAAATCTGCTGCATCACTGGTTCAGAGACAGGTAATATGTGCTTGATTCCTTCTGAAATCCATTCCTTCAGATTGTATGATGTTATGATGTAAGATCTCGGTTCTTCACGAATGTTCTTCATGATTCTCACTTGGTCATATCCTTTAGATGTTTGCATTCTCACATCTTCTCCTTGTAGTAATGGTCTAAGGGATTTACTAGTCTTATCATAGTACAACTTTTGTGACTGACATTTTCTGGAAAGTTGAGCCTTGACCACTTTATTGTTCTTTGCATTTGGTACTAACAATTGTTTACTGATTGGAAGAGTTGTTCTAGTCTGTCTGGACATCAATCTTTGAGCAGGTGAACCAAGCAAGTTGTTTCGAGAAATGATTCTGAGACTGAGTAAGTTAAGGAAAACATTGGTACCATCTCTCTTAGATTTCTCCAACAAGTGCTTTGCACTCTGAACTGCATGTTCTGCTAACCCATTGGCTTGTGAATATCCAGGACTACTGGTAATATGAGCAAATTCCCCAGACTCAAAAAAATTTTTAAACTGCTGATTTTTAAATTGTGCACTACTGTCAGGCATGACTTTGTGCAGACTACCATGGACAGAAAATGTCTCTTCAATTTTGTAATGACAGTGCTGGAAGTCAAGTTAGAAAGTAGATCAATTTCAAAACAATTTGAATAACAGTCTACTAATACTAAGTAATGTTGACCATTCCATTCGAAAATATCTCTAGCAACCGTTGACCATGGTAATTCAGGAATCTAGTATAGCTGAAGTGGTTCTTTTTGTTGATGTGATTTGGCGCTGTTGCAAATTGAACATGCTAGAGTTTCCTTCTCTATATGTTAAGCCATAGAAGGCCAAAACACAATGCCTCTTGCCCTTCTTTTGGATGAATCAGTACCTGGGGGACCACAATGCAAAATTTTAATACATTCCTGTTATAATGCTCTAGGAATTACTGCTTTTGGACCTTTCATGATGATTCCATCTTCTATCATGAACTCTTCTCTGTAAGGAAAATACTGCTGAATGTCAAGTGGTAAACTACTTTGGCACGTTGGCCATACATTTACTGATAATGTTTTTCAGCTTCTGGAGAATTGAGTCTGAAGCTGTGTGATTTCTTAGTTCATCAAGGCGTGATGATGAAAAATTTCTGACTTCCATGACTTCAAAGTCTGCTGTTCCATCTTCACGCTGCTCTGTCTTTGTCTGGGTGCACATGACAAAGCATCAGTAAGGTACAAGTATTTCCCCTTTATGTAAACAATACTGACATTGTAATTTTGCAATTTTAACATCATGCATTGCAATCAAGCTGGGGCTGTATGCATTGGCTGTTTCAAAACTGTCACTAGTGGTTGGAATCAGTCTCTATTTGGATAGGTCTGCCATAAATATAATCACTGAACCTCACACATGCGAACACTACTGCCACAAGTTCTCTGTTTGGGATAAAGTTTGTGATGCAAAGGCTACTAGTATGCCTTCCTGAAGACATGCTGCACCAAAGCTGTACTTTGAAGCATTACAAGAAAGAGTTACAGTTTTGTGAATATCATAATATCTCAATGTGGGTGGACAGGCAATTTTCTTCTTCAGAATATCAAATGCTGCTTTGCATGTCAGCTCGTAATGGTCAGAAAGCTCACTCAAGTCTGGGATGAACTTTCTTAAATAATTGACCATACCTAGAAAACGTTGTAAAAATGTGACATTCTCTGGAACTGGCATCTCAAGAACTGCTGCTTGCTTAGATGGATCTGGTTGAAAGCCAGAACTGGTAAACAAATGCCCCACAAAAGTAACTTCTTTCAGTTTGAATTTACACTTCTGAGGATTCAGTAGATTTACTTCATGTGCATGGTCTAGAACTGTCCTGAGATTTCCATCATGTTCGTCTTTACCACTGCCTCCAACAGTAATGTCGTCTATTATAATACCACATGGATAACCAGAAAAAATGTGTTCCATGGCACGTTGAATGACTTCACTGGCAGAACTGATTCCAAATGGCATTCTCAAAAATCAGTATCTACCAAACCATGTACTGAATGTAGTTAATCAAAATTTGCGATCCAGCGAAATTGCATCTAAGACTGAAAAAAAACAGTAGAATTTGGCATAAGAGCAGCTACATCTTGTTTAAGTCTCTTGGATCAATACATATTCGAATATCATCTGAGCTTTTCTTATGATCTATGACCATGGAAGATCTCCATTCAGCTGGTTCTTCTACTGGGGCAAGGACACCTAAATTCACCATTTTGTCTAGCTCTGCTTTTACTTTACTTTGCTTCACTACTGGAATCTTCCATGCTGGTCTAAAAAATGGACTTACTTCGTGGTTTAATTTCATGGAATATGTGACTGGAAGTTTACCAAGCTCATCTTTGAAAATATAAGCACATTCACCAAAAATACTCTGTGTAAAACTATTGCTGTGATTTAGACTTATATGGTGGACCACTTTATTAAATGAAATCAGTCCCATTCTCATAGTGTCTTTGAGGCCCAACAATCATCGCACGTGCCTTTTGACTAAGTAAAACTACAAGTCATAGCTGTTTACAGCAGAATAGCATGAAAGAACTAATGCACCATCAGTTTGAATTTTTTCACCACCATAAGCAACTAGTTTTGCATACTTTGCTGAATCACGTTTCTCACCAGCTTTTACTTTAGCAAACATTTGTGCTGATATAACATTGCACTTGGATCCAGTCTACTTTAAACTGTATAGGTTTCCCATTAATTTGTACAGTACAAAATATTTCACTCTGCTGATAACTGACAGTCTGCTGTATTCAATATTTCATCGATCACAGAGACACCATCAACACAGAAAGTTTTCTCATGGCACAGTTTATATCTAATCTACTTGCTTCTTTGGATACTGTCTTAACATAAATCTGCAGCACTTTAGACTTGCAAAGCCTTTTGAAATGATTCCACTTTTTATATTTGTGACATTGCTGACCAAATGCTAAACACTTTTTCATGTTTAGGCTCATGATTGCTTCCACAACTGTGACAGTTAACAATGAAGTTGGGTGTGGCACTACCCTTTGGTTTATATTTCTTTATCATTTTAACTTTCTGCTGCACACTATTAACATTCACACTAGCAGATACTGCAAGCATTCTTTTCTCATTCATAAGCATATTCACACGCTTTTCTGTAATCTCATGTATTTGACAAATCTCAATGGCTTTACTCAATGTTAATTCATTATTTCAAAGCAAAATCTTTCTCACTGCATCATTATTAACACCACATACAAGACGGTCTTATCAACTCATTTTGTAGATCACCAAATATGCATGTTTTAGTTTTATTTCTTAAGTCAGTAATATATGGTGCAACAGTTTCACCAGGCTTTTGATTTCTTTTGTAAAATTTGTGTCTTTCCATTGCAATATTCATTTGAGGGTTACACATTTCTCCAAATTTATGTTTTAAGCACTCAGGGTCTTCCCGCATTTCCGCCTGTATCACAATACAGCGGTTCACCCTCTCCCTTGCATATACAACAGGTGCATATACAAATGAACATTCTCACTCAATGGCCTCTGAGCCAGCTAAATTGAGAAGTATAAATGCTCTTGTATATGCATCTTTATCAGAAAATTCAGCCTGTATGAAAATATATTATTGCTCAAACACTCCCCAATTCTCAGCAATATTATTATCAAACACCAGTGGCTTAGGTCTGCAAAATCCTTCTGCCATAACGACAAATTTCTTTTAAACATAAGTATAGACCTGGTAGTTGTTATTATACTCTAATGCACAATAATCTCTCCAAAAATGCTTAATTGTAACACTGAAAATACCTCAAACCCTTCAGGCACTTTGAAAAGTCTTACTGCAAAAAAGATAAACACTGTGAAAAAAATTGGACATTTTAGCCCTTTCAAACATTTTAAAACCTTTGGAGATTATTTCAAACACTTTAAATATTATGTCTCTACTTTGGACATTTCAGACATCTTGGAAATTATTTTAAACACTTTGAATGGTCTGGCAAATGAAAATCATGAATTTAAATAACTTTCAATAACCCCTGAGCTGTTTGCAAGTTCACTCCTGGATACTGCTCCACGTCTAAACTGCATGCCTCATGGTTTGGAAGCTTCAACTTTGGATCCCATTCTGACACCATGTTGTAGGTCTTGTGTATTCAAATGAGACACTGAGGCACAGAATGTGTTCAAGTAATTTATTTTATGTAACCACATCAGGACCTGTAACTGGAACATATACTTCGAACTTCATAAGCTTACTGACTGACTCATTACTTTTAACACACTCGCATATGCATCTCCATTCAAGCTAGGACTCACACTGAATGATTATAAAAAATGGCACTGATCTCGCACATTCTCAGTAACTTACATGCATGTCCATATCCATCTAGCTACAATGGCTGACTAGGATCAATATACACACTGCCCTACAATTTCAAGTGGTTTATTCAGTTAAGGAGGTAGATAGAGGAGTGTTCTTGATATAGCAAACCTCCGGGCTGATAAATTTAGCTCCAAATTTACCCCTCTCTCTCCCTGAACCTTCCCTCAGGAAATATCATCAACTATAACTCCCCCTACTATCACTAGGAACAGGTCATTAATGCTCTCTCCAAGAACAAGAACACTGCATCAATGGGCCCAGACAATATCCCAGGACGCCTTCTAAATATCATGTAACATGACCTATCAGTGCCTCTGGAATTACTATTTAACTGTAGCCTCCAAACCGGCTTCATGGCTCATGAATAGAGGAAAAATAACAGTCATCCCTCTGCACAAAGATGGGCCATCTACAGACCCTGAAAACTACAGACTCATAAGTCTCATTAGTCTTATATGTAAAGCCATGGAAAGAATTATCATGGAGATGATAAACAGAGATATAGTAAACCTCCAGACACTGGACTCAACCCATTTTGGTTTCATCAAGAGTAGATCATGCCTACTCAACCTGGTGGACTTCTTTGAGAAAGCCACCAAAGAAATGGATGAGGACAAAATCATTCACACTGCCTATCTTGACCTGGCCAAGGCATTTGACACAATAACTCACTTGGGCATTGTTGACAAACTCAAGAGGTTAGGTACAAACCCGTATGTCACCCAGTGAATAGCCAACTGGCTCACAGACAGGACCCAGGAAGTTAGAATTGGGGAGTCCATCTCTACAAAGAGGCCAGTCACAAGTGGAGTCCCTCAGGGATCAGACCTTGGACCACTCCTTTTTGGCATTTACTTCTCAGAAGTCAAGGTCAATGTTAGTGGTCTCTGGCTGACTAAATTTGCTGATAATTGCAAATTAGGAGCTGTCATTGAATTTCACACTGACACAAGTATTCTCCTGGAGGGGCTCACACAGACAAAAAACTGGTGTCAGAGCCATGGACTAAAACTAAATGCCAAGAAATGCATAATAGTATCCTTTGGGAAGTCATCCATCCCTGGTAATTACCATATTGACAACACACCACTTAGAATTGATCCAGTAGTCAAGGACACGTGTAGATAGTAATCTAGCCTTTTACCATCATGTGTCTACAGTGATGTGGAAATCATTCTACATTGTGCAGCTTACAAATAAAGGTATGGCATCTAAGTCCAAGGAAGTCATTGTTTCACTGTATTTGGCGTTCATTAGACATATCATGGAGTACAATGCCCCCTTTGGTATGTACCTAAGCAGGCATATCCAACAGTTGGAATGTCTACAGAGGTTCCTCACTAAAAGAATACAGGGCATAAGTAAAATGTCCTATGCAGAATGCCTCAAGCCCCTATCCCTGTATTCTGTCTTCTTCAGGCTTTTGAGAGGAGATCTATATCTGGCATACAAGACATTGTCAGACCCCACTTTGATGGATCTCCTGCATATCCACAAAGCAAACAGCATCATAATTACCTATTCTAAAGACTTAAACCTTGCCTGTGATATAAACAGGACCGGATAGAGAGATAGGTATATATTCCAGAGACTACCCCATTTATGGAATAGGCTCCCCATCCATGTGAAGCAGAGTTCCTCCCTAATCCAATTCAAGTGCAACTTGGGCAACTGAATGGGAAACCAGAAATTCATCCCTGGTTTGGCACTTATGTCTCTAATGGGCACAGTTAACCTGTAAATGGTTCATCTCCCAGACCCTTGCTTGTAAATGTTTATCTCCCAAACCCCTGCTTACACTTATCAGGGGTATCAGGACTTGTGAGAGACTTGGGATGCATACCTAGGCTTAAAAAGACCCTTGTGGCCATTAGCCTAGTAAACACCTATGAACCTCACACATTTAGGTTTATCTGTTGGAAGAAGCAAAGAGTTGCCAGTAAGCACATGGCAGTTGTTACAGTAATGCTAGCAGGCTAGCTACAGATGGTGCATGAGGCTGAGATTTCATCTAGTGTGTAAGGAATGCAGTGACTTTACTTTAAGGGGACTATGTTAAAACTAGAGACAAGGCAAGGTTTGCTAGTGAAGTGAGACAGTACAGATAAATACCAGGTGCACAGCCACAGGACACTGATTTCACAAAAGGCAATAGTGATTCAATCAAGTTAGTATGGTTTACAACAATAGTAAGCACAGGAGGGCAGAAGAGTGACTTAGCATTACAATTTAATTGACACAAGTAGAGAATTGCAATTTAAACTCTGGCTCTGTTATTACAATTTAAAGTCTGGTTCAGCTTACACAACAAGAGTTAAAATTACAGTGAGTAGCAGGAAGTTGTTAAATGCAGTGTGATGGCTAAGCAATCTAGCATGGTTGTCGAAACAGCAGAGAGTTTCATAACAGTCAATAGTACCAGAATGGCAAACACAGTAGAAGATTATAATCACAGTGAACCATTAGCAGCATTTTGGAAATGCAGTATAATAGCAGTAACACATTTGTGCAGACAATATGGTGATTAGCAATGAGCCTTAGTTGCTACAATGAACTGCAATTACAAAGAAGTCAGCAGAAACAAATAGTGAAACAGTATCAGTAAATCCAATAGCAACAACTTGTAGATACTGCAAGCGATGACTAGTGTTTTGGCTTAGATGCCAAAAATAGCAGGTAATACCAAATACAGTGAAACAGTAGCCAACATCAAATTCAGTGAATTAGAATGGCAAGACAAATTTGGAGAATCATTAGCACAGAAATACAATATGAATGCAGTGAAAACAGCAGCACTGTAAAATACAACTCAATGACAGTAGTAGCAGCAATTTGTGACAAAAGGAATTTAATCATGTCAAACAACGCTCATATAAAAAGTATAATGGCACAGTTTACAACTTGCCTACAGCAATGTATAGAGGCACTATGTGTGCGTGTGTTCAGTTGTATGCAGCTGTCCACAGCTATGCACAGCTGAACTAAGTTAAGCACAGTGTTTAATGTTAGAATGGACACTACATCTTATGTTTTTTTTTTCTTTTTAAGTTGGTGGAAGTATTTGGATTTGTTGAAAATAGTTCTCATTGCACAACTACACTGCAAACTGTGCAACACTTCCCGAGTATAGTGGGATCTAATTCGAGGTCAAAACCATGCAGATGTCCTTAGGAATACTTGAGTAGTCACACACCAGTCAACTAGAGTGCAGATGTATGCAAACACACAGTTTAATGAAAGAAACAAGAGTAAACAAAATGTTTACAAACCAGAATGCTACTGTAGCCAATAGCACATTTTGCCAAGAACAATAGGAGTACACCTTCTCTCACAAGATTACTTCCTAGACCAGTTCTAAATGCAGAGGTTCACCACAGAACTAAACACAATACAGTACTTATTCGCCAGAAACAACGCACACCAGCTACTAGGATGAACAATACAGACATATAATAACCAGATATAACTATGAGAATAATAAAAATGTACATGTACTGAAACACAGCCAGGGTATATAACTTTAATACTGAATAAAAATGGTTAGCGCTTTCACGACTAACCTCCACCCACTTCTTCAGACCGAGTACAAGTGCTGCATTTACAAACTTATAAAACACATAATAAAAAACAAGCCAGTAAAATAAAATCACCATTTAATTAATGTTCCACAGTCTCATTTCACTGAGGAAATCACCCTTAAAGGAACCACCTCCTGAAAGGAAACAGCCATTTGGCTATATAATTAATAGCAGTATAAAAGTTCAATCTAAGATTCTAAAATCTCTAATCTATATAGTTTCAATAAATAAACTAGCAATAAAAATTACTAAACATATATGAGCAGCCAATCTAAAATGTAATATGTGAAATAGATGAACAGAAAATTTGCTATTTTTGACATGTTCAAGAACTGTCATAAAATCCACATAACTCAATAAACTAACAAACAACAATAGGCAACTGAGTAAAACTAAACTAAACTAAAATAAATCAGATAAAAACTATGCATGAAAGCATCTAAAATGTTCTGTTATTGTTATAACAACTACCTATGCAGATGTCTACACTTAAGAGCCGGTTTAAGTGGACAGACATATTCAGGCACATCAGCATTTAACCAAATAAGCCATTGAATCTCTTTATGTTCCATTTTATTTATGATGTCCCCCATTCTCTGTCCTACTTGAATAACCTCCATGGCCATAAATTAAAAACAGTGTTCCTCATCAGTATTTATGACATGTTCAGCTAAAGCATTAATATGACTATGTATATTTATGTTATATAAGTGCTCCCTGATCCTATCTCTAAAGCATCTGTTCATTTTGCCAACATAGAATGATTTCCGCGCAACACAGTAAGCTAAGTAAATTAGATGTTCTGCATTGCATGTAATCTCCACCTTAAATATAAATGTCTTAAATGGAGTATAAAAACTGACCACTGCCATCAATATGAGAACAAAAATTACACCTTCCACATGATCTAGTCCCTATAGATGTGTTACTCAAGAGCAATGCACTACTATCTCTATAGTGGCACAACATTTTCTTTATTGATTTCTTATTTTTACATCTGAACTTTGGTTGGGTACCTACTACTTCTTTTATCTTATTGTCAGTAATTAAAAATTTCCAATGTTTACGTATAACATCCGTAACTAGCTTGGTGTTACTACCAAAAAACATTGAGAACTTGACCTGCTCACCATCCTTCCTTGAGCCTTTCTGTTTAAATATATTATTAGTACCTTCTGAAAAATACATTTTCCCCTGAGAATTTCTTAATCGCATTACCTGATCAATATATAATTGACTTATTGTGATTTATATCGTCTGGCCAAAAATGTATCACCTAGTGCTTCCAATTCTTTAACAAAGGTAGTATTATCTGCATTTAACCTAGATGCCCTGATCGCTTGGCCCTTAACCACATTTGTAAAAATATTGCGATGATAGAGTTTGCGATAGGTTTCTGTGGTAACCTGACCTATGCTATCTATCTTAATTAGAACATCCAGGAACTCAATTTGTTGGTTTGAACTTTTAACATCAAATTTTAGACATTCAGTGGTGGTGTTAAAATATCTTACAAATTCATTTAGGGTGAATAAATCACCTTTCCATAACATAAATTTGTCAGCAAAACATCGATAAAAAAGAATATTAGTAGTGAATACACAATTTCCATAAATGTACTAATCTTCCCAGACAGCCATCACTAGGTTGGTGTAGCTATTGGCACATGAAGTGCCCATAGCTATGCCATCCAATTGTAAATAGTATTTCCCATCGAATAAAAATGCATTGTTAGAAAGTACTACTTTAGTAAAATCACAGGCTAAGTTCTGTTAGTCCACTCTCATACTCACTGTTGCTGGATAGATAAGTCCTAACTGCTCTTATATCTATGTCATTAGGTATAACAGTAAACAAGGACTGTACTTATAGTTACTAAATAAGTATGATGTAAACTTTGTTGTCATGATACAAACTTATATAAATCACACAAAAAATGCTGAGTATCCACAGCACGCAAATGTTTTTCTATAAAAATCTAAACTGGTTCAGTTAACCAATTTGATCCAGCCACAATGGGTCTCAGAGGTGGTGTCTTCAAAGTTTTATGAATTTTGGGGATACCCTGAATAACAGGTATCAAAGGATACTGTACTTTCAAATAATTACATAGATCTAAATCAACATTTCTCTCAAATAACAAAGTATCCAAAAATCAATATATTTTATTTTTAATATTATTAATATTGTGTATGGTAATGTTTCGATATGTGATATGATCAGATAACATGTGTCCATTCTAACAACTGGTCCCCCCTTGTCTGTTGGTTTAATGACAATAGACCCATCCATTTGCAAATTTGTCAAAGTTTGTTTTTCTAATTTAGTAATATTATAATGCTATTTACAACTGCTCTGACAATTAAACAATTCATACAAGTCTTTGACATAAAGTTTACGAAAAGCTTCAAGTAACGGATGCAAAATAGGACTGAAAGTAATGGGTTTCTTATAAGTGGTTTCATTACCTCGATTACTGTTGGTAAAGCTCATTCTCAGCATAATATTCCAGAGAAATAATTTCAAATCAATTATAACATCAGTTATATCAAGTCTTTAAGTTGGTATAGAGAGACATTTCTCCAGTATTGAAATCTCATTTTGTGTAAGATCTCTATTGGAGATGTTCCAGACTAGGTAGTGTTGCGTGACATCTTCTTTATAGTTGGATTTTGTTGAGAGTCTGCAAATGTACTTCCTTTTGGTTCACCCCTGGCTCCTGGAGTGACTGTGTGTCTCTTTTTTCCTGTGATTGATTGGAAGGGGTAATCAATAAAAACCTGTTCATTTTGTTGTCAAGTAACAGGAAGTGTGCATTTACATTGAATAACAGGGTGCAAATTACTAGAGTTAGATGTCATAATACAAGTTGTCTTTTCAGAAGCATCTAAATTATGATTTAATGTCTCCTGTCCCTCTACCAATGTGATATTGTTGTTCGTGCTAAGAGGTGTCACTTCATTCTCTAGGACTCTCACGGTTGCATCCATTAATCTAACCTGCTCAGATGATACATCACATACATGCTCAGTATGGATCTCTCATTCATTCTGGGCCATACAAAAATGTGTCCATTATGGAAATCATAAAGGTCACGTTCTATTTCCTTCATTTTGGTGGATAATAACTTTCTCTCAAATAATGTGATGGTATCACTAAGTTCTGTTAATTTACACTCCACCATTGGTTCAGGGAAAGTCTCAAATAAAGCATGTTCATGAGCTCTAATACTCATGTTACATAACTTTTCTTATTCAGGCTTAAAAAATGTATTCAAGAGTTGAAGATTATGTCTATAGTCATCTGTTGCCACCGTTTTAACAATTCTGGATGGTACTCACCATAACTTGGCATACTGAGCACCCTAAGGCCTCGAGGTATGATTTTAAGTTTTAGTTTTAAACAAGCTTCAAAGTGCAGACGCTGCATGTGATACTTCTTGAGTTTCAATAACTCATCTTCTAAACAGTTAATTTCTTTCCTAAGCATATTAGTATCAACACTCTCATTGCCATCATTATACCTACAATCAGTGGCATTCCATCTTAAAAGGGGGTTACCCCATACCTCCAGTAATTCATTTAAACTTTTCACTGCATGTCACCCCATAACTGCAGAACTTCTCTCCCCCATACAAGGATGGAATTCTGTTCTTCTTTCCTTCTGCCCAGAACCCAGATTATAATCCAGTCTGACATGGGTAAAACCCTCAGTCATGCTCCAAGGCTGATGTATTAAATATCTTAAATTGCCAGAAATAGCTCACACCAGTTACTAGGCTGAACAGTACAGACATATAATAACCAGATATAAGTATGAAAATAATAAAAATGTACAGATATTGAAACACGGCCAGGGTATATAACTTTAATACTGAATAAAAATGGTTAGCATTTTCACGGGTAACCTCCTCCCGCTCCTTCAGACCAAGTACAAGTGCTGCATTTACAAATTTATAAAATACATAATCAAAAACTAGCCAATAGGTCCGGTGTTAGCATTTTGGGGGTCCCCAGCAAATGTCAAGTTGGGGGCTCCCAGGGCACTTTCAGTCTATCACCCTGTCACTGCCACCCCTCCTAAGCAACATTTTATTTCATACTGCAGACTTTTAGAATAAGTACACAGACTGACCTGTAGCCACAATGCTATTACATTACAACAGGACTGTATACCAGACTATGTTGGCCCATCTTACAAATAGATATTCACAGTTACTTGCATTTATTTGGAACAATAATACATTACAACAACTCTGTCTACAGGGCTGGACTTAGGTGAAATGGTGCCCTAGGCACTGCCTAATTTTTCAGCCCTTCACCCCACACACACATCCTCCAGTTCTCTTTTCTGTTTCTCCCCCATCCTGGGCTCCCCATACTATGCACATCACTTTTTTCTTCCTTTTCTCACATTTTGCCTTACTGTTCAACTTTTTCAAGATGCCATAACTTTCTGTATGATCTGATGTGTATTTTAAAGTTTTGTTTTTTTTCACACAACCTTTTCATCCAATGATTGCTTGAACAGAAGATTAAGAAAAGAGATTCAGCTTTGCAGTTCAGCTTTAGTTTTCCTTACATCCTTTCAACGCACCTTTCCTGACCAAGACAGCACAGTAATAATTTAGGAAATAACTGAATTAAGCTGGTGCCCCCAGAAGCCATAGGGGTTATAAATGATCTGGGATGCATTTTAGAACGGTTTCCCAATCTTTTAATCCAATGGTGTCCTAAACAAAAATCAGTCATTTTTTTCTTTCAAGGAAGACCTATGTTGTGTCAAGGCTTTATGTTCAAGGCTGACAAAATATACCTCACAAAAAACTAACAAGACAATTGTGAGGATATACAGCCTCAGGTCTTATCTGGGAATATTGCCTATGCTTCCCTGACCTCCACAAAAAAGACATCCACTGCCTATGCATCCCTCTGGTGGTAGACTGTGATGAAAGCAATGGCTCAAATTGCCACAGTTATGTATTTCAAATGACTGTTGACATACATATAAATAGTGTGCCTCTTTACTCCTCCCCTGTAACCTCCTAAAGTAGCCACTTGTATACGTGCCTAATGTGTGATTGTGAGGAAAGGGGAAAAATAACGATTACAGTAATGTATTCGACTTTGCTCCTAGACAGTACACTGCCCCTACACAAGCTATAGTAACCCTCTTTGTACACCTCTGAGGTCTTTAAGAAAAGTAGAAGAAACAATGACCACACTGTCCCCAGCCCAAACACAAGTTATAATGGCCTTCTGTGCACAGCTCTAAGGTTTGACTGTGATGAAAATTAAAGTAGTAATAACCACACAACACATCCCCCCACACACCTTACCTATAGCAACTTTCTGTACACACATCGCAGTAGGACTGGTTTTAGAATGGGTGTTGTTGAGAGCAGAGGCCATTATTGGCTTTACCCTAACAGGATTGTATCTCAGCCCTGTTTAGGCTAAAGAGTGAGTGTAATCAAAAAATTAATACATTTTTTTCTCATTTTTCTCCAAACAGCAACAGCTTTAGTGGGACCCCACTCAATCAAGGATGATTAAGGCAGCCTCACAATATCCATTTGTACAGTCTGGCGAGTGGGGGCCACTAGACTTCTAGAAAATGTAACTGCTGAATGTTCTGTGATACATTCTATGCCTTACTTTTAAAATGTAATTACTTGTTAGGTGCATTTTTGTCAATACCCAGAAGAATAATGCATGTGTTTTGACATTATTGAGTATGTACATAGATAAAAATATGTGATGTTATATGTGTGTGTGTGTGTGTGTGTGTGTGTGTGTGTGTGTGTGTGTGTGTGTGTGTGTATCAGCAAGCCCCCCCTGCACCCCCACACCCCTGTTACTTAAATATACCAACTCCGAGATTGCACTTCAGTGCAGAAAAGGGAAATTTTCCCATTCTGCTCCGTATGGAGCTTTTTCACCTTCGAACTTTTTAAAGTTCGATCATATGGTGTCAACCATATGACATTCAAACTTTAAAAAGTGTGTGTAATTAATAGGGACCCCATATTACAACCCTATTCAGGCTAAAGACATAAGCAAGAAATTAGTACATTTTCCCCTCATTTTTCCACAGCCAACAGCAGCTTTCCTGGGGCCCCCACACAGTCAGGGATGATTACGGGGGCCCCCTGCAGCCACAGGTATTGCAGGTACCTAAAACTGGCTATTTTGTTAGTTTTAGTGAAGAATGACCACTGAGCTTAGGGCACTATGCCAATGATAAAACATCTAATGGAATTGTGAAGCCTGTTACTGTAACCAGAAATATCTTTCGATTTTAAAGGAGAATTATAAGAGTTATTACCACTTCTTTGATTTTATTAAGTATATAGAATTGCTGTACTAGTTGTTATTGGTTCAACAGACATGTTACAAAATATCAAGATAAGATAACTTGCTGTGGTTGGGGGCCTCCCAGGAACAGGGGGCTCCTGGTGACTGCAGGATTCGCTGGTGCCTAAAACTGGCTATGCTAGCCAATAAAATAAAACCACCATTTAATTAATGTTCCACAGTCTCAATTTGCCAAGTGAATCACCCTTAAAGGAACCACCTCCTGAAAGGAAACAGCCATTCGGTTATATAATATAATTAATTGCAGTATAAAAATTCAATGCAAGACTCTAAAATCTCTAATCTGTATAGTTTCAATAACTAAATGAACTAGCAATAAAAATTACTAAACATATATGACCAGCCGGTTCCCTATCAGAAGCCTGAAACACTATAAGCTTGAAACTCAAAATCCTGAAAACTCAAAATCCTGAAAACCCAAAATCCTGAAAACCCAAAATCCTGAAAACCCAAAATCCTGAAAACACAAAATAGACATACTGACGTCATTGTAGCTTTGCTATTGTTAGCCCTGTGGTGTTAGGTCATGCATTGGGTTCAGGTAAGTGTGCGGTTGGTTTTATGTTAGAGTTATTAAGTGAGTTAGGGTTAGGTTAGGCATGTATGCAATAGTGACAGAAATTAGGGTTAGGGGCAGTTTAAGTGAGTTAGGGTTAGGTCAGGTGAGTGTGACCTTAGGGTTAGGGTTAGGGTCAAGGTCAGTTGGTAAATATTAGTGTCTTTGTATTGGCATATTAGCATTATTTGTGTTTTCAGGATTTTGAGTTTCAGGATTTTGGGTTTTCAGGATTTTGAGTTTTCAGGATTTTGAGTTTTCAGGATTTTGAGTTTTCAGGATTTTGAGTTTTCAGGATTTTGGTTTCAGGGTTTTGATTTTCAAGCTTATAGTGTTTCAGGCTTCTGATAGGGAACCGACCCAGCCATATAATGTAATATGTGAAATAGATGAATAGAAAAAATGTCTATTTTTAATGTGTTGAAGAACTGCTATAAAATCCACATAATAACTCAATAAACTAACGAACAACACTGAAGTGTGCTAACAAAAAACAATAAAGCAAGGAGAACAAAGTAATTGCATAACTAAACAAATATCTGTGTGACCACTGATAAAGCATAGGTTCATAGGTTCATACTAGGCTATCTGCCCTAGGGCATTTATAAGCCTAGCCAGAGTGTGTTTGGCTTTTGCTATGCCCTTTTTCAAGGTTAGTATACTGTGCCTCTGTCTAACAGTGACACAGAAGTGATACCCGGGGTAAACCTACGATCTCCCATCCACTCATCAAGATTCCTCTTGAAGAGAGTCAATGAGGGACTCTGCCTAACCTGGACTGGGATTTTATTCCAGAGTGAAGGGAGCCTCTGGGTTATGAATCTGTCCCTCCAGCATGTCCTATTTATTTCAGTGCTGAGGTTCAAGTCTCTTGAGCACGTAGCTCGATGGGATTTGGATTTTCTGAGATGCAGCATGTCCATTAATTCTGGATTGGACATGGCTTTATACGTCAGGCACAGATCACCTCTGAGCAGGCGGTATGCCACTGAGTAGAGCTGGAGTTTCTTTAACCGGGCAGCATATGGCATCTGTTTGAGCCCTTTGATCCTCTTGGTGAGGTACTTTTGGGGTCTTTCCAGTTGCTGCAGGTGTCTGGTAAGGTACATCCCAAAAGGGGCATTGTACTCAATTATGGGCCTGATGAGGGATGAGTAAATAGGCACGATGACCTCCCCTGATCTAGATGTGAATCCCTTCATGATTAGGTGGGCCATATAAAATGTTTTTCTAACCACTTTGGCCATGTGGTTTTCAAATGAGAGATTGCTATCAACCTGGGTCCCCAGGTCTCTAATTACTTCTTCTGTACTTAATGGATTACCACCTATGTGGTAATTTGTGGGCACTTTGTTTTTGCCAAAGGGGATGACTATACACTTTTTGGCATTTAGCTTGAGGCCATGGCTCTGGCACCAGTTGTCTGTTTCTATGAGGCCCTTTTGTAGGATGCTTGTGTCAGCTGGAGAGTTGATTATGGCACCCAGTTTGCAGTCATCTGTGAACTTGGTCAGCCACAGTCCTTCCATGTTGGCCTGTACCTCTGAGAAATATATACCGAACAAGAGAGGTCCCAGGACTGAGCCTTGTGGGATGCCACTTGTAACTGGTTTGGAGTCTGACATGGCTCCAGCAATTCTAACCATGTGGGTTCTGTCCTTGAGCCAGTTTGCAACCCATCTAGTGACATAGGGGTTTATATTTAAGCTGGTGCGCTTATCTATAATGCCCGAGTGGGGTATTGTATCGAAGGCTTTTGCGAGGACCAGGTAGGCTGTGTGGACCACCTTCCCCTAGTCAATGGCCTTGGTGACTGTTTCAAAGAAATCGACCAGGTTTAAGAGGCAGGATCTGCCCTTAAAGCCGAACTGGGTAGGATCCAGTGTCTGTAGGTCCCCAATATCTTTATTTATGAGGTCCATGATGATCCTTTCCATAGCTTTGCAGACCAAGCTAGTCAGGCTTGTGGGGCGATAGTTTCCAGGATCTGTTGAGGCACCACCTTTGTGGAGAGGGACCACTGTTGCTGTACGCCACTCTTTGGGTACATATCCTGTAGTAAGACTGAGATTGAACAGTAGTTTTATGTTTGGGTATAGCTCTTCTTGGAGTTCATGTAGGACGCAGCCCGGGACACCGTCTGGTCCCATTGATGCTGTCTTTTTTGCTTTGGAGAGGGCGGCTCTTACCTGAGCATCTGAGATGTCAGGGGGGCAGCACTCTGCTGGGATAGATATTTGCCCTTTTGGTAGGGGGGGGGAGAAGTTTGTGCTGAACCTGTCAGCTAGGATGTTGGCTATGTCTGTGGGTTCGGTGTATTTTTTGTCATTTTGGACTAATTCTGAGCATATCTGGGAATTCCCACCCAGGTTCCTAACATAACTAAAGAAAGCCTTGTGATTATCCTCAGTGTCCTGTGCAATTTTTCTCTCGAAGCTGGCCTTAGATGATTTTATGAGTGCCCATAGTTTTTTTGCAAATACAGATCAGAGATGCCTTCCCTTTTTGGGATTTTGCTCTATCATGTAATAGCTTCCTCCTTCTATTGTATAGTTTGTTTATGGCTGGGGTCCACCAGACAGGATGCCTGCCTTTGGAGGATTGGGTCTTGGTTTTATTTGGGATTGCATGATCCATGCATTCCTGGAGGTGTTCATAGAATGAGTTTATAAAGCATTCTGCGGTCTGGGCCGTATTTTCCACAGGCCCGGGGGCTTTGAAGGATTCCACCTCGGTTTTGAGGAGTGTGAAATTTGCTTTAGAGAAGTTTCACTGTGGTTTTCTGGGCAGGGGGTAGGGTCGGGATGTGAATATCCAGTGAGATTAGTTTATGGTCTGATCTTACCAGTGAGGGATACACTTCTGGTCTGGAGCATAGAGTCCCCATGTTGGTGATGATCAGGTCCAGTATATTTTCCCCTCTCGTGGGAGTGGTAACAAGTTGTTCCATAGCATTTGAGTTTATAAATTCTAGGAACCTTTGGGCTAGGGTGTTGGAGCTAGAGTAATGATCCCAGTCTATGTTTGGGTAGTTGAAGTCGCCCAATATAATGGTGTTTGGAGAGACCTTCATATTTTCCAGTGTTCTCAGGAAGGCCGAGTGGGGTTCCTGGGTTTGGGAGGGTGGTCTGTAGCAGGCTATAAACTGGAAGGCAGTTTTACCCACTGTTAGTTGCACATGGATAGTTTCTGATGCTTCGTGCTGTGCCACCAACCTGGAGGTGTGGGTATCTTTGACTAATATTGATACTCCCCTCCTTTTGTGGTTCGGTCCAAGTTTTGGGGCCAAAAACATGGTATGAGGTATAACCTGGTAGTGCTGGGGTGCTCTCAGGAGCCTTGAACCAGGTTTCTGTTACTGCACAGATATCAATGTTCTCCATGCTAAGGAGAGTTTTGAGTGTGTGCATCTTGAGGTTTAGACTTCTGGCGTTGAGTAGCATTACTCTTAGTTTCTTATCCTTTGTGATACCTATGGAGGTGGGTTTGTCTTTTGAGCCTTGCCTAAAAAGGCACTATGGGGTGGCAAAAGCCTTTGCCAATATCCAAAGCCCAGGGTGACAGGTGCAAGCCGTCCCTAGTGAAGCATCGTGGCTTGTCGAGCATGTCATCCCAGGCTGACAGGCATTGGATCCCCTTTGAATAACACCAATACTTAAGCCAATTGTTGAAATTGATCATCTTGTCTTCATATTGTGACATCATTCTTGGTGAGGGTAAGATGCTACTCAAGGTCAGGGTCATACCAGCCTGGGCTACATGCTCAGAGAGCTCCTCTATGTCTCTTTTCATGTAGTCCAGGGAGGTACGTCTCAGGTCATTCACACCAGCATGGACAATGACTGAGTCATATTTGTACTTGCCTTGGAGTGACCTGAGTGCTTGTGTTATGTGGCGGATCCTAGCGCCTGACAGGCAGCTCACAATGACCTTCTCCTTGTTCAGCCTGGTGAGCAGGACGTCATTGTGCCTGATGATAGAGTCACCTATTACAAGTGTATCAGGTGTGTTGTTTAGCCTTAAGGGCTGTGACTGTTCAGCACACTGGCTTTGTGAACTATGTGTTGTACATGTTTTGTTTTGGGGTAACGGTTGCTTGGGTGTCTGCTTTGGAGGTCTCTGCTGCTTAGGCAGATTTTTATTTAGAGCCTCCGAGTATGTTTTTGTGTGTTTATGTGTTTGGTTTGCTGTCATGGTAGGTCTATGTGAGACTGGAATTGTAGTGAGTGTGGTTTCCTTCTCCTCCTGACTGGTTACGCCAGTACTGAGTTCAGAGAGCTTAGCCTCCAGTTTGGCTATATGGTTGCATCTCTCACATGTGTTGGAATTTGTTGGGAGGAGGAGAGGGTTGTCTGTGCACATGAGGCAGTTGTAACATTGCCTCAAGATTCCCAGATTCACCAGCTGGACCGGGGAGGAGATTGACAACTGACCTTTGGACATGCTAGAATAGTATTGGGAATTCCTTTATAATTGAAAAAAGGGCCAATGGGGAACAAGGTACTCAAGGGGAGTTTGTGAGGGTGTAGTGCTTTTAATTTTTTAGTGCTGACTTATATAATTGCTTTAGTGAGCAAGTGCCAGGCTTTAGAGTAGGAACAGGGTGTTTATTATGAGAACTAGATCAGTTCTAAGGGAAAAAGTGAAGAGCAGACTTTGTGGAGCAGAGAATGGTTTAAACGCAATTAAGCAGAGCTGCCCGATGCTGCGCTATGTACAAAATCGTGCAAAGCCATGCCAAAGCAGGTTTTATACAGGGGGACTTGAAAGAGCTAGAAATTGGCCCAAAACGGCCAATAGACTATCAGATTCTTGTGCTGGGAACACTCCTCCAGGGATAGATAGGCTTTTCTAAGCTCCCCACTGCCACTGGTGAGCAAAGAAGCCTCCCTTTATCCAAGAAAGGAAATGGGCAACACAGGAACTTTCCAAAAGTCCAGAATACAGCAAAGCCTGTATTTGGACTACTCTAGGTCAGAAAAGATGGAAAATAAGGATACTTTTTTTGTTTTTTTTCTTTTTTGCAGCAAACAGCAGGAAAATGCAATAAATATATAACACAGGCTAGCGCACTTGAGTGTATAGCCTCAACAGGTAAATGCAACAAACAGGACAAACTTTAAAAGTGCAGGTGCAAAAACAACTTTAAACAGTTTAAAACAGTTCAAGAAGCAGAAATACTTGCAGTTTAGCTAGAATGGACAGTCGCCCAGGTAGTAGCAGGAAAAAAACACTTATCAGGTTAGCAGTCGCTCTTTTAGCCTCTCTGCTGCTAGCACCACTCTGCAGGACCACAAGGAGCTTGGCTGAGTAGTAACAAGTGCAAAAAAACGCACCAAAGCGGGTTTTATACAGGGGGACTTGAAAGAGCTAGAAATTGGCCCAAAACGGCCAATAGACTACCAGATTCTTGTGCTGGGAACACTCCTCCAGGGATAGATAGGCTGCTCTAAACTCCCCACTGACACTGGTGAACAAAGAAGCCTCCCTTTATCCAAGAAAGGAAATGGGCAACACAGGAACTTTCCAAAAGTCCAGAATACAGCAAAGCCTGTATTTGGACTACTCTAGGTCAGGAAAGACAGGAAACAAGGATAATTTTTTTTTTTTTTTTGCAACAAACAGCAGGAAAATGCAATAAATATGTAACACAGGCTAGCGCACTTGAGTGTGTAGCCTCAACAGGTAAATGCAACAAACAGGACAAACTTTAAATTACAAGCGCAAAAGCGCACTAAAGCTGGCTTTAAAGCAGGGGGTTAGAAAGAGACAGGAAATGGCCCAAAACAGCCAATAAGCTACAAGTCACTGGGCTGGAACCACTCCTCAAGGGATAGATAGGCTGCTCAGAGCTCCCCACTCTCACTGGTGAACAAAGAAGCTTCCTCCTATCCAAATAAGGATATGGCCATCAGCATTTAACCTAACAATCCATTGCATCTCTTTATGTTCAGTTTTATTTATGATATTCCCCATTCACCATCCTACTTGAATAACCCCCATGGCCATAAATTTACAACAGTGTTCCTCATTGGTACTTATGACATGCTTAGCTAAAACATTAACATGATTGCATATACACGTTATATACAGTAAGTGCTCCCTGATCCTGTCTCTAAAGCATCTGTTTGTTTTGGCAGCACAGAATTATTAAACCAAACTGACAGACAGTTAAGAGGTATGGTTCATGCACAACAGGGTTATTATCCATTCTGACACGATGTGCGTACACCCCTGTCCCCCAGAGCCGCAAATGAGACAGATCTAACATTTCTTAATTTAAAAAGAATGAATGAGTAACACTCCTGAAACAAAATGCATGAGCTAAGAACTTCATTTTAAAGGAAAGCCAAATGTATAACTGCATTTTTTGTCATTTCGAGTATCTTATAAATGCTCCCATTATCCTGCTTTTCATTACATGCATATCTATGCATACGTTTACACACACACACACACACACACACACACACACACACACACACACACACACACACACACACACACACACACACACACATTACTTTTCCCCTTTGCTTTAGCAGGGGGTCAAGCCCCCTTGCACACCCCCACTTAAATATACCAACTCCGAGATCACACTACATCACTACATTGAGGAAGTGGGCAAACTAAGACTACACAATGAATATTCATGCTGTCACAGGCGAATCTGCGTGCCATGTCATTCATACGTTATTTGCATTCTACATCACCGGCATTAGGCTTGTCAGTCACTCTGGCCATACCCATTCCTGCTTGAAACAGCCAGGGCGGGGAGGCAGTAGAGTAAACAAAGCCCTGCTTGCCACAATATATGTGTTCATTCCTAACTTTGTTTTTCTATCCCTGTCTGCACTTATGGGGGCACACATCCCGATGAGATTTTTTTCTCTTTGAAAGCTAAATCTGACCCAAAATGCAGGATAACAGCCCTGAATATGAGAAAAAGTAACCCTGCCCTTTGTTGTCAAATTAGACTTCCTTTCATTCACAATGGGAAACCTGAAAAAACTGCCAAGTTTGGGAGTCTGCAGATCATGTGTCATTTGAGTTTTACAAATGTCGCTCCTGCTGATGTACTACACATTATCTTAAAGCTTGCAAAAGTGCCAAGAAATTATGGAGATAAAAAAGACTTTTCACAAGGAGCAGTTTTGCAAGTTTCAATTCCTGGCCAAGTTACTCCTCTGATCTCCCCTCCTTCAGTGAGCTAGAGTCCCACATTTCCAGCTTGGCTAGATTCAGCTACTTGGTCAACTTTACATGACAATAGCCATCAAAGAAATCTCAGCCTGGTGTGCCATTAAAACTCTTCATATTTTTCTTTACTCCTGACTTTTGACTAGCACTTTCTCAGGAAATAGGAGTAAAAAAAGAAAGCACAAATATCAATCCAGAGTTTAGGCCAATATATCAGTTTCGTAAAATATGCACAATTATATATTTACATTGGATTGCTTTCTGGCTGTTCACATGGTTTCTTTTGCAACTTACCTCTCAACTGTCCCTGATTTTGACTCAAATTTTAGCTCTGTCCCTCTTAATCCCTCCTAAAACTAGTGACTTTTGGAGGAAAGGTGGTGAATTACATTTAATGAATAATGACAATAATTAAGAGTTATAGACTTCTTTTACTTCAGAAAATGCGTATTAATTCATATGCTTTGATTCTTCTGTCAATGTTTCAAGTTAATAGCACTAATATTTTAAAAGTGTCCCTGATTGTCCCTGATTTTTTCTTGACTTGTCCCTGATTTTGTTGAAATTTGTCCCCGATTAGTTGAGAGGTCTGATAGCATAACCTGAACCATGGTATGTAATGCCAGGGTGAAAAATAAAATAATTTTATTTCTTGTCATCAACAACCTCCCAAGCCTGTTATGGGACCCATTAGTTTCGGTTATGATTGCTTCATGCAGCTTGTCTTAGTTGTACCCTTTCAAGCATATCTATCATCCTCTCAGAACAGGCTCGTGTAGAAAGCTTCCAAATCATAAACTTTTCAAAATAGAACTACTACTAATTTAGTGGGCTCACAGAATAAGACTGTCAATTGGCATCTCTTTTATGAAACAGACTTGTAAAGTGCAATAAATGTCATTATTTGTTCATGCGGATCCAACACCTTATTCAAAAATCATTATGAATTGTAAGTAGGGACACTGGTATAGACTTTGACAATGTATACACGCACACACACACACACACACACACACACACACACACATATATATATATATATATATATATATATATATATATATATATATATATATATATATAGATATATAGATATATAGATATATATATATATATGGATTCCTATTACAAGAACGAAAGTTCACTACTTCGAACTTGTAATAGGAAGCCTCACTTCTGAGAAAGTTCACTTTAACGAAAGTGAACTTTTGCGTAAGTGCACTTCACTGAAAACACCGCAGCACAGTGGAGGATATAAAAAACAAACTATGTCCTCCACTATGGTGCAATAAGTCACGGACCTTAGGGTTAGGGCACAGGTTAGGGTAAGGGGAAAGTTAGTAAAGCTATCTCCTTACCCTAACCCATACCCTAACCGTAAGGTTCATGACTATCCCACCATAGTGGAGAACATTGCTATGTCCTTCACTGCGCTGCAGTCGTTATGGACCTTAGGGTTAGGGCACGGGTCATGGTAAGGGGATAGCCCTACAGGCTATCCCCTTACTATGACCCGTGCCCTAACCCTAAGGTCCGTGAGTACTACACAGAAGTTCAGTACAACACCCGTTCATTGTACTGAACTTCGCGTAAGTGCACTTTCGCTTCAGTGAGCACTCAATGCACTTTTTTGAATTAGTGAAAATTTGATCTAGTGTATGGAATCAATATATATATATATATATATATATATATATATATATATATATTGTTTTTTTTGTTTTGTTTTTTTTTAATAAACAGACCTTCACAAACCCAAACATGCATTACACATATCTATATAAAAATACAGAAACATAGCTCATATATATATATATGTGTGTGTGTGTGTGTGTGTGTGTGTGTGTGTGTGTGTGTGTACACACACAAACACACACACATCCATCAGCTAGTGAATACTCCATTGAATTCAAAGGGACTTCAACGTCAAATGCAATAAAACTGCTGTCCTTCACAATTGTTTATGCATTAAATTCTCTCTCCCTCAATCATTTGCCCTTACTCTCTCATATTCCATTCCTTGCCTTCTTCTTCACACCCAACTTCTGTTTGCCCAATGACATGTACATCTTGTATATATGCAAATGTCAGTTTATACTGCTGCACTCACTGTGTATGCTAGAGTCACATACATATATGCCTTTTCAACAAATGGTCTACATTTTTATTTTGAGTTCTACACTGTATATTCAATCAGTTCTCACCACCTTGGATAATGTTGAAAACAAGTACTATTTAAAAATCATAAATAAATAAAATAAATATGTTGGGTGGAAAGAAAACAGATGATTACATTCAGTGAACTGGCCATCATTCATTTTTCAAACATGCACTATTATCAAGGCATGTGAAAACGATGCTTTTGAGTAAGCATGTGCATATCAAAAGTCAAAAATGAAGTACAGAGGGAAAGCACATTGTGGAGGTGACAAATATTAAGGAACAAACATGAGCACACAGGATTCAAACCTAAATGAATATCTGTAAAGGTAGTTGATACAAACAACTTTACAAAAGAACACAGCAACAATTCTTCTGAAGTACAGGGTTGACACCTCCTTACTTCAGCAGGAAACACAACAGTCATATGTGTCTGAATGACTTCAGAAATCATAACTTGTGAGGGCAGTTGAATAGCAATGACCAGAGTGTTTTCAGTAGGAGGGGAGAGGAACAGTAAGGAAATGTCAGTGAGTCCATCGGAAAGGCACCTGCAGACATTGGGACTCCTATGTAAATAAATGTGGTTTATTTCTGAGAGAGACAATGGAAGAACAGGTTTGACAAAAGGTAATGGGTTGGCAGTTCTCACAGATAACCATGACCCCCTTGGGCATCTTAATTGTGCGATCTGATGACTTTAGATAGATAGATATCACTTCAAAGGAAATAAACAGTATTATCAGACTGGGTTATGTGTACGGGAAATATCACCATTCCACCTGAGAAATGTGTGGTATGTACTTAGACCATCATCCTGCCTAGGAACAGATCATACACATTAACAACCATGAAAAAATGGCCAGTTCTGTAGAAATCAATGACACTGGGCTACTATTACAAGAGCAACTTATGTTAGGTCAATGTGTCCATATCCATGCATGCAAATCCACTACAATGATTCCAGTGTACCAGATGGCCATTGTTTACACAGCAATAGCTCAGGCTGCAGTTGCATAGTGGCTGTAACATACACTGTGATGAAGAGATATATATTCATGTACAAATCATGTACCAGTGAGTCCTTGTGCTTGGTCCAGTTTTCCGAAGACCACTGCTATGTCAGCTGGGAACAAGAACAACCAACAATCTCAGATTAGTATCCTCCTAACAACTACTGGAAGCCAACTAGATGGAAACAACTCCCCTGGTGGCAGTGTGTCAAAGAGGGGTCATTTAAACTGAACTTTTCAGCTCACTACACCATGTATACCATGCATGAGCAAGTTTGCACACACACACACACACACACACACACACACACACACACACAGACTGTACTTTATATATGCTGACACATACTAGCCATCACCTGCCCAACATTTTCATCATTCTACAGGTAAGAATTCATTGACTGTTTCTCTTTAATTAGCTGATAAACTTTGTAACCTCCCAAACCATGATTTATGCCTAGCAATAACATTAAAATTCCTCCCAATTTGAAGATATTGAAAATAGTATAAAGGACAAAGGTTCTTGAAAAGGAGGTATACCTGGTGAAAAAGATGGACATCTAATTGGAATAAAAGTGCTTATATAATAGCATATAACTCCTCCCACTTGCAGTATAATTGTGGGATACTACTCAGAAATGCCTTTTTTCAAAGTGACAAAATAATGCAAAAAAAAAAACCCTCCAAGCCTTGAACTAGAAGTATTACATTACACATTAATATATATGGATATACAAATATTACAGTTGTATTCCCACATATCCGATTCCATTGGCAGTGTACAGTTCATGACAATAGAATTTCCATGCATAGCTTGAAAACAGCCTAAGTGTATGTCTATATCTATATATATATATATATATATATATATATATATATATATATATATATATATATATCTATATCAGAAAGCATAATATCTGAATCTCAGTATATTTTGGATGCAAAGCATCATGGCTGACCCCAGCATACTTTAGATGCACAGTATGACTTTTCTTTGTCTATTTTTTGTTTTCCTTTTGTAAAATAGTTAAGCCCACTAGTCAAAAGTATCATTTTTCAGGGGTTACATGAAAGCACTGCCTGGTTAAGTCACTTATTCAAGGTCATTCGACTGATAAATGGAGTTTAAGTTAATTAAACCCAGGACTGCAAGATGAACTTGACCTAGTGACTCATAGCCTTAATAATCTACACTCAACTGACCAATGGACAGTCCTCCTAATCCAATGCAGAGTGATCTTTTTAAGCTAAAGGGAGAGGGAAGCTCTTTCCTCAAGGGTAAGAAAGGTCTCCCTATCCTGCTAAGGGAAATGCTCCCTTTATATAGAACAAAAAAAATCTAGCACTAAAGGACATAAGAACATAGCAGTCTTTGTAATCTTCTTGAATAGATTGCTAGACTCCATGACCTGCCACTGTTTTTTTTTCTTTTTTTTGCACAAGATGCAGTATTCGGGCTTTTACCTCTCCAAACAGCACCCTTTCCTGCACCTAGAAATTTCTTATGTATAAAATATGCAGGAAAAGGAGAAGTCAAGTCCTACAGGCAGACTTTCTGCATGAGATTTCACAGAACCTGTCCTGTCAACTCAATTCCTATCTTCCCTGCAGCCCACTTTATGATGCATACAAACAGCATAAACCCATACTACCAAAATCATGAGTAATTCACTGAAAAGTATTTCCTAGATGTGCATTCAGCC
This sequence comes from Protopterus annectens, assembly GCF_019279795.1. Taxonomy (NCBI): domain Eukaryota; kingdom Metazoa; phylum Chordata; order Ceratodontiformes; family Protopteridae; genus Protopterus; species Protopterus annectens. Next base: position 1,395,313,906 of record NC_056741.1, on the reverse strand, counting down.
AAACAGAACTGCATCAAATATATACCCCCACCCTACCTCTTCACTCCCTCACCTAACTCCCCTGAATACTGTACCCCTTACGCATGCCTTATATTATTTATTTCTACCGCTTCCCTCCATCCTCTATCTCCCCTGAGAACTGCACCCCTCACCCATTCCCATATATTTATCCTTAGCTTTTTCTTCCATTCCTAACTCCCCTGAGTACTGCACCCCTTAACCTTTCCCATCCATTGCTTATTCTTACCTCCTTCCATATTTTTTCCATAATTTTCTTACTCTCCTGAGCACTTATATTATTTATTCCTACCTTTTTCCTCGGTCTCTCAACTCATCTTTGAGCCTATCACTCACCTCATAGTATTTCTCCATGCAAAAACTTACACTGTTGTTTCATGTGTATTTGTCCTTTTGATGCATCCTTCCGTCTCTACACTGCATACTTGCATGATCACTATTAGTTAACTGCATTTTTACCTTGGCAACTCTGACTTTCCTATTGGGATGGCATAGTGGTGCAGTGGTTAACATTGTCACCTCACAGCCAAGAGGTTCTTCAGTTTATTTCTTGGCTGTGCTGTCTTCTGTACGGAGTCTGGATGCTCCCCCGTGTTCATGTGGGTTTTCTCTGGGTGCTCCGGTTACCTCCCACATTCCCAAGACATGCTATAGGTGGATTGGACACTCTAAATTGGCTGTAGCTGTGAGTGTGTTTGTGTGTGTGCCTTTGGAGGAAGTCTGGGTGCCAGGCTGGCAACTCAACACCATAAAACTCTACTGCCATTCATTCTGCAAACTGTTGATTTGCTGAGGTGACCAGTAAAGGGAGCAGATGAAAGATGACATCTCTGACTTTCCTCTTTCTTGGGTAGGTCCAGATCCAGAATTATGTCCTTTCTTTAACAGCCCCATACCAGTTTGTTGAATCTGTTAACCCCCAAAACTTCAGTTAGCTCTCATTTCCTTCCTCTCTATCCTGCAGCATGGAATCTCCTAGTCTGTCCCCACAGATTTTGATGCCCCATGGATATAATCCTGTTCCTCCTTCCTCCTTTGTTCTTTTTTCCAGTCTTTTGTGTTCTCCCATGATGTTTCTGATGATGTTTCTAGTCACAGATACAATGTATCAATCTAGTACTATTAAACACTCCTTTCACAAATTTAACTGCCAGTGCTCTGACCCTGCTTGTCTCCTTATCCTTTCAAGAGCTGCACTTCCTCCTACTCCTTTGATTTTATCTTTTAGGTAGATTACTAGTCCACTTTTGTCCCTCCCTTCTCTGTCACTCATGCTTATTCTCAATCACTTCAATGTCATACGCCCCTTCTGCAGCCCTACCTGCGGCCTATAGTCTTTGTACCCAGAATTCTTGCACTGCATAGTACTACAACTCAGATATGGTTTCAAGTCACCTTTCTTTATTTGTTCACTTGCTATGTTCTGTACCCCCTTTTCCTGCTTTCTTCAGTCTGAGTACCCACCTCTCTTTTTTTTGTGTCATCACCCCCTCTTCCATCTTAGTTTAAAGTTACAGTCTGTGAGATGCAGATTTCTAAGCCACCTCTGAATACTGCTGATCATTCTGAACAAAGATGGTGCCCATCCCTTGTATAAAGCTGGCTTCTGTGCCTTCTGTTTCCTTCCATTTTGCTACTAGATCCAGCCTTTCTTTCTTGGTCAGAGCTATTTATATTATATACATTAATCTTCTCCTTCTTCAGTGTACTGGTTGCTATCACAGCTAACATGATAATGCTACCTCCAGTCCTATATATAATTATATATGAATCTCCTTTATACCCCACCTCTTAACTACAGTATTAACATTTTCTGCTCTTCCAAGTTCCTTCCCTCACTTCCATTTCTTTGAATTTCTAAGCACGAATCAAATTATCTATTATCTGTTTGACAAACCCACCTCTTTGAAGGCTCAGTGTTCAACATCTACTAATGTGTAACTATCTTTCATTCTGCAATAGTTGCCTTTATTTTAAATTAATGTAATATAATTAGTAAATATATGCATAATTGTTAATGTATATTCCTTAATATCTTATAAAACACTGAATATGTGTCTAAAAATGTTTGCAATATATTGGAATATTGTTCCCCAGACATCTGCTGAAAAGGGGGGGGGTGGACTGAACCCAGTCAGACAAACTTGGTAACCAAAGGCAAATAAATAAGTAAACAAAAAATAAATAAATCTAATCTCTTTGAAAGCCAGTGTAGGCCTGCTTGCTACAACCCTTTATGATGTATTAATGCCAATAAACACCATAACATATTACATCCCTCCCACTTGTTGACAACATGAATGATCTCTTCCCATGTCTTACCACGTCTAAAGCCAATAGGGTTGCCACACTTCTATTGTGCCATTTCCTGACAAACAAGCCCCACCCCATGCATAATCAAGCCACACCCATTCCCTTTAATAGCCACACCCATTTGATCTAGCACCCTTCAGCACAAGTCTTGATTATCACATACAGTTACCACTAAACAGAAAATATGCAACGAGTCAGAAGTAAATTAAAAGAACTTTATTTAGCAATACTTCATTCAAGGGTTCACTACATACAACAGTACATCACAAGCATGGGAAAACTAACCCTTCAGCACAAGTCTAATATCACATGTAGGTAGTACTAAAATGAAAAAAATACAATTACTTAGATATAAAAAAACAGTAATTCATTCAAAGCAGTACATTAAGGGTTCACTACACACACAACAGTACATCAAAAATGACAGCACTGGATGAAAAAGAAAAACAAAAGTATCTTCACAATTTTGCCAGAAATCATTGATTATACTTGAAGCTGTACTTGGCATTTGATCTAGCAGCCTCAAGTAGTAGCTGGTTATTTTTCACAAATGAATAAAATTGTGAACAACTCATGTTAAAGTTTACCTTGACCTGCAACTCTGCCTTCACAAGAGACACAAGCATTCTATTTCTTGTATCAGTCCATGCATTCGCCATAAGTAAAAAAACCCTTTCCACAAAGCTATTGCTGGGGAGGATTGAAAAGCAAACTGCATCAGTCTGTAAAGTGGCTTGCAGTCTGGAGCTTTACTAAAATAAGTCACCCAGCGATCACTTATAGATGCCTCTGTTATCTGTAACAGGGCTGGCAATGCAGCATTTAAAGTGCAGTGGTCTGAGTAAAGTGCTTCAATATCCAGATCCAATTTGAAGAGGTCTGCAACTGTACGCAGTTCTGGTCAAGTTACAGGATGTTGGAGGCTGAGGACCTACATAGCTTTAAAGGGTCTATTATCATAGTCAAACCACTTCTGTAGGTAAAGTGCTTTACTGTAAAAATCACAGACGGTCCTACAGACCTGCTGTGTGACAGCTAGAGTAAAGTGCTGTAAGGCAGATGAAACTTTAGCACCAAAGAATTGGTCATGTAGCCTTCTCTGCAACTCATCTTTAAAAATTGTCATCACTGTGTACAACTCAGGAGCAGAGAGAGTGTTACTTTCAAGTTTTGCTATAGAGTTGTGGAATACCTGCAGGATGTAGTGCATGAAATGTATGTAGCACTCTACCTCCAAGATATCCCCACTGATGCCATCCTCATCGGCCTTCACACATTTCCAGATAAGGGGGTGACAGTCCTCAGGGCCTTGACTAATAAAATAACTTTTAATAGCAGGCCAGCATTCTACCAGCCTTGACACAGCTGGGAACAAAGACAGCTATCTTGTTACAACATGCTGCATGATTTCCTTAAAGTCCTGGTCTAGAAAAGAATAGAAGTCTTTCAACAGTGCCATTTTTTAGCAGACGTTGAAAACTCACTATATACTTTCAAAACCAGTCTCTCCACATCAAACTTTGCAAGGGACTTGCTTGCATGCGTGGTACAGTTGTGTATAACATAGCATAAACAGTTTGCTGCAATGATGTGAGGCACCTCAGATTTCAAACTTTTAAAAACAAATCTGTGTTTTTTGCAATTAACAGAGGCAGTGTCTGCAGCATAGCTAGCAATGTTTTGTACTTTGAGTCCTTTCTGCAAAAGGATGTCCTTTATTCTTGTAAAGATACATTCAGCACTTTTGTTATTATCCTTGTAGAAATCAAGAAGTTTCTGTTGTGTGCCATGGGTGTGAGTGAAGTACTGAATAACCAAAGGGAACATTTTTCTGTTCCTTTTATTGGATGCGTCTGATCCCACTGAGAAACAGGAATTGCCATGTTCCTGCAGAAGGAACTCCTCTGAATGAAGTGCAAGTACATTCATGACAATGCTCTCAGATGTTGTCTTCCCACAGCTGAATTTCGAAGCCAAAGTAGAATCAGGGAAAACTGTCGGTGCCAGCTTACCTCCACAGTCCATGGATACATATGAGTGACCGTGTTTCACTTCATGATAGGCTGCTGTCACTTCAGCTGCAGTCACTTTGGAAGCTTCACTGGTTGCACTACGTGGCTGAATAAACTTTGTCATTACAAGGTTCTGCCTCTGGAGCTGAAGGCTTTGCTGATATTTGTCTGACTTCTGATGACTTTTCAGTGCCTTTTCCCCATCCCATTTTACAGTGAAATTTGTTCCATAGGATGTGCACTTTGCCATAGCATCTGCATTTGGAACAGGTCACACCCATGAGTAGCTTTGCTCCCACACCTTATTATAAGTGCAGAAAAACTTCTTAGAAGACATGCTTCCAGCCTCTTGCTGATCCATTGACCTTTTCCCAAACATGATTTGTGCAGGATCCTTGCTCAACAGCACTACAATAAACCAAAACAGCTGTTAATACAAAATCAAAACACTTGTGACCAACACCAGTGCCTGGTGAGGCCTGTCTCAGTCAGTAGCCAGAGTTGATCACATTCACATGTGAATCTCCAGACTCTCACACCCTGGTAATACCAAATTGGTATAAGAAAAAAAAAAACGTGAAAAAGAGAGACTCCACATGAAAAATTAACAGTGAAGGTCAAGCAATGAAAGGCAGAAGCAACTCCTGTCTGAGGGACATTCTGCAGCTATTACACATGAACCTGGTGTGATAGCAGAATATGCAAAGAAGTCATTCAACTGTGTGTAAAACACATGGGTCAGACACTACAGGAATGTACCAAGTTAAGACCCTCTACTGTTATGTAGAACCCAATGCAAAAGTTATCCAGCTGAGTCTGAACACAGAAAGAAAGTTCAGGCATACTGTGGACTGACAAGATAAAGACGAAATACATGGTAACTCAGCAATCATACCCTCTGGCTACAACCGTGATAACTTGCATAAAGACAAACCGGACATAGTATGGGCCGACACGATGACAAAGACAAAATACGTAGCTCAGCAATCATAATACCCTCTGGCTGCAACAGTAATAACTTGTGTAGAGACGGCTCAAAAATCAGATTTTAAAATACTGCAATCCTAGAACAGGCCATGCATTTTCTTAAAGATAGAAGCCTAACAAAAATATTTAGTGACTTAAACCCTCTATCATTTGGTAGAAATCCACGCAGTATGACAGCAATGAGGCAAAACCTGTCCATTTTGTTCTAAACATCACAAAACCTTTTAACCTAGGCAAGAAACCTACACTAGGCTGTGCTAGAGAGACAGAAATGTTAGAATGACAGTTTTTACTGTACTGTGCATTTCCTTAAAGATATAAAGTCTTAATATCCACAAAAGCTTTTAAGCCATACCTTAGGAGAAGAAACTGGAATGCAAAAGACAGTTAAAATGCCACTCCCAGGATTTGCTACTATGAATCAGACTATTTTGAAAGACAACCTGTGCTATATTGAAACATAGGGGGTAGAATAAAACATTTCCATCATTTACGGCTTACAATTGTGCAACTATAGTTGCTTGCAGGAAGCACACCTGGCCTGTTAGCAAAATATCGGATCACAATAAAAATACAGGAGTATCAGCAGACTAAATTTTGCAAGAAGCTTGACAATGCATTAATAGTTATTTATTTTAATCTTACTCTGTGTGGTGACCCACCACTACAGGAGCCTCAATCCTCACCACTGGAAACAGTGGGGGATGTTCACAGAAGATGACAAGTACCCACAGTATTCCCAGATGTAACACCCCACATTAAGTGCAATTTCTCTTAACATCACAGAGACCACAGTCAAATTGGGGCTGGTTTCTCCCCCTGTTTCCACTGCAGATCCCCAATAACACCCCCCACTGGCATAGCTATAGAGTTGAGCATAGTGGCAAAGTGAAGAAATCCAGCACCCTATTTGTCCAACCAGTGCTTTGGGCCCTCAAGCAGTTGACACACACTGAGGTCTGATTTACACACACACGGATAAGGCTGGCACAGGTTTACTAACTATGCCCCCTTTTTCCCAGACTATAAGGCAATCAATGCCACCTACTCCTTATCAGCTACTTTAAGGCCCTAACAAAGTGTATCCAGTCTTACTGTGCAATAGTAATATTAACAAAACATTGGTAGTTTGACCAACGGCAAGATGGAGTGGCCCACAGTGTCACTAAATAAATATGCAAGTAGTCTCAAAAGTTAAATATCTCTACACCACAATGAAAGGTTTAAACATATTTAATATTAAAATAAAATATTCAGTATATATTCACTGCGACAAAAATTCAAAACCACATGAAATATTTCAAACATTGACAGTCTCAAAGAAAAACAGCTACATTGAGCCTAGCTATATACTCAAGACAGTACACCCTAGAAAGAAAAATACAAGGTAAACATCATGGTGATGACAAACTAGAAATGTCATAGCAAGCATCTTATACAAATCATGTAGTCATTATATATTCACTGTAACATCAAAGTACAAAACCACATGAAAGATTTAAAATAACATTGCAGTAAAAACAGACAAACTAAGCCTTGGTAAAGACAGTATACCCTAGAAAACACAGATCAAGGTAAACATAGCAGTGATGACAAGCTAGAGAAATGATAGCTCTTAGTTCTACAGTCATAGCCATAGTCAGTATATATTCACTGTAACATCAAAGTGCACCCACATGAAAAATAAAAAAATCATTAAAATAACTTTGCAGTAAAAACAAACAAACCCTTGCTATATATCTCAGTCTGCAGACAGTATTCTAGAAACTACACATCAAGGTAGATGTTGTGGTGATTACAAACTAGAAAGGATATAGATCATATCACTTGTTTTAGTTAATAATCACCACAACATCTAGATACAGTTATAACACAAGCAGCTTATACAAATCAGTTGTTGTCACTATCAATAAATGAGATACTGCCAGCACAGATAGTGGCTTAATATAAATTTAATATTTACAAAATTCACTAGTAGCTGTGCTGGCAGTATCTCATTCCCCTTGCCACACTAAGCATTTGAAAATCTACTCCTTTTCCATATTAAATTCCACTTACCTTCAGAAAAGCAGCAGGACTCCTTAGACAATCTCACAGGCAGAACAAGGCAGGCAAGACACAAGCTAACACGGACCGTGCTGAGGCAGAATAAGCAAGCAGCAGGCAGGGGAAAAAAGGGGTCCCAAACACCACCTTATGCAGCAGCAGAGCAGTAAAAGTACACATAACCACCACGGCACTGCTCTTCCCTTCTGGCAAGCAAGCAGCAGGTCTCCCGAGTCCCGAATCCTTCCTTCCCAATTCCAGCAGCAACCAAAGAGCAGGCAAGGGCACAAGCCACAAGAAGACCACCAGGCAATCCACCAAACAATCCGAAGTTCTGAACAGACTTAGCAGAGCTAGCGAGCCATTTCAGATGTACAATCCAAAGCAGCAAGCAAAGAAAATAAATCTCAGTCCTTCACCTTTTTTTGAAAAAAGGCAACGCATAGCTCAGTTTTCACGGGCTTTGCAGGTATCTACTAGCAAATCTAAGTGTTGATTGGCTGTATGCAGCGTGAGCTTGTTGGTTCCCAATGCAGCAAGCAGACAATCAACCAAGACAGCAATGTCTTTTTTTCATCAGCATATGGATGCGCTGACGAAGCTCTTCAATTCCGGAGTCTCAGAGCGAGAACAGGAGAACCGGAGTGCCCTATTGATTTCTGGACACTCCCTGGAAAAAACAGAGGGGTGGCAATGCTAAAAGACAAAGATTGTTAACTCATCTCCTGTGTCTCATATCCTGTGTCAGACCTCTTCATTCTCTTGGTGACGAAGTCTCTAACTACCAGAAACACTTGTCATTTGTATGTTGGCTTTAATCTTCCTCACTTCCCGGTATGAAATGCATTGTATTTGGGCTACAACAGTTTATCTAACACTTAGTGTAGATGAGTAAGGTTATGAGTTGTTAAAGAGCTGATTCCTGTAGTATGTGGTTTAATTCCTTCAGCCTTCATCTGTCTTCTGTGACTCTGCCTAGTTACTTCACCAGACAGTACTCATGGGCTGCTCCTGAAAAGGAACACTTGTGTACAGTAGGCTAGGCCAGGCTGTTAGCAGATTTATTTATTTATTTAACATTTGTTGATCAGGATAGTCTGACTGAGCTATTGCCCTTTTTCAGTGGAGGCCTGGGGAGAAAAGCTACACAGTACATAAGAAGTCATTCAGCACAAATAAAAAAATGAGTAACATGCTGCAACAATTATTTCAGTACATGTAAGAGAAGAACAAAACATTTAAGAGAGAAAATATAATATAGTAACTAAGAAGTACAGTAACAAAGAAGTAATAGCAGATTTAAATTATCATCAGTGGAACATAATTCATACAGGCTCATAAAATTTGTCTTTTTGTTTCACCTGGTGTACTTCTATATACAAAACAGAGAAAAACGGCATATTGAAGTAGAATGTGGGCATCAGATTTCTAGGTTTAGGAGGTGAGAGGAATGTGAACAGTAGTTTGAGACTGCAGTGTCTTAATAAGAGGTTAATTTCTATATGAGTAGTTGAGGAGAGAGAGGAAAAGTACACAGTAAAGGTGTAGAAAGGATGGGGTTCAGATGGGGTGATTACAGGAACAGATCCAGGTGCAGCTAGGGGAGTTTTTGGAGCTTTCTTGAATTCAAGGGACTGGGTGATATTTCTGAGTGTCATGGGAAGTTTGTTTCATGAAAGGGTGGGATAGTAACTGTACAGATTTTGGCCAATGGATTTTCTGGGTTTGTGAATCTGTAAGAGACATTGGTCTGAGCACCTAAAGGTTCTAGAGGGGTGTACAGGGAGACTAGAGAGGATATATCAGGGCAAGAGAGAAGCTTCTGGAGGCTAGAGTGAATGATGAGTAGTTGTGAAAGCAGAAGTTGTTGAGGGAGTTCAAGCCAATTGAGAACTCTAAGAGTGTGACAGTGGTGAGATTTTGTTGGCAGATTGGCAGCAAATCTAGCAACATTGTTGTAGGTGATTTCAAGTTTGAAGAGAAGTGAGGACTGCAAGTTTGGTAAGATTTGTGAGCTATAGAAGAAGTTGGGGAGGATGCAAGCGTGAGCAAGTGAGATTCTGGAATCATTTGTGAGGAACCTTTTGTTTCTGTACAGTAGTCCTAGTTTTTGGTGGGTTTTCTTGATACAGTGTAGCACATAGAGGTCAAATTTAAGTTGGTCATCAATGATAGCCCCTAAAAGCTTACTGTGGGTATCTGACTTGATACTAGTGTTGTTAAGGGAAGACATGGTAAAGGTGGATTTGAGGTGGGAGAAGGGTTTAGGGAGGAAGAATAGAAGTTTTGTCTTTTTGGGGTGGGGTTCTGTATAAGTTGGTTGTTGGCGAGCCATTTTTCAGTAAGGTTAAAAGATTTTTGTGTAAGACAGAGCAGGTCAGAGGGGTTGTCAGCAACAGTGATGATTGTGGAGTCATTGGCATACATATAAGGAATGACTGGGAGCAGGATGTGTGGAGTTGGTTTGTGAAGATGTTGAAGAGAAGGGGACCTAGAATTGAGCCTTGTGGGGCACCTGTTTTGATGGGGAGGAAAGGAGAGACAGCAGAGAGCCATTTGACAGATTGCTGTCTATTGGAGAGGTAGCTGTGAAACCAAGAGATGGTGGTTGAGGAAAGGTTAAGGTGGGAGAGTTTGAACAGGAGGATGGGATGAGAGACAGTGTCAAAAGCTTTGGAGAGGTCAAGAAAGGGACAGAACACTAGTTTATTATAGTCTCTGGCTAGGGAGTTGGCGTGAGTAAAGGAGATGAGGACTGTTGTGGTGCTGTTGTGGGGGCAAAAGCCATGTTGGGTTATGGTGAGTAGACTTTCCTGTGCAAGGTAGGCCATGATTTGTTTTTGAATGCATTTTTCTAGAATTTTAGACAGTGGAGAGAGCATAGCAATAGGATGAAAATTAGAAAGTTCCACAGAGTTTCCACCTTTATTGATGGGTATGGTATAGAATTGTTTCCAGAGAGTGGGGACTGTGGATTCACTTACACAGCAGTTTATGAGGACGGAAACAGGACATGCTACTGAGTTTGCAGCAGCCTTAAGGAAAAGAGAAGGCTATTTGTCAGCGGATGGGGATCAAGGTTTAAGCCTGAGGATAAGATTTTTAATGCAGTTAGTTGGAATTGGTTTTAGAGAAAAGAAACTGTTATGAGGTGGGGGGGTGGGAAAAAGAAAGGGATCAGTAGGGTAAGAAGTCTACATTAGATTGCTGATAGTATCAGTAAAGTAGGAGTTGAAAATGATGCTGTTTCTAGAGGTGTGCTATTTGGGCAGGGGTTGGGAGTTGAAGAATTCCGTGGGTGGAGGATTTGATTGATGGTGATCCACAAATTTGGGGGTTTCTGGGTTCTGTAGTTTGGGATTTATAGTAGAAGTTTTTTTAGTCAATGTTTACTAGCTTTTTGGACAGGTTGCAGAGTTTCTTGTATTTTTGGTAATGGGTGAGAGATTTAGTCTTAGTCCACAATTTCCAGGCAGAGTCTCTGTGGTACATAAGAGAGAGAATAGAGGTAGTGAGCCAGGGGAACATTGAGATTTGACACAAATAGTTCTGAGAGGGGCAAGAGAGTTAAATGTGTTTAGAAAAATTAAGCTGAATTGAAGAATAGCTTTGTCAAGAGGTAGGAGAGATAAAAAGGACCAGTCAATTGAGATAAGGAATTGTTAAATGTGTCAGGGGTTGAACTTTGTTAGCCTACAGCATTCTTTAAATTTGTGTAGATTGGAGAGGTGGGGGTAGTATCTTTGGATTCGTATTGGTGAGTGGTTGTTAACAGAGTCAGGTAGAGATTCTGGAAGGTGGTAGAGGTCAGCATCATACATTGCATCATATATTTGTCTTCTGAATTCCTGCACCCTTCACAAAGATGTTAATTAGTACTTCACCATATGCCTTTCAAGTATTAATGGGATGACAGAGGTATTTTCACTAAGTGTGAGTTTCAGGAGAACAGAAGTTTACTGTTGCTCGTGCAAAGTATGTTTTGCTTTGTTTTGCAAATTGCCATCAGTGTTTCTGATATAAAATTTAAAATAAAAGCTTTAAATTTAAATCCACATCTCTGTAATAACTGCACAGAAAATGGTATAAACAATGACATTTTAAGCAGTGTTTATGGTAATTGGAGAGAAAAAGTCATTTAATGGGAAACTGGAATGGCTGCGGGTGCTGGTCTACTATCCTGCCTAGGGCCACATTTGACCATAATCTGGCTTTGCCTCTGCACCAACTGCTGGCCTCCAAGGTTCAGACTAGAAAAATTATTTATTTATTTGCATTTGTTTACAGGGATGGTCCACTGGGCCAAAGTGAGCCCATTTTCAGTTTCTTTATGTACTGCAGAGATTTTTCACTTTCCTTACAAACTAACCTTCTTTGAACATTTCATTTCTGTTCTGTCATTAACAAAAAATGATTGTAAAGTTTTGGGGTAATTCATTATCTTTATTTCGTAAAATACAAGTATAAAACACAAAAATGGACAATTTTAATCTTAACTATAAAAAACAGAAACATTTGGAAATGCATTCAATTTTGCTATTATATTCAGTTTATAAGTATTGTCATTCCTTCATAACACCTCAGAAATGTGACGTGTAAGTGCTGGCAATTCTCCTGTTTTTTAAATTAAACAACTTCCTCTCTTATGACTTACTCTTGTTCAACATCATACAAAACATTGTATAAAAATAAAATGACTACCTTTGCATTTATTTTAATTCATTGCATCATACTTGCTCATCAGACTGTGCAGTGCAGTGGCACAGTGGTTAGCACTGTTGCCTCACAGCTAAAGGTTTTCCAATTTGATTCCCAGCTGGGGTGCCTTCTGTGTTGAGTCTGTATATCCTCCCTGTGTTCATGTAGGTTTGCTCACTTTCATCCCACATTCCAAAGCACGCAGTAAGGGGAATTGACTGTGTGTGTATGTAGTATGGAAGAACAACTATGGCAGAGCTAGCCACCTGGTGATGTAAACACAGGTTAGAGATGATTACCTCTGTAGATATGACACCCCAACCCCATATGCAGAAAAAGAGGTGATGGATGGACTCTTTTCTTCAGCCAGTTGTACTATTTAACACTAGCTACACTTGTTTTCTTTTCTCTGATGAGTGATGAAAGCAAATTAGGGTTTGCTACACTACATATACATCATCCTACCCAAAGATAATATTAAAAATTTATGTTAAATCCAGTGCCCCATATTTATTTATTTTTTGGAAAAATACACAGACCACTTACAGTCTATTTTATTTTACTTTATTTTTAATTTGTTAATCAGGGTAGAGCACTGATCCTTAAATTGAGTGCTACTGGATTTCTCCTATTGTCAAGAAAATCTTGCAGTCTTACCTTAGTGCAGTCATTTCAGTGATATTGGTGGTAGGTAATGCCCATCCTCATTAGGAATATTATGTACACTCATTACAATATAAGCAATTACATAGTAAAGGAAATGCGGTCTCGTTGCTTGGAAAAACAGAGAAACTACAAAGCATGGGTTTAGAAAATTATGGTATGTGTGGTATATCATTAGATTTCTGCTCATAATTATGATTTCATACAGCTATGTTTGTGTGTGATTAGAACAGTCCTTTCACATTGCCTGACAGAACATAATTTAATCATGTTCAATAGCAAAGAGACCCAAGCTCTTTCAGGCTTGGCCTTACTACATGTTTTGATTTTCTTGACCCCCTTAAATGTGAACAAAGCAGTTGGAAACCATGTGCAGAAAGAATGTGTTATCACTCAGAGGCTTTTCTGCCATTTTATAAATAATTTATTGTATTTTACGTAGGGATACATTTAGTAAGATTATCAATGGTACTATTTGGTAAAGAATTTCTTTAACCTTTTTTCCTTAAAGTTCATTGCTGCAAAGAAAGTTATCACAAGCTTCTCACACTGCAGCTCATTTATGACAGCTAATATAGCACACATTAACAGTCATTAAACTGACTGCAAGCAATTTCTCTTTCCCTCTCTCTCCCTGTCTCTCTCTCTCTCTCTCACTCTCGCTCTACACTTCTTTCGTTCTATTTCATGCATTCCAGCAATTCTACAAATTGGTATGAGTCATTTCACCATTAATGATACAAGTTATTCGCTAACATGGAACACAATGCTAAAATCATTCAGGCTATGACACATTCAGTATTCAAGCAGAACTAAACTGAAAAAGTGTCACAAATTATCAGAATTACTGCAAAGTATAATGTCTCACTGGCAGAAAAGCCTGAGATAAAACATTCTTACCATGGGTCTTTTTTCCTTCAGAAAATACATACATACAAATACACAACAGCTTTTATTCTTGCAAAATTTTCTAATAGCAACATAAAAAATTGTCCTTGTGGTCCTTTCTCCCTCCATTATTTTTTGGCTTAGTCCAGATTTGTTTGTGCGTAAAAGGTTGAGAGGTATGGCGCATTATCGGTTCTTCAAAATAATCTACGCAAATAAACTGGTCTATTATAAATAAAAAATTTCACCCCCGTGTTGCTTATAATTCTGTGGGAAATATCTGCAATAAAACAGTGTAATTATACAACGACCCCCATTAAATATTCAAAAACGTGTACGCTGATTGGTCAGCGTTGTAAATCAGAGTTATAGTAATGGAAAAAGGTCCGGTCGCCCAGACTTTTTCCATTACTATAACTCTTTTTTTTTTACACTGTCTCGCTATGTTAAACTCCTTTAACATAGCGAGACAGTTTGAAAAAGCAACGGAGATCTTGCTTTCTCCGTTGCTTTTTTTCAAAGCTGTCTCGCTATGTTAAATGGGTTTAACATACCGAGACAGCTTTAAAAAAAGCAATGGAGATTCTCCGTTGCTTTTTTTAAAGCTGTCTCACTATGTTAAACCCATTTAACATAGCGAAACAGTTTGTAAAAAGCAACGGAGATCTTGCTTTCTCCGTTGCTTTTGCCCACAGCTCTGATGTACTGCGTAGGCATACGCATGCACAGTACATCAGAACTGCCGCAGAATACCAGACAGCTGCGGAAGGGCAACAAGGAGGCATTATACAATGCCATTATTTAAAAAAAGTAATTATTTTTTTTCTTAAATAATGTCATTGTATAATAGCAATAACCCACTTCTGGGTGTTAATGGTGGATTTACCCACGGTTGGCTTTGTTTGGCCACTTGGGCTTCGCCCTCGTGACCAAACCATGCCAACAGTGGGTAAATCCAGCATTACCCATACCCAGGCATGGGTTATTGCTATAATAGCTATTTACCTTTGCAGCATGATCCAAAAACAGTTCTACAGCTTCAGATAATAAAGTAAAATAATCCCAAACAATAACGGCAGCTCAAACACTTCGAATGTTAGCCCCTGCAAAGTCCATAGCAATGGTCTGATCTGACAGGAAAATAAAGCCGTGTATCAACAGTTATCTGCTAAAGAAGTTCCTGCTTCTTGTCATGGACATTTTTATGCTCAAAGGAAAGACGTTTAAAGGGTGCGATTGAATGTTAACACTTCAGAAGGCGTGCATAATTAAAGAGTGGGCAATTCCAGGGTGAAATAAGAAGAGGACATGTTCATTGGAATTATACAGACATATGCAGTCTGAATGATGTGAGACTTTTCGGAGGATTATGCAAGCGTGAGAGTTTTATTTTTTTAATATGGCTTGCAGTACCAATAGTCGCTCACTCTTCACAGGAATAAAGAAAAAAAATCTTATTTTAGGTTCACTTTAATTTTTGAGTGGTGGGATCATCGGATAGGGGAAGAAAATGTAATCTGGAGATGAAACTATGTATTGCTTCCCGTAGTTATTCTTTAACAGGTTCAGAATGTCACAGTACATACATAAATACAAATATTTCAAACATAGGCAATAATGCCTTCCCAGTCTGCCTGCCAACATACCAAAAAAAAAAATAACCATAATGTGTCCAAGCTATTCTTAACAATATCTAAATTAGTGCTTGCTTTAGTAAAATTTGGTAGTCCTTCCCCGAAGTCAGCTACTTTCTCAGAGTACCACATAGTATACCTCTCATTTCTTGATAATCTCCTACATAAGATCTCTGATGCTTCTGTTCTACTCTTTGATAACCCCAACCATTCCCAGAGATAGTTTCTAAATACCCTACATATCTAGATAAAGTCTTCTCTTAAATAACTGTATGAGACACTGTGCAGGTTAAGATATCTTAGTATTTCAGAACTTCAGCATTCACATCTAAATATACCTTGGTATATTTCTGTTATGCTCTTCCTCATTTACTTATGCTAGTTTTCAAATAATGTTTCCATGTTATTATTCCAATTTCTAGTTTGGGTTAAATGCATCTTAGAAACAAATATCACTTCGGATTTCCTAAACAGTATAAATCTTTATACTAACTGTAGTTTTATAACCATCATTAACCAAATGGTTGATGAGAAAACTCACCCTTATACCTAGATCCTTAAAATGAATCCAGTTTTAATCACCATGTGCTGTATTAAATATTTACCCTTCAATCTATGTCTCCCAAATCTTATATGTTTAGTTTTTGGTATATTCTCCTGTGCCCAACTGGTCAATTTGCTCAAGTGTTTCACAGGTACTCCCTATCTGGAAGAGATGTAGTTTTTTCCATTTCATCTGCATACAGTCTATATAACACTTCAGATGAAATAGAAATCAGAAAGTTATAACCAAAACAGGTATGGGCCCAGGACAGAGTCTTGTGAGACACCCTGATAGTAACCTAGAATTTCACCTGTCCAATTCCTGTGTGATACTTACCATGCCCTATTTGCAAGCCATACAGCTCTAGAGCTTATAAAGACTACATTTAAATGTAGCTGCTCTGATTTACTGATCAGTGTTTTATTTAGGACCCTATCAAAGAGTGAATAAAGGCCTACATACAATTTACATCACAACTCACTTTTCTTTCATTTATACCAATTTTATTATGTTGTTGTTGTGTCTTTCAGCTTTTCCCGGTTAGGGGGTCGCCACAGTGGAACTCCAGTCCGCTAATGATTGGCAGTTGATTTTTACATGCTGAGTTGCCGGCCCTAACGCACAACCTTCAACGAAGGTATGCCCATTCATGCATGTCTCCACAGAAGACGCTCTAGCTGAGAATCAAACGGGACAACGTCTTGCTGTGAGGTGACAATGCTACCACAGCACCACCACCGCAGAGACCTATTTTATTATAATACCCTTTATATTATAGCACATAATGTTACAGGTAGTTATAGAACTATTTTCAACATATGCATTATTGATTTATGGTTTCAGGTTCTAACTTTTCCAGTTCTAACAATTTATCCAAACTAATCTTCTCCACTGTTTTCCACAACAAGAAAGTATAGAAAACTTACAGGTTTGCAGGACTCTTGGTTCGTCCTAGTCCCCTTTCCCTTACAGATGTATTTAACAGCTGAAAGAAAACAGCCTTCCATATTTTTAAACAAGAGAAACAACTATCCCTACTGATTGAGCTAGCAAGTACAGAAAGGACTTGTGTCATATCACAGTATAACCATAATATGTGTTAAATATCTTACTACCCTTGTAAGACAGATACAATTTGTGTAAATCCAAAGGGTCTAAAGACAATATGCATTGTAGACCACAGCTAAAAAAGGCTTTTGGAATCTATAACAAAATGTATGTATATCAACATCACAAATACAAAACTGTCCAAGCAACATGATTTCAGTACTGTTCCATTAAGAATAATTGCAGATGTCTGTGTAGAAAACAAAAAGCAGTTTGTGCCACACAAAGCAAAATGCTTTCTTTGAATACCTTAGCATAACTGGCAGGTATTTAAAAATTTAGCAGAAAGGATGAAGTCCACTTTAGTGTTATCTTCTTAATAAAAATGGACAGCAAATAACCTCTCATACTAGAACGGGATGTTTGCATGCTTTTTGTTTATGTTAATGAAAATGTTTCAAGTAGTTCCCTGTCAAACACAACTGAGAAGTTATTTGGTGAAGCAACTAAATTCAGGTTTCAAACAACAGCTCTTCCTTCTGCTAACACTGGCTTAAAGATACTTCTAATTACAATAGTCAGGTTCTGATGTATTTTCACCCCACATTCACTACAGTCTGTATTTTTTACCACTTAGATGCATTACTAATGTGGGGCAGTTGTAGTGGTGCAGCGGTTAGCATTGATGCCTCACAGCAAGATGTTCTCCAGTTCGATCATGTGGGTTTCCTCCGGGTGCTCCGGTTTCCTCCTACATCCCAAAGATATGCTGTAGGTGGATTGGACACTCTAAATTGGCCCTAAGTGTGAGTGCGTGTATGTGTGTGCCTTCATTGCCAATCATGAGCAGACAGGTGATCCGCTGTAGCGACCCCTAACCGGGAAAATCCAAAAGAAGAAGATGCATTACTAATGTATCTTCTGTATGTATATTCCTGAAGTTTGGAAAAGCATTCACTGTCTTTCCAATTCCAAAGCAAAGTCTTAAAAACTAAGAAAATCATGCAGACTAACTTTTCTATTACTCTATATTCAACATGGTTAAAATAGTATCTACAAACCTGAAAAAAAGAATTGTTGAGTAATAAAAATTCTACTGTGAAAGCCAGTATGTTTTTTTAGGAGAGAGCACAGCATGAAAATGTCTCTGCTATAACCAACAAACATAATCTGTACATCAGTGAAAGACGTTGATCTAACCAGAGTTATTTTCACAGACCACATAAAAACCTTGGACTCTTCATGTCAAAGGTTTATGTTAGAGAAGCATGAATATTATAAGTGAAACGTTATTGCAGTGGTTCACATTACCTACAGATCAGTCTGTCTTCCACTACCACAGTCAAGGATGACCCCCTGCTTTTTATTATTTATCAGCAAAGCTATCACCATTAACCTCTTCTAACAACAAATGCATTTCTTCACACTTATAATGTGATCATCTCTAATTCTGATTACTCTGATAATACAGTTACAACCAAAGACAGAGGCATGTAACAAGCCACTCACTAACCAAAAATGCTTGGCTTAAACATGAACTTAAAAAAAGGAATACAAAACCAGCAATGTTTGTCACACCAAAGCATGTCCCTATGACTATCAAGTTTTCATAAGGCAAAGATACCAACATTTTATTAGCTGCCCTAAGCTGCATACAGAATTATCCAATACTGCTGAATGGCATACAGTTGTAGGAAGTCATAGTCATTTGGATCAAACTGCTTTAGCATTAAATACTGTGTACAAGTACAAGACACCTTATACTATAATGGTGAAAGGTCTGCTTCCTTTCTTAAAAAGAAAAAAAAAATGGAACAATTGAGACAAAGTATAACATCAACACAATTTTTGGGAAAAGGCTTATGTCAAAAAGCTAGAGAGGAGTATAATTTCTACAGATCGAATATCTGAAATTTTCAGGTGGTACACAGAAAATTAATCATCATTGTATACTTAAACACAGAGTGGAATTCTGAAAGGTTACCACGTGGTGTACTCCTTAAGCACATCCAAACAAACAGACCAGTAAACTGTGGCAGCAATTTCCTTGTATTTAAATTCAAGACATAACAGTGGTATATAAAAAATAAACAGACTGGTTTCGGATAGTTACCTACATAGCCTTCATCAGTGTAATGATACACAAATAACTCTTCCTTTATATACTCTCTATAAAGCCATTGTTTAAGAAGGGCGTCATCTGGGCTGTTAACCATTGGATGTGTTCCGATTCTTAGACCGCTTGGTGTTATCCCCTTAATCACATAAGCTTTAAATAGCTTGTAATGCCAAACATTATTACTGAGAGACCTCATGTGCTTAGTCAAATTAACAAATTAACAAAAAGTGATTCGCAAGTATCCTCCTTATTGAGTAGGGTGGTCCCGCTTTCTGATTCTTTATCTGTTCCTATGCCAAAAAAAGCCAAATCATCCTGATCAGAGAAAAGCTCCCATAGCAAATTTGAAATTTCCATAATGAATATGATTGGTAAATTAGATTCAAAAAAGCCCCCAAATATACTATTGTATAGGACAATATCAGCCCCTGGCATACGTACTTGGACAATATCAGCCTAGGCAGTTAAATACACTAAGTCCGTAATAATCTATTAAAAGGTTTTATTGCCCCCTTGGAAGCTATTGTCCCATATCATATAAAAATTATACCAGCCAAAACCAGTATGGGCTCTATTGTGCCTCACTGAATCCAAGTTATCATATCCAGTGCTGAGTCCACTATAAACCTGAATCGAGAGGGCTTATAACAACCTTGAATATAATTTAACTAATATTAATATTCATATATGTTAAATCCAGTGATATCTTACTAAGCCAAGAGGCTATAATAGAAAATGATAAATAAATTCTGAATGCAGGATCATACCCCCCATGGAAATATGTAAATAGATATTACAAATAAGAGCCCAGGCCAATAGTTCCAGCTTATAGTAGATATCTTACTTACTTAGAATATGTGTATATGGTGAATGAAATTCAGCATATAATGCATACTAAAAATGTATATATATAAATATGGTGTATTTATCTATAAAAAACTAAAAGGTGTACTAGACAAGTGGTTTGTTTGATCCCAAAATCCTATAGGTGTATCAAAAGGAATTAAACCCCTTCATATAGATCTTAACCATAAATATTTAAATGGTACACACAACTGTAACTAACCTTATGCTTCCCCTTACCAGCCATGAGCTTATACCCCCTTATTCTAAGTTATACATATCATCAGTGAATATTTATTCTGGTTGTAAAATAGGATCTTCATCTGTTGTTTAAAGTTTCATCAGCATGGTGTTGAATATTGTAAGACCATATATATGTCACTTATATAACTCAACAAATATAATACATAACATCAAGTTTCATGTGTGTATTTATCCATATTGTTATATAATGTAGACCAAAACATAACATTTGGTTAAAGTCCAAAATGGTAGATGTAAATCATACCCAAACACATAGGGCAAAAACAGGCAACTATATTAAATCACCCTAGTTCATAATTAGCTCCTATAAATATCCAAGAGCCTCTATTGCCCTATATACTGCAAGGGAGTTCACCACTTTCCACTTGAAAGTCCAACTATGATAAATGTAGAAAATAATGTAATCCCATTAGTTGTAATAAAAACTATCCATCATATGTTTAGACCTCAAAAACAGGAGATTGGATTCTATAAGGCCAAATATATACCACATATATATCCCAGCATATATAGTGCCTAGTTTAGTCTAGTTTCTTGCATTCAAGTCTACAATATATATTCAACTATTCTGTTAAATAGTATAAATCAAAATATAACTTGGAGTTAGAACCACAAACAACATATGTGAATAGTATCCTAAACACACAGAACACAAATGCGGCACAGTTTTCGATCACACTAAATAACAGAATGCTGCTATAAATGTCCAAAGGCCCTTATTGTCATATTTTCTAAGAAAGGGTTTACCACTTAACACATTTCACATGAAAATACATCATACATAGATTCACCATTTAGGGGATAATATTAGAACCACAAATAATAGATGTGAATAGTATCCAAGACACACAGAATACAAGAGCGGCTCAGTTTTCAATCACGCTAAGTAACAGAATGCTGCTATAAATATCCAGAGGCCCTTATCGTTATATTTTCAAAGAAAGGGTTTACCACATAACACATTTCATGTGAAAATACATCAAAAGAAGATTCGTCATATAGGGAATAATATTCCCAGTCCATATTAATCCATTGTGTTCATTGCCATAACATTTGGGTACTCTCCATTAAACCTTAGTCTGATCAATGCAAACTTTCACTTACAAAGACTAAATAAAGTAAAAGAGTCCCAGGACAACCCCTGTTGTTATATTACCCGATGCAGTTTCCGTCACAAAAGCAGTTCCATTTCTGAAAAGTCGCCAATCACTATACCTTAGTCCAATCAGTATGTGCTTTTACATACAAAGACTGATCAAAGTAGAGAGGTCACAGGAAAACTCCCGCTATTGTATCACCAGATGTAGTTTTAGTCACAAAAACTGTTCCCGTTTATGAAAAGATGCCAATATAGTACCCAAATTCAATGCACTCTCTTCCCAATGCAATAGCTTGTTAATTCAGTTCGAGGAGATCTACCACGCCCTGTTCTAATGAGGTTTCGACCAAATACTAGCTTAATAAATGAACCACAAGGTTTCGTATACACACAGTATCTTAAATATAGTTATCCAAATAAGTGCCACAAGCTTCTTCTCTAATTTCCGCCTGTTGTGCGCTTCCAATGGTTAAACCAAATAATAGCTGCTATTAAATCCAGCCAAAGTACTTACAAGCAAATTATAAAACCCAGACAAGTAGACAGAAACAGATGCACTGTGCTCCGTTGATGTAGTCCACCCCAATTGAAAAAATGTTTAGTCCCGATAGAAAAATAACTAAAAACCAGGCTGGTCCATGATTTACTCGTATCTGATATGTATAGCAATAGTGTAACTCACTCCAGTTATGTGAATCACCGAAGAAAAGGATATACCCCAAATATATAAGCTTCTAGGTCACATCGGCAAAAAGAAATTTTAGTAAAGTGTAAATAGGGTAATGACCCCTTTGCTCCACAGGCCCACAGCAGAGAAGAAAACAAATCCAGTCCAAATGTGTTCCCTGCAGGTATGGCATCTGCAAGGTCCCAAAATACCTTAAGCACATCCAAAAAAACAGACCAGCAGACTGTGGCAGCAAATTCCTTGTATTTAAATTCAAGACATAACAGTGGTATATAAAAAATAGACAGGTTTCGGCTAGTTACCTACATAGCCTTCATCAGTGTAATGATACACAAATAACTCTTCCTTTATATACTCTCTATAAAGCCTATGTGTAACCAATTACAGATGTTAATTTAACCCGGGTGCAAATAGCCCTCCAGTTCTAATGGACTCGGTATGTTTATATAGTGTATTGGTGTTTCTCTTGTTTTTGATATCGCCCTCCAGTTCTAATGGACTCGGTATGTTTATATAGTGTATTGGTGTTTCCCTTGTTTTTGATATCACTGAAGTGTTTTGATATCCTATGTTTTACTAGTCTTGATGTCTGGCCGATACAAAATGCAGAACATTTGCAGATTGCAAGGTAAATAACCCAGTCTGAATTACAATTTGCAAGAAAAGGGATATCATATACTAGACTAGTATTTTTACTACTAAAGCTAATACCAATGCTTCACAAAACACTTCAGTGATATCAAAAACAAGAGAAACACCAATGCAGTATATAAACATAAATAAATTTGGACTGTACTCCTTATGCAATCATTTCCTATTCAGAGGCAACCCTGCCGTGGTGCTTTAGCATGAGAACTTGCACCACCATGATGGGCTGTCTCTGCAGCTCTGCTAAATGCTAATGAGGCACTCTGGAACACAGACATATGCTAATTAGCCACGTGCTCACTCCTGGAAATGGCTGCGGTAAGGCATTTACAAAGCTATGTAAATTAACACACTGCTCTCTGATGCTCACTTAAATAAACATGTCCAAAAGCTTGTGTTCACACATGATGGTAGAGGTAAGAGCCGGGGAGTTAAGCAGACAGGCAATGTGGGGGGCATGTGTGTGTGCGTGTATGTATGTGGGGCTGTATGTGTGTGTGCCTGCTTGGGAGGTCAAAGTAAGTAGGTTAGTTAGGGTAGGGGTGTGTGTGTGTGGTTGTGCACACCAGTTGTGGGAGATATGGAGGCGGTCACACTTCCACACTAATAAGTAAATCCTGCAATATTGCAGGGGTGGAGAACACTAAACACCAGGCATACTATACTATCATGCTTTACAGGCACTTAGAAATAATGAAAGATATCATAGGTTGGTGGGAACACTAGGCACCAGGAATATTCTAAGTATTGTCCCTTAACGGCAGTCACACTTCCCCACTAATAAGTAAATCCCGCAATATTGCAGGGGTGGAGAACACTAAACACCAAGCATACTGTACTATCATGCTTTAGAGGCACTTAGAAATAATGAAAGATATCATGGGTTGGTGGGAACACTAGGCACCAGGAATATTCTAAGTATTGTCCCTTAACGGCATTAAAAAAGATTCAAACCCTGCACCCTTCCACCTCCAACACAAAATATTTATCCTCTGCACCACCAATTGACATCAAGGACAATTAAAAATATTACCTAAAATTGGAAAAAAAATTGTAAAGTAGAAGGTGGGGAAAAGGCTTTGAACCCCCACAACTTTGATACAGGAAACAACCAAACTAACTCACTACACTAACACTTAAGTTAGTGTAGCATGTTTTTTTCCACATAATATAATCGCTGGCATTATTAATGGACTGCAACAGTTTGTGACTTATGAGTGAAAGAGCATGCTTCTCAACCTTGTAGCTCAAGAAGTCTAGAAAAAGCCAAAAGTAATGGGTAAGCAAAGACCCACAATCAGGGACATATTTTAATTATTCGCGTTATAAACTTAGACCATTTCAAAAATAATAGCTTTGGCATTAGCACTCATTTTTCTGAATGATATGAAGTCTGAAAATCAAATGTCAGCCATTATTTACAACTTGTAGTCCTCAGTGGCTTGGTAGTAAAGCACATTTTATAAGGTTAAATAAAACCTGAACATTCTGCTAAATTCTGGTCATCTGAGAGGTATGCCTGTAAGAGGCAACAGTAGGAGTGTCCTTTAAAGCTGGGGACACTTGACAGGGATGGGGATGTGTTTGTAGGCTTCAGAACAAAATTGGGAGGAGTATTTGATGGCATCAGAGAGAACTTTTTGAAATGTTCATAGGTAGGTACTAGGTTATCGGGCCAAGGGCCTATGTAAGCCTAGCCAGCAAGGTTCTCTGGCTTACGCCACCCAAGAAAGTTATTTTCATGTGTTACTGTTGAGCAGAGACACAGAAGTTATCCCAGGGGTGTATTTCCTATTTCCCATCCACTCATCAAGATTTTTCTTGAAGAGTGCTAATGAAGAACTTTGCTTGACATAGATGGGTAGCCTGTTCCAGAGTATGGGAAGTCTCTGGGACAGGAATCTATCCCTCCAGCATGTCCTGTTTATTGTGGTGACAAGGTTTAGGTCCATAGAGCATGTAGCTTGGAGGGATTGAGATTTCTTTAGGTGCAGCATGTCCAACAGCTCTGGGTTTGACTCTATATGTTAGACAGAGATCACCTTGGAGTAGGCGATATGCTAGGGAGTAAAGCTGGAATTTCTTGAGGCGGTCAGTGTAGGGCATTTGTTTGAGGCCAGTAATCCTCTTTGTGAGGTACTTCTGTGGCCTTTTCAGCGGCTGCAGATGTCTTGTGAGGTACATTCCGAAAGGGGCGTTGTACTCTATAATGGGTCTAATGAGTGCCGAGTAGAGGGGAACAATTACCTCTTTTTTCCTGGATGAGAACCCTTTTATGATGAGGTGTGCCACATAGAAGGACTTCCTGACTACTGTGGCAATGTGACTATCAAAGGAGAGACTTCTGTCCACCTGGGTTCCAAGGTCTCTTATCACGCATTCGGTGTTAAGTAAATTGCTGCCTATGTGGTAGTTTATGGGTACAGAGTTTTTACCAAAGGGGATGACACTGCACTTTTTGGCATTGAGCTTGAGGCCATGGCCCTGACACCAGGCATCTGTCTCAGCGAGGCCCTTCTGTAGGATGTCCACATCATTTGGAGACTTGACTATGGCTCCTAGTTTGCAGTCATCTGCAAACTTCGTTAGCCAGAGGCCTTCTGTGTTAGCCTGTACTTCAGAGAAGTAAATACCAAACAGGAGAGGTCCCAGGATGGAACCCTGTGGTACTCCACTTGTCACTGGTTTGAGGTTAGATTTGGAGTCTGCAACTTTTACAGTGTGGGCTCTCTCAGTGAGCCAGTTGGCAACCCATCTTTTGACGTAGGTATTTATACCTAGTTTAGTGAGTTTAGCTATAATTCCATAATGGGGGATGGTGTCAAAAGCCTTGGCGAGGTCAAGATAGGCTGTGTGAACCACCTTACCCTCATCTACGGCTTTGGTGACTTCCTCAAAGAAGTCGATCAGGTTCAGGAGGTATGATCTGCCTTTCACAAACTCAAACTGGGTGGGATCCAGAGTTTGGAGGTTACCAATGTCTGTTTATGAGTTCCATGATAATACGTTCCATGGCCTTGCAGTCCAGGCTCATCAGGCTAATAAGTCAATAGTTCCCGGGATCAGTGGTGGCTCCCCTTTGTGGAGTGGGATAACTGTTGCTGTGCGCCATTCAGTGCCTGATGCAAGGCTATTATTGAACATGGTGCTTAAGTGGGGAGCCAGTTTGTTCTGAAGTTCGTGTAAAACACAGCCAGGGATGTTGTCCAGTCCCATGGATGCTGTGTTTTTGGCTTTAGAGAGTGCAGCTTTTACCTGCGTAGTTGTGATTACAGGGACTCTGCATTCCTCCTGTATAGATATGGGCCCTTTAGGGGGTGAGAGGGGGGTAAAGTTAGCACTGAACCTATCTGCCAGGATGTTGGCAATATCAGTTGGTTCTGTAATTTTCTTCCCTTTGTGCTGTAACTCAGAGCAGATCTGGATGTTGCCATCGAGATTCTTGACATAGCTATAGAATGCTTTGTGGTTGTCCTTGGAATTAGTGGTGATTTTGTTTTTGTAGCTAGCTTTGGAGGATCTTATAAGGGATCTCAGCTTCTTACTGAGGCTGACCAGGGAGCTCCTCCACTCATGGGATTTTACTCTCTTTTGCAACAGTTTCTTCCATCTGTTGTACAGTTTGTTTATGGCAGGGGACCACTAGATTTCCTTCCTTTTTTTGTAGGATAGTGTCTTGGTTCTGTTTTGGATAGCACGTTCCATGCACTTGTGTAAGTGCTTATAGGGTGCATTTGTGTAGGATTCAGCAGTTGTAACTGTATTGTCCATCTGCATAGGTGTCATGAAGTTCACCACTTCTGTCTTAAGAAGCATGAAGTTGGCTTTGGAGAATTTTTTTACTATGGTTTCCTTAATGGGGGGGTGGGGACGGGATGTGGATATCAAAGGTAATTACCTTATGGTCGGATCGGACCATACCCCTTGAACTTGAAGTCACTTAAAAAGTTCAATGACTAACAGGTTTAGCATTGTGATATGGTTTCTGCACGATATGAATTATGAAACTCTAAATGTTTGGCATTATTGACTAACTACAATCATCCATAATTTACTAGGGCAGAAAAAACATAAAAGGAGACATTGCAGACATTCTGTCAACTCAAGGACAGGTATGGGGTATGTGTTTGCAAGTGTGTGCGTGTTTTTCACAGTGTGCCTGTGCATGGGAGAGTGAATGGGGGTGCCTGTACCAATGTGATGTATAGGTCCCCCAGAGATAACTATTGCAGGAAAGTGCTGATTAGCATTAGCACAAGTTAAGGGTGATTCAGAGACATGCAAATTAGCTGATAATGAGGAGGTCTTTCGTCATTGTAGTTAATATTTCTCTGTATCACAAATCTCCACATCGTATAAACAGACCCTTTTTTGCAGCAGCTCTTACTCCCACGTCTACGGTTCTTTCTGAATCTCTGGATAATTTATTCACATTTTAAAACAAATACTACTAAGACATATATGGTCCATGAACAGGATAGGGCTTTGCCTCATTACATGCTACTTTAGTGATGGAATTCAACAGTTTATTAACATTTTTATCACCTGTGGTGGTGGTGCTGTGGTAGTGCTGTCGCCGCATAGCAAGACGTTGTCCCGTTCGATTCTCAGCTAAAGCGTCTTCTGTGTGGAGGCATGCGTGAATGGGCATGCCTTCGTTGAAGGTTGTGCGTCAGGGCTGGTAACCCGGTACATAAAAATCCACTACCAATCATTAGCGGACCGGAGTTCCGCTGTGGCGACCCCTAACCGGGAAAATCCGAAAGACACAAACAAACACTTAACATTTTATCACCAATTGTTCTTTCATCAAGTGAAACCATATTAGGACTGCTAGATTAAAAACAGGTACATATTAAAAAATTGCCACTTGACATTTCTCTTCCATCATTCATAGGTCTTTTTGAATGGTTTTGCTGTTAGGGAGTTTGTTAGGAAGGAAATGTGAAGATTTTTTTAACTTAATAGAATTGCAGTTTGATTTCTTTTTTGTTGTGGCCCACAATGTTGCAAATGGGTGGGACAATTTTAAGTATAGGTTATCTTTGTCCTTTCCCCACAGCTGTGCAACAATGAAGTTATTATAATATGCAAGGGATATGGAATCTGCAGGGGTCTTCCACCTCTGTAAGAAAACATTCTTTGATGACTGTATATTTGGCCATTCATTTCTATTAAGTCAATGTACGATTTACTCAGATCTAATTGGTCTGTCCATCAATTCTGTGAAAATCCCTATTAATCATGTGACATAAATCAGCTTGCATAATGTGAATTTCACAGCACTCTGCCACAACAGTGGCATACCTCTCAACTGTCCAGATTTTCCCAGAATGTCCAGATTTGACACCAAAGATGTAAGTGGCGTTTTGAAAATTAAACTGGAATTCTTTTAAAAACTGAATTATAGAATTTACTCCTACACCTTTAAAGCACTTTGCAGGGGGCTGCATTACCTTTGCATCCTATAATAGTAATCCACGTCCCTTACTGTGTAGGACTACTGTACCTCAAAGGTAGAAGACTGCTCTACGATATGGCAATTTCATAGTATGTGTGTGTACATATATGCAAACATGCATACATGTATTTACCCCCAGTGGCACTTAACTCTTCATTGCCCTCAAGGCAGCACTTACTCTTCCTGGATTTTAGACAGGCCCCCCAAATGTCATATTATCATTTACTGCATACTTAAAGATGTTCAAATGTCATTCATGGTGGGGATACTGGTAATTGTTTTCACACACATTGATAAAAGATCCCAATTTGCTTTCATAATATCAGTACAGCCTGCCAATATTAAACTCTTAGACATTGCACCATTTGTTGAGAATAAGCTTATGTGAGCCGCGGTGGTGCAGCAAGAGGTTTTCCCATTTGATTCTCGGCTGGAGCTCCTTCTGTGTGGAGTCTGCATGTCCTCCCTATGGTAGAGTGACGTTTAAAGACATGCAGGTAGGTGCGTGCATGGGTGTGCCTTCCTTGAAGGTTGGGCGCCGGGCTGGCAACTTGGCATCGTAAAAATCCACTGCCAATCATGAGCAGACCAAAGTTCCACTGTGGCGACCCCTAACTGTTGAGAATAAGCTTATAATAGCTACATTAAGCAATAATAATAAAAAAAAAAAAAACAAAGAAGGTTCAAATAAAGTTTTTTTTATTTCTGTGACTGCTCATCCAAGACATTAGCTATATATCAAAATTAGAGCAAGGTGAGTAGGTAGTAGAAATAAATGCATTACTATCGTTGTCTGGCTAAACATCAAAATGTTTACTGAAACTCATTCCAGTGAGGGGAACACATCAACTAACCAAAGTTTACCAGGGACAAGGAGGAACTCACCACTACAGCACCACAGTCTTCACACTACAAAGTGTCCTGTGAAAGATGGAATTGAACAAACAGAACAGCTAATTCTGATTTAATTAAACACAGCTTTCAAACAGCTGTTTCTGCTTTTATTGTTGGTATCTAAATATACTTTTTTTGCAGATTTTCTTTTGATAAAAATAGTATCAGAAAATTTCTGCTGATACTTTTAAGTAGGTTTATGATGCTAAAATAAATTCCTAAGCTATGAAAGGCAACTATAAGGATAAGATAATGTGTGGGAAACTGCAGAATCTGTTTTGTCCTTTCTTGGACACTTGGGAAAATATATATAAAATTTGGAGCAATATTTTATTCCATACACAGTTGGCTAAATTACTTTCACATAAAGGTGAGTTAATATTTAGAAAGTTCAACAGTATTACAGACCAAATAGCACACGGTCACAGAAACTTACCAAACGTGCCTAAAAGTCTAAAAATTTTTAAATATGCCTATAGTGTTTTCAGTATATGATTGAATGTTCTTGATATGGTAATAGTGAAAAATGATTTAGCATGTTCTGGATATAATATGAGAACCCCTCTGGAAGTCCAAAGAGTATGTGTCACTGCGTCCCTGACAAGCAACTTAAATAATCTAAACCCTACTCAGTTTATTTTTGTGAAGGGCAAGTCCTGTCTCCTGAGCCTATTAAATGTCTTTGAAAAGATTAGATACTATGGACAGGGGTACTCTGCGCATACTGTTTATTTAGACCTGGTCGAGGCTTTTGACACTATCCTCCATGTTGGAATTACTGAAAAGTTAGACAAACAAGTCCCAATGTTGTCCATTAGATCCCAGGTAGGCAAAGTTCCTAGCACACTTTCTGAATGTAAAATTGTAACTAGTGGAGTACTGCAGGTATCAGTGCTGGGTTCTCTCTTGTTTGGCATTTATTTTGCAGATCCAAATCAATATCCCCGAAATGTAGGTGACCAGGTTTGCTGATGACTGTGGGCTGGGCACTGCTGTATGTTCACAAACTGACATTAAACTGCTCCTAAAAGAGCTGAAATAAGCACATACCTAGCATACTGAAAATGGTCTCAAGCTAAATACACAAAAGTTCACCACAGAAGCATTCTGCAAAAATCTGTTCCAACCCCCTATGTGATAAGTTGTACTCCTCTTCAACAGATAAAGTCATAACAGACCTGGGTACTATGTGTACAACTCTCAATAATTTCATCATCATGTTTCCACCACAGTAGGGAAAGCCTTACGTCTGATCCAGTTAATTTCCAAAGGAATATCTTCAACATCCATAGAAGTCATCTTATTACTGTACTCTTCCCTTATCAGACCCATCATCAAGCACAAAGGCACGCACACTGCTTAACTGGAAGGGTCCCAATATATTTTTTTTTAACAGAAAAGGTTACAGGTCTTAAATCTTTCAACTGTCCTGATAGCTGAACACAACTCTCCTTATACTCAGTAGCCAATGGGTACCCATCGAATACAATACCCCTTACAGTATACACAAGGGCAAGCACACTGCTGAAATGGAAAGACCTCAATGATTTTTTATCAAAAAAATTAGAGGCCTTAAATCCTTCAACTATCCTGATAGATTAGCACAACTCTCCTTCTGCCCAGCAGCCTATAGGCTGCTCCAAGCTGACATGTGTTTCACTTTTCAAGTGATGAAAGTAAAAATCCTATTTCACCTCTTTCTTTGCAAAACCAACGGCTCTATAAACAACCATACAACAGACCTAAATTTGCACCACGTAATCAAGACTTGCTGGAAGGATTGGTTCCTAACTCTACATATTCTCAGCCTATGAGATAAGTTACCACTACAGGTCAATCAAAGCACTACTTTGTCTGCCTTTTAAACTAGTCTACATGGCTGGATAGGTAGACAAATTTACATCAGGGTTATCATGTATGGCCCTGCTTGATTTGGGATGTGAGCCCTATTAAGTACTCAGAAAGGGTAGCAAGAATTTGTAATGTGTCTACTTTAAGGAGTACATGGCTAGTCCTCTAATGGTTTCTGTTATTGCTTGCCTAGTACCAGTCCCGTATACTGCTCTGGGATCAGAAGTATTTAAATCTTAACAGGTGTCCTGTTTTAGATCATTTGCATGGTAGGTATTTGGTTGCTGGGATATAAGTTAGTGGGGCTAGTTCCAAGAGGGATCATCTCTGTTAGGTTTGTATTTTGGCGGTTGCTTGCTACATAATTAACACAGTGTAAAATAAAATTGTAGAGGTACTTGTTTTTGTTATTGTATAAATTCATAACACAGTTGTTTAAATGAAGCTTGCGAATTACAAGATGTGTGAGCATGTTGGAAGGTAGCCTGAATGCAGGTTGGAAGTGGTGCATAGTAGCTAAATTGAGCAGAGCCAGCCTTGAATTGTTAACTGCTACAATATCCGTTTGCTTCTTAGTTACTGTTAGTGGGTTTTCCTGCAATCATTTAGTTGGTGCAGATCGTTAAAGCCCTGGTTAGCTCTTTGATTGTTTGTAGACCTGCACAGGTTTTCCATGTTATTAATTACTCAAACGGATTTCTACATTTTCTTGGGTTTTATTTGTGGCAGTCATATTGGACATTAGGATAACAGTTACATTAACCAGTGGGGCCAGTGTAGCTGCAAATGCATAGTTTTCAGCAGTAGGGTAAGTGAATCTTGGGTAAGGAACAAAATGACAGTACAGTGACTTGCAATTCATTAGGTTAATTGGCAGCATAGCAAAGCACAATGTAAAAGGCAAGGAATAGTTACAGTAACAGCCTCTTGAAGCTGAGCCTGGTCACAGAAGGACAACAAAGGGTGGCATGGACACCCTCCCCTACAAACAGACTCACATATTCACAGCAATAGAGTGCTAGATTTTAATAGCATGCTGTGGTTTTCTTGCATATTTAATGAAGTACATATAGCATGGATGGCATTAAGGGAGCTGTTGAAGACCAGATTAAGGCTGCATTTCACTGATGCAGTTGGATTAATTGTATACCTTTGTTTTCACTCAGTGATGGGGCAGGGCACTATGACACATCATGGTTTAATTTTCTCCCAAGGAGGTAAAAAAAGGGAAGGAAGGAAAACAAAGAAAAAATGAGCATCAGCAAGAATTACCTTTCAACAACAGGAGCTAATGAGCATGTAATACATGACTTTGCTTGTGTTTTACTTATTTCTTGGTCACTGGTTTGGAGAAAATAATATAGTTAAAGAGGCAGAAAAGGCAAGTTAAAGGGACTAGGCTACCTGGCAAATATACAAACATACATGAATAGCTGTAATGAGGTATATAAAAAATAAGAAACAGGAAATTATGAACAAAATGCGAGCAGGTCGATGACTAGCACTGGAGGCAATGGCCAGAATGGGTCCTACTTTAGTCTAATGAACGGTGGCAGTTTGGATGATATAAGAAAAACTGTAATAAGTTAAAAAGTTTCCTGGAATTCAAAGATTTCCCCTTTGCTTGTCACTAAACGTCCATGTGTTACATTATCAAAGGCAATTTCTCTATATGCAAACACACATACATGCACGCACGCACATGCGTGCGCACACACACACACACACACACACACACACACACACACACACACACACACACACACACATCCACTAACAATCCTCCCAACACACTCTTGTTCACACTCAAGAAACACTCACCTACACATCTGCATGTGCACTCCAACATCTTCTCATATCTTGACTCAGAATCTTCTTCCTACCGTACTGCAAATGCCCCAGGCAGACACACATGCACAGTCTTCCTATCCCCCCACTTATCTACCTGCAGTTTAATGACCGAGGCAATTATACATGAATACACACACACACACACACACACACACACACACACACACACACACACACACACACACACACAAATTCAGCCTCATTCATGCCCCTACAGACAAGCAGTGTCACCCTCACAGCTTCACAGAACTTATCTGTACTATGATTACTAACATAGGACTGACTGAGTCACCAACATTAAGAGGCATTTACTTTTTTCTCCTAAAATTAACTTTTACTAACCTGAGTAAAGTGGGCCACCATGAACATTTCGGGGAAAGAGAATGTGGCTAATTAGTATCAATGACTCCCTCTAACTGTATCATTAGCATGTTACTTTGCCCACAAAACCTCTACACTTTGTGCTAAGTCCCTTCCAAGGGAAAAACGACAGCAGGAGACTGATTTAGGAATCTAAGAATTACCATAATTCAGAAAACAGCCCTGATAGACTTACTGTAGACACCTTTTTTGAATCTCAGTGTCTTGGCATTTGCTACTTGCAAGGGCAGTTTGATCAAAAGTCATGCAAAGGAGAAGAATAAAAGTTACTTTAAAAAGGGAAGACATTTTGTGCCTAGTGCAATTATTACTATAATGGATAAAGAGCAAGCGAGTCTAATTAGGGTGGAAATCTAAAGGACTTATTCAGGGTTGGGTAAGGGATGGACAGGTAAGAAATATTAATAAATAAATTAAATTAATTAAATATATAAGAGAGTTCAGAACTCAGATATGGATTATGATATAAAAGTAGCAGGCCAGAAGAAAGAAACAGCAGATATAAAATAGGCAGAATAAGAGGAAGTCATCTAGAGTTTGGATGGGGACTCAATATAAATAACAATTTGCGTACACATACTGGTTCTAAATATATATTAGCTGCCTACTTGACTGGAGCTTTGGCAGCTTTAGGTTCAACAGTATAGTGGCAGAGCACCAGATTAAGCTTAAGAGTATGTGGGTTCAGTCCTAGTTGAAGCAGATTTAAAGTTGTCCATCATTATCTTCCTTGTGGGAGCACCCTTCTGCATCTGCCCCCTACCTCTTCTTCTCAAATTTAACTCTTCCTTTACCAGTGTGGATCACTTACCCAGAAGTTCATTGAAAATAAATGGGGAGGGGACAATAAGAGTCATGGACCATGAACATCCAGATGCTTTTTGTCACTTATATTATTTCTACCATGGAGGAATTTAAGCAATTTTGGAAAAAGATTACCCCAAGGCCAAAGTCTTGTTTAAAGAATTCAAGAGAGAGGTGGTGTCTGCATCTGAAGATAGTTAGGTTGCATGATAAACAAGGAAGTTGCAGTGTTGCCTGCAGATGGTTCTAAAGCTAGACATGGAAGAAGGAGACAGAGAAATGCATCCAGAGATGACCCTTTAGAAACTCCTATCTTTGACCTCTTAGATGCAAACAGGACATAGGGGTGCATTGCTAAAGCAGAGGTTCCAGGGTCCAGGCACATAATAGCAGCCCTGGCAGCATTGGGGAAAAAGATATTGATTAGGTTCAGAGCTAGAACCTGGGATAACCAAGTATTGAGCTTTACTTATCAGCTGGCAGTGACTTTGGAGAAGGAGTAACAGCAAACCCTACCCATGTTAGCTTAAATTCTAGCCATCCAGGAAACAGAAATAAGGACCATTTATGGCATGGATGTATTAAGATCAAAGGTAGTGGACAAGTCAGTGAAAACAGAGAACAGGCATTCAGATACCTGGTTGGGGGTGCTGATAGACAAAGCTATATTGCAAGTAAAGGCAAGGAAAGAGAAGACTAAACCGATGTTCAAGCCTTGTTGGGCCGTCAATATATGTATGTGTGAGTGTACATCCTGCATGGTTTTGTGTGCTTGCTCACACCGTGAAGGTTCACACTCTGACAATAGGTGTTAGAAAAGGAAGCTGTAATTTCTGGCAGGGGGTCAGCTTTTTCTAAGGATCCGTGTAGTAGGGGAGATGGTATTCCATGGGAAGTATCCTCTTTTTATACCATTCATTTTAGACAACACCCCTTCACCAATTAACTGAAAAGTATTACAAAACATGTTGGATAATTACCCAGATCAAGCAATTGCACAAGAACTGGAGCAAGATTTTCGCAGAAGATTCCCAAGCAAATAAAAGGCAATGAGGCAAGCAGGGACATTTAATAATTTGAAGGCTGTTAGGGGTAGGGAGGATGTTGCCTGGAAACTGATAAATAGATAGGTCTAGTGTCTGAGAAAAGACAAGGAAACTATAGGGCAAGTCCATTTGTCATTTCTAGAAGGTCATTCAGTTAAAGACAGTAAAAAGATGAGGTTATAATATAACTGCATGGATGATGTGGTAAATATCAGGCAGTTTTATGACCTTTGATTGACAAAATTAGATAGTGAGGCTGCCGTTAGGTTTCTCCCCACATGAGAGCAAAATAACCCCTATTAAGGATGCAGCTACAGGTTTTACTTAAAAAAAAGCCATGCACTGCAGTAGATAGTACCAAACCAGGACCAGAAGTGGCCAGTTGTCCCATGTGCAAACTACGAGGGGCACAATCATCAGGTGCCAATGATGCAAAGTGCAGAACTGTCATTTATTTAAGAAACCAGAGTAATACTGCAGCTTTGTAAATAAAAGCTAATACTGCATTCACTAATGTGTGCTGTCAACTGATGTAACAAGGTACTTGTTAGATTTGTGAAGAGTTGGGTGTACCATTAGCACTGGTACAAAAAAGAAGGACCAATGGTTTTAACATTCTTGGGGTTGAAGATCGATACTCCTAACCTGATTTTTAGGTTGTCGTAAGATAAACTATGCAAGCTAATGAGAGAATTGTTCTTTTCTTAAAGGGTGCATGAAATCCACAGGCCCACACAAAATATTTACAAGACGTGGGTGAGCTAGTAGGTCAAACATGACCTTGAATGTGGACCATCTTCCTCTCTCTCACTATATGGGAACTTTCATATGGCAGACAGATTGGGTAAGCATGGCAGACTTCTTAATTTACACATATGCATCTGGAGCAAAAATAGAAATGATGGAAATGATACCTGCAGAATAATGCTTTTTGTGGAGGAGGAGGACTCAGTTTTAAGGGAAGACAGAAAATGCTATGTGGCTGGTCTGAATAAAGATTAAGGAGAATAATTTTCTTTGAAAATGATGCCCATTTGAACATCCAAAGTAGTCTGGAAACAGAAGCAGAGAAAGAGGAAAGTGGCTTTCCACTCATATAATAAAGCAGTTTGTGCAGGGGCTAACCAATAAAACATCATCATTTCAACCACACAAGACTTTAGGGGTGTTTGTCTTGCAAAGTCTTACAATAAATTAATTTTCACAGCAGAGTATATTCACAGCTAGATGAATACAGTGGCTGGCAGCATTTCCCACTTCCAGTTTCACAGGTTCTGGTTGCAGACCTGACAAACAGAAGGGAAATGGACCCCAGAGGAAATAGGGCATACTGACATGTCATGACAGGTAGACTGATGAAGCAATCTTGGGCACCCAGCACCACGAAGACATACACCCCAGCCTTTATTGCAGTCCTGTCCTATGCGTGGGTTTTTCCAAACAGTGACAGGGTCTAGTCAGTTATCAGATGCCTGTTATCCATATGGATCCAGTGCAAAACAGAAATACCATTAGAATTCATTCGATAGCACTGACCACAGCAGCCTGGCTACAGAGACTCTGGATGTCACCAAGCACTGGAAAATATTAAGGTTGGGCTTAGTAGCACATTGAGAAACAGCTTGATCTCAACTCTCCCAATGCAGTAATTCTATCTATTATAGTAAAGTTCAATTACTTGCATGTAAGTACACATCCTGGATGCCAACAAAGAAGAAATGTAGAGAATCTGAAAGAAAATCAACTAGAAATACCAGCAGAAAGAGTTGATCCTGACAAAACTGTGACAGAAGGGGAAAATATTAAAATTGGAGACAGTAAGAGTGTTTGTGAAAAATGACTATTCCAAGCAGTTGAGAGGCAGGTGTAAGATTCAAACTGATATATTTAGTGGACTTCAGAATACTGTGGAGGACCAAAGTAATTTCTTGATGCACAGCAGGCTAAGGAGGAAATACAGACGTTTGTCTTACAAAAGAGAGACATCAAATGACAGCAACACTCCTTCTCATTCTTCTAATAATACAGCTCATAGAAAGACTTTACCAGTGAAACATTTTCCAATGTTCCAAAGGAAAATGCTTGAGAGACCGAACAAAAGCACAGGAGTTGATTAGAAGAATTGGGAGTACCGTGAACTTGAACTCGCATCTGGGGTTGGGAGCTGAAAATGAACAGGAAGACCAGCAACATTGGAATTAGTGAATAAATGTGAGATTATAAAGCATCAATTACATTACTCGAAAAGTGGCTAAGAAAGGTTGAATTTTTGTTGACGTTGTTAAACTTGTGGGGGACTAACAAATATGTACCACACCCCATGTCATTAATGTTTGGAAGGGCACTAAAAGGAAAAAAGAGAAAGTAATGGTACATAAAACATTTTTTTGCTCCTAACAGTGTATAAAACATTTCATAATATAAATTGTATGTTATATAGTAAAGCATATATTTATCATCCAGAGGAGAAGTTATGGACAGTAATTAATAAAGAGATTAATAAAGAATTCAATGTCTTTATCTGGTAAGGGGGTTTAGCAGGTCATATTGATCCTTCTAATAGAAAAAGGTGGCTTGGGATTCGAAGGGATATTTTAGAGCTACACAGTTAAGGCTCAT
Organism: Protopterus annectens; assembly: GCF_019279795.1. Taxonomy (NCBI): domain Eukaryota; kingdom Metazoa; phylum Chordata; order Ceratodontiformes; family Protopteridae; genus Protopterus; species Protopterus annectens. The sequence goes on along the minus strand of NC_056741.1, from coordinate 1,395,276,488 downwards.
ATGTGTGTGTGTGTGTGTATATATATATATATATATATATATATATATATATATATATATATATATATATATTTATTTATTTATTTTTATTTTATTTTACATTTGTTGACCGGGCTAGTCTAGCTGGATATATGTCCATTTTCAGTAGAGGCCCGGGGAGAAAAGCTCCACACATAACATAAGCAAGACAGATAGACATATTGTTAAATAAAGACATTACTCAAAAAAATATACATTTAGATCAACTACTAATCAAAAATCAGGATACATTAAAGGAACTCAAAAATTTAGATTCATACAAATGTTCTGTCGATTTCAAAGCAAGTTTACCTAAAACATAAGGTTTTGCAGTTAGGCAACAGCCAAGAAGATTACATTAGAAGCTAGAAGGGACGAGAAGTAGAAGGAGTACGAAGGAAAGAAAAGAAATGACACAGGCCAGAGTCATAAGTAAGAGAGGAGAAGAAGAAAAAGACAGTCAAGACAAGGTGGGAAGAGATGGTAGATGTAGGTCAGAGCATAAGAGGACAATAGAGAAGGGAAGCAGGGTAGATGTTAGATTTCAGGAAAAAGAAGGGTTAAAGGTTAGGAGAGAGTAATGAGAGGGAGGTTAACCTGGAGTATTCAAGAACAGAGCCAGTGGGTTTGGAAAGCTAGCCTGGAGTACTACAAGAACAGAGCCAGTGGTTTTGGAAATGTAGTTTGATTTGTTGTTTGAAGAGAGGCAGGGATGAGATTAGTGTTAACTCTTTAGGCAGCAAATTCCATACTCTGCCTACAGTGTTGGTGAAAAGAGAGTCACCAGCTACGCTGGGCCTTTATGGGTTTGGTCATAAGTTTACAGGAGGAACGAAGAGAGGTGAGATTGTTATAGTGGAGTAGAAGTTGTGAAAGTATAGGGGTATTACAAGGTTGGTACAGTATTTTGTGGGCAATTGTAAGTTGTGAAATATTAAGAAGGTTTTGTAGTTCCAGCCAGCCTAACTGTTTCAAATTGAGGCAGTGATGTGTTCTAAAAGGGTTACCAGTGGCGGGCAATGTTATTATAGCAAGTTGCTAGTTTGTTTAGGTTAGTTTTTAAGGTTGGTGAAGATAGGAGAGGCATAGAAGAGAGTAGATATAAGATGGGAGTGAGCAATAGTAGCTCTAGTTGATGGGGTAAGAAATGGTTTTATACGGTATAATGATCCAATTTTTCTGTTAACAGTTTTGATGGTGTTGTTGATGTGTTGGTCAAAAGAGAGATTGTTATCAATGGTAACACCAAGTAGTTTTGTTGTGGATTCAGGAGAGATGATTGTTTTGTTGTTAGAGTAGATAGAGAAGTTAAGAGGAGAGGTAATGCAGTAGTGGGGGTGAAGAGGAGAAGTTTGGTTTTTTTGGCATTGAGAAGTAGATACTGTCTAGTAAACCATGTTTCTACAGTGTTGAAGGTAGTTTGAGTTAGAGTGGTTAGATCAGAGGAGGTGGATGCTGAACAAATGATAGTAGAGTCGTCTGCATATTGAATGCAGGTAGCTTGAGGGATTACAGAGTGGAGATCATTAATATAGAGGGAGAAGAGGAGAGGACCAAGGATAGAGCCTTGAGGGACACCAATTGCAATGGGAAGTAAGGAGGAGATATGGTTTTCCCAAAGAACGGCTTGTTGTCTGTTACTGAGGTATGATGTAAACCAGTTGATGGCAAGGCTGTCAAATGAGAGGGATTTGAGAATGCTAATTAGAGAAGAGTGGTTGACCATGTCAAAAGCTTTAGAGAGGTCAATGAATAGGGCAGAAGAGAGTAGGTTCTTGTTGCGATTGCTGTTAATGGTATCTACAAAGGAAAGGAGGGCAGTGGTAGTACTATGGTGGGGTCTAAAGCCATGTTGACAGTGAGCTAAAATATTATGGAGGGATAGGTACTGTACCAGTTGCTGATGTATACATTTCTCCATAATTTTTGCTAATGGAGAGAGAAGAGCAATAGGTCTAAAGTTGGAATAGTCAATAGAGTTTCCGCCTTGATGTAGTGGGATAATATGAGAGATTTTCCAGATATGAGGGATGGTTCCTTCTTGGATGGTTCTATTTATGAGTAAGGATATTGGGTAAGCAATTTCTTTGGCTGCTTTTTGTAAGAATAGGGGAGGGAGCTTGTCAGCAGAGGGAGTACAAGGTTTGAGTTTGAGAAGTAGTTTGAAGATGGTAGAAGTAGAGATGGGTTGTAAAGAGAAGCTACAGTTAGAGTTTAAGTGGTTGTTAGGAGGATAAAAATTATTAGTATTTAATTGTCTAGCGAGATTGAATAGTATCAGAGAAGAATGAGTTAAAAGTATTTGCAGTTTGAAGAGGGTGTCAGGGTTGGCATTTAGTGGGAGGGAGTTTTAGCAGTACCTGGAGAAAGTAGTCTATTGATAGAAGACCAGAATTGTTTGGGTTTATTTAGGTTAGTTTCTTGTAGGTTGCAGTAGAACTTTCTTTTATCAGTGAGGATGGCTTTTTTGGTAAGATTTTTAAGTTGCTGAAAGTGATGAAAATCAGAGCTGATTCTATGGGACCTCCATTTGTTCCAGATCTTATTTTTGGAGAGAATTAGTTTTCTAGTTTCATTTGAGAGCCAAGGGGCTGTATTAGATTTCATTCTAATAGTGCGTTCGAGAGCATGATTGCCTAGAATAGAAAGGAAAGTAGAATTAAAGAATAATACTGCTTCATTTAGTGGAAGAGTCTTTAAAGGGTTCCAGTTGCAAGTTCTGAGTTCGTTCTGAAATAGGTCGGTTTTAAAGTGTTTAGTGGAACGTATTTTTCTTATATTGAGGGGGGGAAGATAATCAGTCTTCTCTCTTGCAATGTATGTTAAACATATATATATATCTATAGGTTTACTATTGAAATGTCGAACGGCACTACATCGACTGTACTATAGTCAAACACGGAAGTTCGAAAATAGTAATGTCGACGACAAAAAACAATCTAGGACTGTGTTTTAACATGGGTCGAGGTAGGGGAGATGTTTGTAGTTCTGAATAATACTGAACACCTACCTCGACCCATGTTAAAACCATTCCTAGATTGTTTTTTTGACATCGACATTACTATTTTCAAACTTCTGTGTTCGACTATAGTACAGTCGACGTAGTGCCGTTTGACATTTTAATAGTAAACTATATATATATATATATATATATATATATATATATATATAAACACAAGCAGAAAGCTATAATTCAAATTGCAAAGGGATGATGATAAAACAGGGGGGAAATTCAAATAATAAGGAGAGAGTGAGGCATTTGATGCAGATCCTTAAGGAGAATGGCAATAACCATACAGAATCTTCTTCTTCTTCTTTCGGCTTTTCCCGGTTAGGGGCCGCCACAGCAGATCACCTGTCCACTCATGATTGGCAATGGAGTTTTACAGTGTCGAGTTGCCAGCCCCAACCTTCCACAGAAGGCACACACACACACACACACACACACACACACACACACACACACACACACACACAAACACACAAACACATGCCTAGGGCCAATTTAGAGTGTCCAATCCACCTACAGCATGTCTTTGGGATGCGAGAGGAAACCCACACGACTACAGGGAGGACATGCAGACTCCACACAGAAGGCACCCCAGCCAAGGATCGAACCGGAGAACCTCTTGCTAGCAATAACCATACAGAATATTATGTTCAAAAAGCAGCTGAAAGTATTCTAAGAACTAATCCAACAAGAGAAAGGAGATTCTGCCAACAGGGATGAGTGCAATTAGGGGTACAAAGAATAGGCAAGAGGGGGCTGGGATTTACTGGAGAAAACTGGTAAGGAACCTCAGTATTAGGAGTAAATAACTTGAGAGGGAAAAGTAATAAAATAGGAATAGGCCAAGAAGACAGACATTTAGACGGCAGGCTAGAGACTGTCTTCCCTATCAGAGACTGACATCAAGTTTAGGGAAAGAGAAAGAGATAAGGGAATTTTAAGGGAAAGAACTGCTCTGATAGAGTTTTTAGTTGAATCTAGTACAGAAGCTGCTGTCAAAAAAGGATAATTAGTAAGGCATATAAAATATTGCAGGATAACTATAGGAATGAATTAGAGGAGGTTAGAGAAGACTGGAAAAATAGACTGGATAAGCAATTCACAAGAATGCAATGGAAGGACATATGTATGGCTCACGAATATGCAACAAAGTCTAGAAGATTTAGGATTTTTGCTTGGAAGTGTTTGCACAGGTATTTTTATACCTCAAGCAGACTCTAAAGAATTTTTCTTCAGGTAGATAGTGTTGGAGGTACGATAGAGAAGAAACATAATTGGCAACATATATTTTTGGAGTGCAATGAGTTGGCAAACTTTAAAACTTCCTTACAAAGTACTGTGTCACAAATATTAGGTGAACAAATCGAGTGTAAGGAAATGATTTTTTGAGCTAGAATACTGGATCTGAAAATTGCCTTGTTAAGTTTAATTCTGGTGACTGCCAAAAAGGCAGTTACTAGAAAATGGAAATCAAAGTCTAAAGCAACTGTATTTGAAGTAGTGAATATTGTAACACAGATGAAAGAACTGGAAGTGAGATCTTTAGAAAAGGGTAGGAGCAAATTATATAGAAAAAATTATGGAAATGATACCTGCAGAATAATGCTTTTTGTGGAGGAGGAGGACTCAGTTTTAAGGGAAGACAGAAAATGAGAAATTTATGAAATGTCGGATTGATGATAATTGTATAAAAGTGTATATGTGTGTATAATATTTATAATTGAAAATCTGTTAACTTGGTTTGTTTTCTTTTGCATGAATGTATGTTTGCATAAGTCTTAAGTGATAATTCAATAAAGGTGTTAAAAAAAAGAATGACAGAAGGCTGGGAAAGAATGCAGAGTCAGCCTGTAGATCAAAGACTGTCAAGACAGAGAGAGAAGCATATCCTAAAACTTGTATTGAGGGGTCTACACAAGATTAGGCTAAACCTAAAACTTGTATTGAGGGGTCTACACAAGATTAGCCTAGACTATGAAACCTAGCAGTGTGGGCCATTTTAGCCACCCTTTTGTATGCAGGAGCCTTCTGTATAAGTGAGCTGCTTCTGGTGTATTTCAAAGGGCACAAAAGCAAGTTATTTGGAGAGAGGTCCAGGTGGCAGACAGCAGTACCTTGGTTTGGGTTTCAGAGCCAAGGCTATCAGGCTGGTAAAGACCACTAAGTGGCTTTGCGGAGTAACCACAACCCAGGTCTATATTACTTAATTGAAAGCTTAACTGAGTGAATGTCTAATCATCAAACTCAAATTAGCGAAATCTCAAGCAAACGACTGTTCCAGCCAAACATTTCCCTGGGAAAAAAATAGTAGACCAGCTAATGACCAGAAGAAATACAACAACATTTAATGCCCTGCAAAGTGGAGGACTTTGCCCCCACACCCCCATAACTATATACACCAACTCAGAGATCACACTACAGTGAAGAAAAGGGCAAATCCATGATGATGACCAACCACATCCTTTCCCTAGAAACTTTTTCACTGAAGCAATCATTTGCTTAATTGAGCTTTCACTGAACAGGGTTCGATGATTAGTGATTTGCTCAATTAAGCATTCAACAAAGTGATATAGACCCCCACAACCCTCTGCCATGCCCTGTGTGCTAAGCCCTTATGTTGCAAGCCTTGTACCAAAAAGATACACATATGACTCAGTATTTAGTTTATCCAATTGATGCCAGTAGAGGCAAGGCAGTTTGAACTCCTGCCTGTTAGTGGGCCCATTCCTTTTTGAATGGGAGGGCCTACAAACTAGCCAAGGAAGGTTAAGCCATACAGTTGATAAAAAGGGTAGGATGGTGGTCTTTTAAGGATTTCTTACAATATAAAGACAAAACGAATTGACACTAAGATCTGAACTTGGTTAATAAACATTTTGTTTCTGCTTTTCAGGATATAAAAGGGAGCTTCTCTTGCAGGATTTCTAAATTTTTTGGCGGTGCTTAGAGCACAGTGGTTTATGCCAAAGGAAATTTTTGTGCTGTTGATTCTAAAGAATGGGAAGTTATATAAAAGGATCAGAGAGAAATGGTGTGACCCCAGCTTATGCCTGTACTAAACAAGTTTGTGAAAGGGATTGGTCAACGACATACTTTATGATACATCTGGGAGGCAATGACTTGGGTAATAAAAAAACATAACTCTCACAGATCACCATATATCTCACATTAATCCAGCAAAATATCCTAAAGAGACAATAGTGTGGTCCACCCTAATCTCTAGGTTGGTATGGAAGAGTGTCATTAATGTTCCACCTATAGATAACGCTTCTGCTTTCTTTATATACCTCCCTTTTTCCTTGACCAAAAATAATTAGAAGTGAGGTCATCTACAGCAAGTAGTCTTGAATGCTGCACAGAGGCCAGATTGTTTGGAGGACCAGAGAGGATTGGGTGGTCTAGAACTCTCCAGAGGCACCAGGAAATGGATGGTGAATAACACAACCCTCAATATGACAAACTGTGTACATTTTAAGTCAGAGGTTCAAGCAGTTGTCTGTTTCCTAAGGACTATCTTTAGATAAGTTACTGTGTTAAATATAATGATGAGCAAATGTGGATTGTTTAATAAAGGCTACTTATGGGACTTCAAATAAACTGCATATAATAAAGTCTTGATTTAAATAAAGGAATGAAAAGTGAGTGTACACCAAAAGAGAAATAAGAATGGTTATAAAACTTTCCACAAAGAAAGGATTTCAGAAGATGAGAGACACACAATGGTTAGCAAAACTTCCTGCAATAAAGCTTGGTCACAAAGGCACGCAGAGTGGAATCAGTTATTGGTGGTATGTGAGGGGAACAGGCCAATTGAACTACCTGCATTTATTTTCTGCATCAGTGTATAATTAGGTATGCACGCATTTAGCCAACTGTTACCTTGTCGATGTGCTAAATGTCGAAAGCAGTGCAGCAGGTTCTCAAATGTCCGAACCGGAGATTGTTGAAACACAAAATACCCCCCTTTTGACCCATGGTAGCACTTGTTTAGGTGGTAGAGCGGTCAGAAATGTCAAATTCAATGTTTCGTATGACATTCTGACCATTCGCCAATTACAAATTCGACATTCAGGTTCGGAAAACTGACGTTCGGAGGTAGTTACTTTGACTAAATGTATGTCTTCCCTATAATTATTCTATTTTGATAAAAAAGTGTCCAAAATGTGCAGCCCACTGAAGTGGTAGCAAATGATTAGATGTTTTATGACCTTTCAAATAAAACATGGTCTGGATGCACAGAAGATGCAGTACATTTTGAGGCAACTAAGGGAGACCAAGGATAAGAAGAACAAACTACGTAAGGAGATGTTGGAAATGAAGTCAGAAAATGGATTTTGGCAATCATGGAGCAGGTGCAAATAAAAAGACATGAAACATGTAATCAGTACAGTAATAAACTAGATTCAGTAAAGCTGTTGATCATAAACAGAGAAAAAAGGAAGGATTTGGAGAGAAAGTGCTAACTCGCGTTTAGATTTTGGGTCTATGTCAAAAGATCAAATGGACAGCTCATCGAAAACAATATGGTCAAGACCATATGATTGAAAAATAGTTGAACTCTTTTGGCTGAGATTGCGTTACAGTAGGGATTAGTAAATTTTCCCTTTTTCCCACTGTAGTATGATCTCAGAATTGGTATATATAATTAGCAGAGTGTGTGGGGCATGCCATTGTTTCTGTTGTATGCGGTTCTTGTTTGGGTTTGAATTTTTTTTCTTTGGACGGACTGAATTTTCGATCATATGGTCCCGACAGTCTGTCTGTTGACACAGACCCTAGATTTTTATGCTCCTGCATCACAGAGTTTTCAGGTCATTTGTCATTAGGATGCTAGACACAACCCTCAGCAATACATCAGTCTTCCACTGTCTTATGAAGCAGATCTGTTTTAGATCACCAAAAGCCCAGAAAACCGAAAGTTATTTTGCTGAGACCAAAATAACAAAACTGAAAATGCTGAACCATGTAGTTTTTACCAGGACAAGTAAACAGTTGACCAAAACTACATTAAAACACACCATAACTATATATACCAACTCTGAGATCACACTACAGTGGGGAAAATGGAATATTTCCCCACACTGGGCAAGTGTTTACTTGCCATGGGAAAAACTAAGTGGTTCGGCATTTCCAGTTTCGCTATTTTGATCTCGGCAAAGAAATGTTTGGCTTTATAGTCTTTTAGCCATCTAAAGTAGACCCTGTGAAGCATATAACAATGTTCATTACCATCTGGACCCCTGTGCATATCCTCTCTGAGAAAAGCAGGACCATAACTGTGCCCTGGCACCCCACTGCAGATGGTAGATCACCACAAGATCCTCCAGAACTAAGCATTTCTATTTTAAAGTCCCCCCAAAAATGGCACAGTGCTATTCACTCACAAAGCCACATTTCATTCCACAGGAAGATTCACAGCTCATCACAGAGGCATAACTACTGCAGGAAAAGGGCTCAGGGTACAAGCTGTCGAGGTGTGATTAGGAAGTGCCCATGGAAAGGAATGCAGAACTCTCACTGATTTATGAAGCCTGAGAGTACCATAGCCTGATAAAAGACTTCTGATACTGAATTATTATTATTGAGTTATTGAATCCCCAAATGATGTGGCTATTCTACAAAAGGGCCTTCAGAAACAGATGCTTGGTGCCAGAGCCATGGGCTCAAGCTTAATGCCAAGAAATGTATAGTTATCCCCTTTGGGAAAAACCATGTACCCATGAATTACCACATAGGTGGCAGTACACTAAACACCGAAAGTGTGATGAGAGACTTAGGGACACAGGTGGACAGTGGTCTCACCTTCGATAACCACATCACCACAACAGTCAGGAAATCCTTCTATGTGGCATGCCTCATCACTAAGGGCTTTTCATCCAGAAAAAAGGGGTCATTGTCCCACTGTACTCATCCCTTATTAGACCCATTATAGAATACAATGCCCCATTTGGTATGCACCTCACAAGGCATCTGCAACAGCTGGAAAGGTCACAGAAATACCTCACTAAAAGAATCACAGGCCTAAAGCAGATGCCCTATGCTGACCGTCTAAAAAAACTCCAGCTATACTCTATGGCACATCATCTACTCAGAGGCGATCTCTGCTTAACATACAAGACCAAGTCAAACCCTGAGCTGTTGGACATGCTCCACTTAAAGAAATTCCAATCCCTCAGAGCCACACGCTACAGGAATCTAAACCTTGTCATCACAATAAACACAACATGCTGGAGGGATAGGTTTTTGACCCAGAGACTCCCCATACTCTGGAATAGACTGTCCATACATGTCAAGCAGAGCACCTCCTTGGCCCTCTTCAAAGGGAACCTTGACGATTGGATGGGAGATAGGAAATTCACCCTGGGGATCACGTCAGTCACCCTGCTAGACAGGGGTCCAAGGAAGTAAATACTGTGGAAAGAAATATCCAGGGAATTGTTATGGCTAGACTTGTATAGACCCTAGGGCCGATAGCCTAGTACCAACCTATGAACTTATGGTCACCTGCTTGGCTGTAGTGCTTAGTATGAGATAGATAGTGGCAAGCTGATTTGCAAAAATGCAGCAGAGCATCTTTTTAATTTACCCTACAAGTTTGATGAGAAGCAGTTTTTTTTTTCCTGATCCTCAACTTCAAGTTGAGTGGATGCTTGTTTGGGGAACTGCACATGGTGTCAGAGGAGCTAGCTATGGATCAGACTCAGCACAATTTACTCACTAAAACACTGACACTAGTTATGTGTCCCAGGCAAGTATATGGATAATGGTAAAGCACTTCAGCTATGTGCCCCAACACAGATTATAGAGGCAAAGGAAAAGTAAACAAGCCCCAGGCTAATACCTTAACTACTGTTTAATTTACTACGTAGTATTTCACTGCATTCTAGTGCTACTATATGCAATTTTCTGCCTCCTAACATTTGTAATATTTCAAAATATGTCTCTCGTATTATTTCTCACTCTTGAAAGTTTATTATAGTTCTACTTAACTGCTATACCTTTCTCCCATTTAACCATACCCATCTACAGTACTTTCTTTCCATCTCATCTTTGACATGAAATCAAAGTACCCAATTTTATTATTCAGAATATTGCATAATTTGAATCATGCTCATGAACTTTATTGAAAGTTTTTGTTTAATCCTATGTCTCTGTACTGCAATTGTTATCCTATGTGATTTGTATTCTTTGTATTAATGTATGACATATGCATGTATGTATGGCATGCTGCTACAGATAGACATACAAAAACTGTAATTATGTCCTGGCGTCTTGTCAGTGTTAATGTCATACAGAGAGCCTGTAGTTCTGTTTTTGCGTCAATGTCTGTAGTTCTTTTTTTATATTGTTATATTTTCTATATGTTTTTTTGTCTGCCCGTTGAGCTTGAAGCAACAAAATTTAATTTAGCCTGCACTCGTGTGGGTCTAAATGACAATACAATTTACTTGACTTTGACACTATATTTTTGTACGGAGCTTTTTTCCTGGGCCTCCCTTGAAAATATTTTTTTTCTCCCCCTGAAAAATATCTCCAGTCAACAAATGGAAATAAATAAATAAATACAGAATAACTGAGACATACGAATAGATTAAGACTGCTATGAGGCTGTTTGCCTGTAGCTCATAGTCATTAATCAGAGAAACCCAGCAGATATTCAGTGAATGCAAATCTTAAGTAGTAAAACATTACTACATTTACTCACTTGTGCTTTTCTTCACTGTTGTCCTACTTACGTTTTACTATTTCGTTTACCTACAGAACAAGCAATGCTTCCTGTTTCTCCCCAGCTTTTATATTATTTGTTTTATTTATTGACATTTCATTACTGGCAATATCCAACTGAGTAGAAACCCATTTTCAGCACAGGCCTGGGGAGAAAAGCTCCAAAGTACTATAAACATTTTAAGAATAATACATTTTACAGTCTTTAAAAATAATACAAAAGATAACTGCAGTTTAAATTATACCAAATTAGAAATAATATGAAAAAAGGTTAAGAATAGACACAAAATTATATGACACTGATTTAATAGTTAAAACAAGTT